>NC_079407.1:26036757-26370507 GCF_029220125.1 Pseudoliparis swirei
TGCGGAAGGTTATGTTTTGATCGCTGTGTATTTATTTGTATGCGTGCGTGTGTGTTATTCGCATAACTCAAAAAGTATTAAACCAAATCGCATGATATTTGGTGGGATGATTGGTTATTATCCGGGGACTATTTGATTAGATTTTGGGATCGATCGGGTCAAAGGTCAAGGTCAATGTCATGAAAAGGTCAAAATCATCTTTTTCCCATAGCGCAGTCAATTTGTATCCAATTGGCATGCAACTAATGCCAACATGTGGCTGCGGCGAAGGTATGCGCTCTACCGAGTGCCCGTTCTAGTTAAAGCATGTATTTGAATTTATTTTTGACTTACTTTTCTTCTCCTCTTCCCTCCTCCAGGTGTGCATCCAGTACCTGAAGGACTCCAACATGCTCTTCATCGGCGGGCTGCTGGTGGCCATCGCCGTGGAGCACTGGAACCTGCACCGGAGGATCGCCCTCAATGTGCTGCTCATCGTGGGGGTGAAGCCATCTCTGTGAGCCGCCCACGCATTTTATATATGTATCTTTCTTTAAGGAACCATTTCCTTAAAGGGTTCTTCAAAGAACCTATACAGGTGTCTCAAAGAACCTTCAAAAAATGGTTCTCCAAGGCACCATTTCTGGTTCCACAAAGAACCTTTCAAACCAGGGTTCTTTAAAGAACCATTTCCTTGAGAGTTTTTTAAAGAATCTATAAAAGTGTCTTCAAGAACTTAAAAAAAATGGTTCTTTAAGGCACCGTTTCTGGTTCCCCAACAAATATTTTTCAAACTAGGGTTCTCTGAAGAAATATGTCCTTAAATAGTTCTTCAAATAACCTATAATGGTTCCTTAAAGAACCATTTAAAAATGGTTCTTTAAGGCACCATTTCTGGTTCCACAAAGAACCTTTCAAACCAGGGTTCTTTAAAGAACCATTTCCTTAAAGAGTTCTCCAAAGAACCTCGAAAGGTGTCTCAAAGAACCTTTGAAAAATGGTTCTTTAAGGCACCGTGTCTGGTTCCCCAACAAATATTTTTCAAACTTGGGTTCTCTGAAGAAATATGTCCTTAAATAGTTCTTCAAATAACCTATAATGGTTCCTTAAAGAACCATTTAAAAATGGTTCTTTAAGGCACCATTTCTGGTTCCACAAAGAACCTTTCAAACCAGGGTTCTTTAAAGAACCATTTCCTTAAAGAGTTCTCCAAAGAACCTCGAAAGGTGTCTCAAAGAACCTTTGAAAAATGGTTCTTTAAGGCACCGTTTCTGGTTCCCCAACAAATATTTTTTAAACTAGGGTTCTCTGAAGAAATATGTCCTTAAATAATTCTTCAAATAACCTATAATGGTTCCACAAAGAACCTTTCAAACCAGGGTTCTTTAAAGAACCATTTCCTTGAGAGTTTTTTAAAGAATCTATAAAAGTGTCTTCAAGAACTTAAAAAAAATGGTTCTTTAAGGCACCGTTTCTGGTTCCCCAACAAATATTTTTCAAACTAGGGTTCTCTGAAGAAATATGTCCTTAAATAGTTCTTCAAATAACCTATAATGGTTCCACAAAGAACCTTTCAAACCAGGGTTCTTTAAAGAACCATTTCCTTGCAGAGTTCTTTGGGTTGGGTGAGGTGCATCATGTATGACATCATCCCTTTTCTAGTCCTCTTTTTTCACGTCCGTCTTCAACTTTTTTGAACTTCCATGTGACGCCCGTGTGTTTCCTCTCGCAGCCTGATGATCGGCTTCATGGGCACCACGGCCTTCCTCTCCATGTGGATCAGCAACACGGCGTCCACGGCCATGATGCTGCCCATCGCCAACGCCGTGCTGCAGCAGCTGTGCGAAAATGAGGCCAACGCCGAGGAGCGGGACCACAACACGGCCGCCGCCGCCGCCGCCACGGACGGTCAGGACAACCAGGCCTTCGAGATGGGCGACACCAAAGGGAGCAAACTAAAGGCCATCGACATGGGTACGGGTGACTTTAACTTTTTTTTTTACATCTTGAAAAGAATCATTTCTTCATTCTTTGGAAGCTGTTTCCTATTTATTTATTTATTTACAGTCGTTGCTCTAATTATTTTGCAGATAAAGATGACCACAAAGACATGAAGGAAAACGGCGTTATGTCACGTAGGTTATTTTTTTTAAACTGTGTCTCATTTGAAGTTAGACTCTTATTTTGAAAAGCATAATAAAAGGTCAATACGGAGCAGACAAGTAGATAAATTAGAGGGCAACAGTACAGGCCACACATGCATTCTTGCTTTGGGTTGTATATTAGGGTTTCAAATACTAATATTAAAATGTACAAAAAGTGTTTGTCCTGTATTTAGATTATTTATTTGTTAATACTTTATTTAGTTACCCAAGATGTCAACAATAAAGTATCTGCTGCCTTGAAGATATGTGTTAGGACTACACTATCCCCAAACTCTCGTAATCCAATAGCAACGTTCTTAACCGTGTTTAAACAATTAAAGAAAACACAAGTTACGTTCAAGACGCAACAATTTAAAGCGTTTCTTCTCCGGCGCTGAAGGTCGGGACTCGGAGGCCGGCGAGAGGAGTCCGGAGGCCGAGCTGCGGCGACTGAAGACGCAGCAGAAGTACGTGAAGCTGACCAAAGGCATGAGCCTCAGCGTGTGCTACGCGGCGAGCATCGGCGGGACGGCCACCCTCACCGGAACCACGCCCAACGTCATCCTGAAGGGCCAGATCGATGAGTACGAGCTGCAGATAAACACACACACAACAACAACAACACAAGCACATGAGCGAGTTTCCCCGAATGCTGATCGACTCTGTGGTCCTGGAAACATTTATATATATATATATATTCATTTATATAAATATATATATTTATACATTTATATATATTTATATAAATAAATATATATTTATATATGTTTATATATATATAAATAAATATATATATTTATTTATATAAATATACATAAATATTTATATATATATATATATATTTATATATTTATATTATCTATGTATTTCTATATATATATAAATATATATATATATATTTATATATACAGTATATACATTTTTTTATTTATTTATTTATATATATATTCCTTCTCTGGGGCCAAGTTGAGTTATTGACACTGATATTCCTGAGGGCCATTTCTCTGGTCAACATTCTTATGTTGTTGTTTATTACATTATTCTCTGCGATACCAGTTCAATTCAATTCAGTTCATTTTATAGAGCCCAATATCACAAATTACGAAAGTGCCTCAGAGGGCTTTACAATCACATACGACATCCCTGACCTTTGACCTCACATCGGATCAGGAAAAAACTCCAAAGAAAAAGAAAGTCACAGGAGACACTCTTCGTGACCTCTATTTAAAAGCCGATGTTGAGTAGATTCAACAATTAAATGTGACACTACTCACCGATGAGGGATGACCATTATTTTTGTATTAATCTTCCCGGCTGATCCAGATGTTTTAAGCGTGACCGTTTTGTTGATCTCCATGTTTTTTCCTCTTCGTCGTCAACAGCCTCTTCCCGGATAACGGCGGCGTGATCAACTTTGCGAGTTGGTTCGGTTTCGCGTTCCCCAACATGGTGCTGATGCTCGTCTTGTCCTGGTTGTGGCTGCAGTTTGTGTTTTTGGGCTTTAAGTAAGTCAAACTCCGCTCTGATATACACTACCTTTTAAAAGTTTGGGATCACCCAGAGAATTTGGTGTTTTCCATGAAAACTCACAGTTTTATTTATCAAATAAATTGCTAAATCAATATAAAACACAGTCAAGACATTGACAAGGTTAGAAATAATGATTTTTATTGTAAATATTAATGTTGTTCTTCTTGTGGCTCAAAGGAAGGCCAGTTTTAGAGCTTCTCTCACCAGCATAACTGTTTTCAGCTGCGCTCACATAAAAAGGGTTTTCAAGGGTTTTCTACCCCTCCGCTAGTCTTCTAAGGCGATAACACAATGTACCATTAGAACACTGGAGATGGGCCTCTACACACCTCTGTAGAGACTTCATTAAACACCAGAGAATAGTCATTTACCACATTAACTATGTAGAGAGTGTTTATGATTTATTTAATGTTATCTTCATTGAAAAAAAAAGAAAAATAAGGACATTTCTAAGTGACCCCAAACTTTTGAACGATAGTGTTATATCTTACGACCGCGTCCCGATTTTTAAATTAAAGCACTATTTATTTCTAACGTTGTCATTATTCCAGTTTTAAAAAGACCTTTGGCTGCGGCTCAAAGAACGAAGGTGACCGTGAGGCCTACCAGGTAATCAAAGATGAGTACAACAAGTTGGGGAGGATGAACTTCGCTGAGAGTTGTGTACTGATTATCTTCACGTTGCTGGTTCTGCTCTGGTTTACCAGGGAGCCTGGGTTCATACCCGGCTGGGCCACTGTGCTCTTCAACAAAGACAAAACGTGAGTACCGTAATGAGAATTATTATGATTAATACATTTTAAAAGGGTTTAACTTGAGTCTTAGTTTTTTTCTTTGTCTTGTCTGATTGCTGCTACAATACAGATGTAAAGGTTTTTTTTTAATGGTTCTTAATTTATATATTATATGATGTCTATATCAGTGGTTCTCAACCTTTTTTGAGTGATGTATACAATTCAGTTTATAAACTTACACTTATATATTTTATTGAATATTTATTAAAAAACTACTTTCAAAGGCCTTTTTTTTAATGGATGCTCATTTTAAATATGTCTAAAACAAATCTCACGTACCCCCTTAGAGGGTCTTCACGTACCTCCAGGGGTCCACGCACCACCATTTGAGAACCACTGGTCTAACTGTTGTTTGTTGTTGTTGTTTGTAACATTATTACTTGATTAGTTTTATTATAACTACAATCACTTGATGTTGGACAAGAGAGAAACGTTCTTTCAGATCTTCTCGATGTTCCTCAAATGGAAAACTGACAATAAAGATGACCTTTGACTTAATCACTGCACTAGCCTCAAACTCGTATATCTTGAGTATATTTGTTTCCGTAATGTTGAAACGATGAAACGCAGACATTTAAAAACAGCGTTTTGTCGTCAGGTACGTCACGGATGGCACCGTGGCCATTTTAATGTCGTCGCTCTTCTTCTGCATCCCGTCCAAATGGCCGAGATGCGGCGCGACGAACAAGAACGGTAAGTCGCCCCCCCGCACAGCTCTTTATACTTAACATTTAATATTTATTCATATTTAATCTCACATGTCATTTTTAAACACACACTTACGATACCTCGTCTACAGCGCTGTTATCTGTTTTATTTTATACCATCGTGAATTTAATGTTAAAATTCTTTCTCTATGTTGACTGTTTTTTGTTTTTTGTTGTTGTCTGACATAAACATAACAAAATTAAAATTAAACGGGGCAAAATTATATCTATATATATATAATATATATATGTGTATATATTATATATATATGTATCATTTTTACCTGTTTTATTTTGATATATATATAAAAACATATAAAATTATATATATATATATATATAAATAAAACAGGGAAAAATGATATATATATGTATCATTTTGCCCCGTATATTTATATATATATATATAGATACATATACATACATACATACATATTTATCACCTAACACACGGAGAAAATAAATGTTTTTGTTTCTAATTCTTATGTTTTTGTTAATTTTAGTTTGAGCAACAGGTGAATTTGTATATAGATCATAACAAAATAAAGGTGTATAAATTGACTTTTTGTTTATCGCATCAAAGGGTAATTTAAGTTCTAAGTACTATTTTCACGTTAATGCCAAACACTGATAAAATAGTGATGAGAAATAAAAGTATAAATCCCGTGTTCAGAGGAACTTGATCTGTTTTCGGCCTCGTCTGCACGGCGCGATGCAAAGAGTTAATTCTCTGTTGCAACACATTTTCTGTTCGTCACAAGAAGTTAACAGATCAGTTATATAAGCTCGTCTGTCCTCTATCTGCCGATCACTTATACCGCCCCTCGGAAAAAAATCATCTCGCCGATTCAGCGTTTTTCTCTAAATTGTATCCTGATAGCCCCCCCCCCCCAAGGTCAAAGCCTGTACAGCAGTGCATGCTGGGACATTGGTAACTTCAGTTAACCGTGTCCAGCGTCTGCTCGGAAGCAACACGTTTTCTTTAGTAGCCGTCAAGAAGTGGAAGTGTGTTTGGTACACAGATGAAGTGACACGACGATTAACACACACACTTAAAAGTAAAAGCTTCGAGGCAGACTTTGAGGTGCCGCAAAAAAAAAGAAGAAGAGAGAGAGAATAAGTTTTTAATCCACGTACAACACGTTTAATTATGATTTCAATGGCTTGACATGAACTGTTTGTTCCCAATGACTTTTTCTGTTATCTTTACAGAGTCACGACATCTTATCTCCACTCAAAGCTCGGCTTTTTTCTAAAGCCGGTTGAGACGTATCGATGTTTACGACCAATAAATCAAATGAAACTGTCACCTCTAAAAGATTCTCTTTCTTCTTCTTCTCCCACCTTTGTTGTAAAAAAAAAAAAAAATAAAAGGTGCTCCCGCCAAAGCTCCTCCTCCTTTGCTTACCTGGGACATCGTCCATGAAAAGATGCCGTGGAACATCATCTTGCTTCTGGGAGGAGGTTTTGCATTGGCGCACGGAAGTGAGGTAACGCGGCCGACCCTCGACCTCCCGGCAGCTTTCGCGAGATAAATCGTTCTCTTTTTTTTTGCAAGCTAAAGTGTGTGTTTTTTCTTCCCCCCCCCCCCCCCCCCCCCATAAAGAAATCCGGCCTTTCGGATTGGCTGGGGCTGAGTCTGGTCCCGCTGCAGAGCATCCCTCCGGCCGCCATCTCCATCCTGCTGTGTCTGCTGGTGGCGACCTTCACCGAGTGTTCCAGCAACACGGCCACCACCACGCTGTTCCTGCCCATACTGGCCTCCATGGTGAGACGGGGCCGCCGTCCTCTCTCCGACTTTAAAAGAAGACGTCGACACACACTACCGGTCAAAAGTTTTAGAATACTTCCCCTTATTTTACCAGTTTTATATTGAAATATAAGCAGTTCAAATCCAGTGAATAACCTGAAATGGTACAAAAGGTCAGCGGCAAACTGACAGAGGTTAAACAAAAAAAGATTAGGTGACCAAAAACTGGAAAATAATGTTAATTTCAGAGATATACTAAAAGGCCTTTTCAGGGAGCAAGTAATTAAGGGTTAACGACGTGCAGCTGAAGTAAATTAAGCCTTTAAAGTAGATGCTAACTGTTCCTCCAGGTGTTTTCACTTGTGTTGATTACTGTCTGTATAAAGCAGTGGTGGAACAGTGGTACTACACCCTGTGAAGCATTATGTGGACAGTATTGTTCTGCAGGAAGTCGTATATATCGCTCTTATAATGGCAAGAAAAAGGCAATTAACAAAGGCAGACCGACCTTTATAAAGCTCAAAAGTGAAGCTATTTCTGAGGTCCTCTAATACTTTTGACCGGTATGGTATATATATACTTATTTATGTTTTGCCTTTTGGACAATCATTCAAGACCTACATATTTGTTCCGATTAATTCACCAGTATTTTTTTTAACTCCTCATAAAATGTGTCATAAACGAGTTTGATTTAGTAATAACCGGTAAAATAGCAATACAACATCAACAATTGTCTTTATTCTGGTTCTATTATTTCATAAATACAACAAACTATAGTTTTGTATATATAATATGACTATAAATACACACATATATATATATATATATATATTTATATAACTTTATAAGCTGTGATACCAAATAGCTTTTATGACACATTTTATTTGGTGATAAATAGGGCCAAATGGCTCTTTGGCGAGGAAAGGTTGCTGACCCTAGCTGCACTAACATGTGTGTGAATGTCCCTTTAAAAAAATTGTTTTAATCCAGGCGACCGCGATCAAGATCCACCCGCTGTACGTCATGTTTCCCTGCACCATCTCGGCCTCGCTGGCGTTCATGCTGCCCGTCGCCACTCCACCCAACGCCATCGCCTTCTCCTACGGCAACCTTAAAGTCATGGACATGGTAAGACCCTTCCCGTAAAGATAGACCGCCACAAGGAATGTTTACATTCATGCAGTATTTTGGATAACGGCTCATATCTAGTTTTTGGATAAACGACTTAGATTTTTATTTAATTTATTTAATTCATTTAATTTATTTAATTGTATTTATTTTTATTTAACCAAGACAGTACTAGCACATGAAACAATATTGTACAATATATAATTTTTTTATTTTGACATCTCATGCAGTATTTTAGATAACAGCTCATATCTAGTTTTTTTTGGATAAACGGCTTACATTTTAATTTATTTAATTTATTGAATGTATTTAATTTATTTAATTTGATTAATTTCATTATTTTAAAATGTTTTTAATAAATAAAATAAATAAAATAAATAAAATAAATAAAATAAATAAAATAAATAAAAAATAAATAAATTAAAAAAAATGATTAAATGTGTTATATTTAATTTATTTAATTTATTTATAGCAGTAGCACATACAACATAAACAATGACAGACAAAAAAAGAAAAATAATTTTGCAGATCACAGCGTGAGTAAAACCAAAAGATAAACCCTTATATCATATCATTATCATCTATTTGGACACACTATCCTTAACATGACCATTGTAACAGATCTGAGTAAAACATGCAGCATGATTTATATTTATGTTAATATAAATGTTTTTCTTGGTTGTTTCAGGCCAAAACTGGATTCATTCTGAACATCGTTGGCATCACCACCGTCAACATCGCCATCAACACGTGGGGCATCCCCATGTTCCAGCTGGACACCTTCCCCAGTTGGGCCAACATCACCAAAGGTCCTTGAACGTGACCTCAGGGGGGGAAAAATGGACACAGATGGAATTTTAATTTAAAGCCCAATTCAGCCTAATGTGCATTGAGTTATTACAATTATAACCTCCCTCACATTGTGACGCTCATCAGAAACCAGCCGGACGTCCCGGTTGGAAACATTGGAGCAACTTTTTGTGGATTTTTTTTGATTTTTGTTTGTTCATCTACATAAATAATCTGCCAGCCTGTCAACTAAGCACCTTTCTTTTAAAAACTTTATAGAACCTTTAAGCATATTGTAATCAAGCTTCTGGAGAAGGAAAATAAAGAAACACGTAGACCTCGTTGTGCAGCTCTGCCCTCTGACCTAAGCCCCGCCCACCTCCACTTCCTGTACGAGGTGTCAATCATTTCCAACATCATTGGGATCCCGATATATATATCTCTTTTTTCTATTTTATGGGAGTTTTTCCTGATCCGATGTGAGGTCAAAGGTCAGGGATGTCTATGTGTACAGACTGTAAAGCCCTCTGAGGCAAATTTGTAATTTTTGATATTGGGCTATCTAAAATAAACAGAATTGAATTGAATTGAAATCCTTCGTCAATATTGTCACTCTCTTTATTTATTTATTTTTTTGCTTTTTAGTGGAGGCATGTTGATGCCAATACTGTAGTAGCAACTTCTGCAGCATATTCAGCTATTTCTGCTTTATATATATATAAATGTATATGTACAGTATATATATATATATACTGTATATATATTTGAATCCACTTTAATTACAATATGCTGAAAGGTTGTTATGGATTCTTTTGTACAATGATGCCAAAAAATAAACTGCCTACACCCCAAGCAGCTTTAAGTGTGCTTTATATATATATATATAATAGATGATAATATATGTCGTATGAATAAATAGTCTTGAAACAATAGAGAACCTATTATATTACCTTTATTTACATAAATTAAAACAGAATGTACAATAGAGAATAGATCACAGTCTAGTTATACAATGTTTTCTGTTTGTCTTTTGTTGTCTCTTTTGTTGTTGTTTATCTTATGTTTTACACTTCGTGCTCTAAATATGTACAAAAATAATTTGTATTATTCCAGGAAAATAAATCTTTGGAATCGAGGATCAGGAGCTCAATTGTATATTTGTTGAGCACGTTATGAATGTATTTTTCAATGATAGGATCAAATCTCATAACATCCATATAGGATTAGGACCCAATGGATTGAACCCTTTTGGGGACGTATATCTGTATTTATCTCTGTATGTGAAGAGGAAAATAGGGATTAAAAAAATAAATGGGGAAACTACGGGACACGAAGGTCCAACGCAGAAACAAAATATTTTAGTTTAATCCAGAGACAAAAAAGACGACATCACTCCGAGGAAGAAACTCTCACTCTTGTTGAATTGGGATGCTTTTTATCTGAGGTAAGACAATCATATTAATATGTTGTGACATCTTGTTATATTTTGATCCTTTTTGGTCTTTTTTAAATTATGCATAAAAAAACTGAACGTCTATAAAAAAACTCATTTTACTAAACTGTATCTGCATTTATGAAAAGCTTTACCACTTGACTGTATTTAGCAACTAACCATGTTATTTAAAAAAAATGGCACCAGTAATGATATGGTAGTTGTGAATATATTAAACAGTAATCAGTTTTTTGTGTGGATATGTGACCACGAGTGTTTGATAAAAAAAATAAAACCTTGAAGATGTAAAATGTACATTTATCCAGTTATTAAAAAAACAATAGACCTGAAAATTATGTTCAAACGTATTATTTTTTTATCCCAATTTAATGCATTATTATTATTATTCAACATTTTTCGACATCACTCTCCAGTGAAAATCACGTATCTTCAAATTTTGTGATTTCCCGCTTTAAATTTGTCCGATTAAATGAAAGATGAAGTGTGGATTTATGTGTAAATATTACAAATTCTGCTACTTAATAAGCTAAATAAAAAATCCATAAAATAGCCTAAAACAGGGCCCCTTTTATTTAATTTTCTTTTTCCTTAATCGCATATACAGTAGAAAACCTGCAGAATATAAAATGTTTCGGTATATTTTCTGCTTAAAAACTCACTTTACTATACTTATCTGGACATATAAAAAGCTTTACCACTTGACTGTACTTTAATATGGCACCAGTAATGATATGGTTATTGTGAATATAACAGCTGCAAATGTATAGTTATGAACTATCCTTATGGGGCAAAGTATATTTATATAACCTCCCCCCTGAAGCCATGATGTGAAATATTCAGTGATAAATCTCATCTGCCAGAGGAACTCAATGTTCTCCTCCCAGCTGTCAAAAGACAATCATAAATCACTGTTTTATACACTAAAATATTTCCTTTTAATTCATAACATATCTTGATTTACCATTATTTCTTCATTAGAGAATTGTTATAAAACAAAAGCAGTAAGAAGAAGAAGTAACACACTTTTTGCTTTATGTTTTTAACATGTTGTTGGTTGGTGTCTGTAATGTTTTATAAACTTAGTTTATTTTGACAATCTAATAAAATAAATCCTGCCTTTGATATTCAGAGGGGCCGCGAGACGATGACGCAACGCAGAAGAATATTTCTGCCTCACAAAAATCCTGTTTATACTTTAAGACTGTATTTTCAGGTCTATTGTTTTTGAATTGCTGGATGAATGTACTATATTTGTGTTAATATTTAATATAAAAGATGATTTTTTGCTAATAATTTCTATAAAAGATGATTTATTTTGCGTACTATAAAAGATTATATCTTGGCTAATATTTACTATAAAAGATCTTTTTTGTGTGCTAATATTTACTATGAAAGACGATTATTTTTGCTAATATTTACTACGAAAGATGATTTTTTTGCTTACTATAAAAGCTGATATTTTAGCTAATATTTACTTTAAAAGATGATTTTTTTGCTGCTAATATTTAGTATAAAAGATGGGTTCTTCTGCTAGTATTTACTATAAAAGATGATTTTTTGCTTCTTAAATCTTCCAGGTTTTATTTTTAAATCTTCATTATCATACATTAAACACCAGCCTATGACCTTTATTCAGATATCCATCAGCATTGCCAAAAAAACGTACTTCTGAAATCCTTTAGATCCAGATATGAGTCGACACGTCACCTGGCAGAATATTATAAATGATAATAATAATGACCTGTCACCATGTTGTAATTCAGCTGTGAGGTTTTGACCAGAGTATAAAGGTGATTGCTTTGAGGTGATTGGTGCATGGATGCAACGTGGGCAGCCAATGAGGACTCTGACATCTGTGATTGTAAACAAATATATAAAAAACTACTGAGAGTTATTAAAGAAACACAGCTTTGATGATTTTAGATTTTAAAAAGGTGAAATAATTTGTTAAATAAAAAGCACTGGAGCAATCTGTTCCCACATCACACCTTCACCTCAAGAACTCCATCTGTGGCAGAAAAAAAGAGCCCTCGGCACAAGTTTTTTTTCTACCTGAAATGAATCCTCCTCTCTCTCTCTCTCTCTCTCTCTCTCTCTCTCTCTCTCTCTCTCTCTCTCTCTCTCTCTCTCTCTCTCTCTCTCTCTCTCTCTCTGCCTTGCCCTCTTGCCGAGGACACAGAGTGTGTCGAAGGTATATCCTCCAGCTGTATGGCTACGATGGCTCCCCCCTCCCCGGTTCACCAGGAGGATAGGATAGGACTCTACCTGTATTGACATACCTCTCTACCCCCCCCCCTCTCTCTTTGAGCTCTTAGTTTCAGAGAGGAATCTCTCAATAAGAAATATGCTGAAAAAGAAAATTCCAAAGTCACCACAGAGCAATCTTTTTTCATTTAAAAAATATATATTTTGGAAATATTGACAGGTAGATAACACTTTATGTACTTTAACTGATTTTTCCTTTGTTTTTTAAATCTTTTTGTTGACATATACAGTACATACAGATAACAAACCCATACACCCATACAGGAAAAGAAATACATGAAAATAGACTAAAAGAGGTCTACACATGTACCTAAACACACACACACACACACACACACACACACACACACACACACACACACACACACACACACACACACACATGTACATGTGTGTGTAGACACGCCTGCAACACTCCACAGAGTAAATACAGTCATCACATCACACAAAGACAATAGAACCAGATATTAAACGATGATAGGATTTGGCCAGTAGTCAGAAACCAGAGAGCCCAAATTGTTGTTTATCTAACAACAACAACAACAACAGCAACAACAACAGGAGCAATCTCAAAACATGTGGAGGAGCTGCCAGATGTTCATCTATGACCATCAGGCGGCATGTTTTGAGTCGTGTATCTTGTGTGTAATCATTGAGTCAGGCAGAGGAGAGACCGAAGGAAGGAAGGAAGAGAAGGAAGGAAGGAAGGAAGGAGGAAGAGAGCTGCTGCTGCCAGCACCACTGCACCGGGAGATGTTTCTGGAACCTGTTGCAGCAGGTTTCCTTTTCTTTATCTCTCGTTGCTGAGCTGAGCCTGGACGGGAGCCAACACACACACACACACACACACACACACACACACACACACACACACACACACACACACACACACACACACACACACACACACACACACACACACACACACACACACACACGCACACACACACACACATGCCTATACATACACAAACACATGCACGCATACATACGAAATCATGCACACACACACATACGCACACACACTCACACACACATACACACCCTCTCACACACACATACGTTCCGTGTGTCGGAATGATATTACGTGCTTTGCCAAAATCTGGAACCAGCCCATCAGCCCCTGATCCCTGTTGCCTCGACACATCAGACAGTCGATGGAGCCGCGACGCGGGGAGTTCTCGTCTCAGGTGAGTTCACTCAGACGTTCCCCCGCATGGGAAATGTTGTTGTTGATGTAAACAGCTGATTCTCTCTCTCACCTCCACGTTTACGTCGAAGTCACCGCTGCAGGTGTGAGGACGCTCTACCTGTCGCTCAGGTAAGCAGAGGTTCTGGTCTTCTGGGTCAGACGGGAAAGAACTCGATTAAAAATGTAAAAAATCCGAGGCTCTTTTTACACGACTATCAATGCAACTTCAGGTGAAGATTCAAGATTTTTATGGTATAGATTTTAGGATGTTTTAATTAATTTATGTTAAGTGTCTTCGAGTACCTTGAAAAGCGCTGTATACATTTAATACATTATTATTTTACTTTTTTCTCCATTAATCTCCAGTAAAAATCACGTATCTTCAAATTTTGTGATTTTGTGTAAATATGAAAAAATATATTACTTAATAAGCTAAATAAACAATACACAAAATAGCCTAAAACAGGGTCTGGAGGTGAAACTCTCCAACAGTATATTTTAATACTCTACTCGTGTATTCATTCGTACTCCTCCGAGCTCACTCGAGGTTTTCACATTCCTCTGAAGTCAGAAGACGATGTGAATAATCCGGCTCGACGCGCTATAGTTTGTTTTAATTGTCGACGCCGCGCCCGAGAGGATGAGTTCCACCTTTTGAAAAAGAAAAAAAAGTCACGCCATGCACACAGATATGCAGCAGGTGACTTTATTTAAATTGTTATTCTTTCACAGCCAGCACTTTATGCTGAGCATAAAGATTTTGTTTTTACAATATTTTACATTTATAGGCAGAATGCTGATAACTAATGACTTGGCAATAAAATAAAATGAGACGAGATCATTAAAATGTAATAAAATATTGCACTTTATTTAATTTAAATTGTTTAAGTCGTTTAAAAAAAATTATATACAGGACTGTCTCAGAAAATTAGAATATTGTGATAAAGTTCTTTATTTTCTGTAATGCAATTAAAAAAACAAAAATGTCATGCATTCTGGATTCATTACAAATCAACTGAAATATTGCAAGCCTTTTATTCTTTTAATATTGCTGATTATGGCTTACAGCTTAAGAAAACTCTAAAATCCTATCTCATACAATTTTAATATTTCCTCAGACCAAGTAAAAAAAAGATTTATAACAGCTGAGTGTTTGTCAAGGCTCAGGAAACCCTTGCAGGTGTTTCGAGTTAATTAGACAATTCAAGTGATTTGTTTAATACCCTACTAGTATACTTTTTCATGATATTCTAATATTTAGAGATAGGATATTTGAGTTTTCTTAAACTGTAAGCCATAATCAGCAATAAATCAGAATAAAAGGCTTGCAATATTTCAGTTGATTTGTAATGAATCCAGAATGCATGACATTTTTGTTTTTTTTATTGCATTACAGAAAATAAAGAACTTCATCACAATATTCTAATTTTCTGAGACAGTCCTGTATATATTAGGGCTGTGAAACGATTAAAATTTTTAATCGGATTAATCACAGGTTTCTGTGGATTAATCATGATTAATCACATATTTCCGATATTCTCGGTATATTTTGTGAGAACATAGAGATTTATGACAAAAGACGGATATATACATTTATACATTCTTCTATACAATGGTGCTGCAACTCAGCAGTTATTTAGCAGTTTTCTTCCATATGGAACATTAATACATCTTCATCCTAAACAGAATGTTTAACCCTCCTGTTACCTTTCGGGTCCATTTGACCCCATTCAATGTTTAATGTCGTGTTCTTTGGGGTCAATTTGACCCCAGGCTGTTTTTCACTGTGTCAAACATATAAGAAATATCAACTTTTTTATTTATTTAAAGGGCTATTTAGGTAGTCAACAAACAAACATAAAGTACCTCACACTTAAACTTGGGAAGCAATATTAATTCTAATAATTTTCTGGAGGTTTTAATTGCTGGGGTCAAATTGACCCCGGGGGTAAAATATGTTAGTAAATGTAAAGGTAACAGGAGGGTTAAACAGAACATTTTTCTCTTGTTTGTTAACCATTAACTCCACCATGATACAATCTAAAGGCCTCTAGTCTTCCTCTAGCAGCTGCTGAGGCAAACTGACTGTGTGGGTTTTCTTCATGAACTGGGCCGTGATGAAAGGGACGGCGGGGACACCGCTGCAAAGCTGAACCCTCACCGGCCCGGACAGGTGGACAGATTGACAAGTGACTTTTTTGCTCGGTCCCGATGCGCGCGCACGGAGCTCTGTGGCGAGCAGACGGAGATCGATAAGTGTTAACGCAACGCGAAGAGACAGAAATAACATGCTGCTGTGGAGATACGATCACACAGACTTAATAAAAGAACAAAGACGTGCTATAGAGAACATGTCAGGGGCGGGCCAATCTTTTTAATGTCATGCGATCTACCGACACTACGCCGCGATCGACTGGCAGGTCGCGATCGACGTGTTGAGACCCCTGATCTACAGGAAGTAAAAGTCGTAACAAGGTTTCCGGAGGTGAACCTGCGGAAGGATCATTACCGATGAACAGACCGTCTGCATGAGAGCGGACAGAGTTCAGATTGAAGAGGTGGATTGGAAGCTCATTTTGCAAGTGACTTTTTTTTCGTCCCGATGTGCGCGCACACGGCGGCATCCGAGCTCTGGGGTGCGCGAGACGGAAATCGGAGTCATGTTAACACGACACTAGAGACAGAATGACATGCTGCTGGAGAGACGACCAACAACAGACGGATTGGAAGCTCATTCTGAGCATGCGTTAAATGCGTAAAAAAAAAACACGAAGTTAAACCTGTAATTGAATTAACTGAGTTAACGCGTTATTTTTCACAGCACTAATATATATATATATACTCGACATCGACGCTCAAGAATATCACAATAATATTTAATACAATTATATTTTGCAATTTATCAATTCTAAAAAAAACACTATAGATGTGTTATCAATGGTTATAATAATGTGAAGAATAAAGGCAGACTGTGAGTTCCATTGCGCAACATCTCCAGTCCTTGTGTGGATTATCTGGAGCTCATAAAAATGGAACGTTTCTTTAGTCCAAACTTCCCTCTTTGTGTGGCTGTCACTCAAAAGGAGAAAGAACTTGTGAACCGCATCACAACGTCTTCAATACATGTGTGGGTTGGGTTCTGTCCCCTTTTGATGACATCATCAGTTGTTCCAATATTCACCTGCAGACCCTTTAGGAAGAGGGTCCAGTGGGGGATTCACTGGTTGACCTGTATGGAGGGTCATTAGTGCCACACATCTCCTCTGCTCTGACACCGGTCAGCATCCATACACACACACACACACACGCACACACACACACCCACACACACACACACCACACGCCCCGTATCGTAGGATTAGTGTAAAAAGAAACAACGAGTTGAACGTCTACACACACACACCCACACAAATACACACACACACTCACACACATATATACATACGTACACACACACACAAACACACATACACACATATATACTCACATGCACACACACACATATATACTCACACGCAGACACACACACACATATATATACTCACACGCATACACACACACACACACATACATACATACACACACACAGACACACAAAGACACACACACACTCACACACATACATACATACACACACAGACACACAAAGACACACACGCACACAAAAATACACACACACACTCACACAAATATATACATACATACATACACACACATATATACTCACACACACACATACAACATACATACATATACACACACACACACACACAAGCATACATACATACACACACACAAATACACACACACTCACACAAATATATACATACATACATACACACACACACATATATACTCACACGCAGACACACACACACACACACACACATATACTCACACGCACACACATGCATGCATACACACCCACACACACACATACATACACACATACATACGTACATACATACACACAGACACACAAAGACACACACACTCACACAAATATATTAGGGCTGTGAAACGATTAACATTTTTAATCGGATTAATCACAGGTTTTTGTGGATTAATCATGATTAATCACATATTACCGATATTCTCGGTATATTTTGTGAGAACATAGAGATTTATGACAAAAGACGGATATATACATTTATACATTCTTCTATACAATGGTGCTGCAACTCAGCAGTTATTTAGCAGTTTTCTTCCATATGGAACATTAATACATCTTCATCCTAAACAGAATGTTTAACCCTCCTGTTACCTTTCGGGTCCATTTGACCCCATTCAATGTTTAATGTCGGTGTTCTTTGGGGTCAATTTGACCCCAGGCTGTTTTTCACTGTGTCAAACATATCAGAAATATCAACTTTTTTATTTATTTAAAGGGCTATTTAGGTAGTCAACAAACAAACATAAAGTACCTCACACTTAAACTTGGGAAACAATATTAATTCTAATAATTTTCTGGAGGTTTTAATTGCTGGGGTCAAATTGACCCCGAGGGTAAAATATGTTCGTAAATGTAAAGGTAACAGGAGGGTTTAACAGAACATTTTTCTCTTGTTTGTCAACCATTAACTCCACCATGATGCAATCTAAAGGTGGACAGATTGACAAGTGACTTTTTTTGCACGGTCCCGATGCGCGCACGGAGCTCTGTGGCGCGCCAGACGGAGATCGATAAGTGTTAACGCAACGCGAAGAGACAGAAATGACATGCTGCTGTGGAGATACGATCAACAACAGACGTTTAGTTTAATAAAAGAACAAAGACGTGCTATAGAGAACATGTCAGGGGCGGGCCAATCTTTTAATGTCATGCGATCTACCGACACTACGCCGCGATCGACTGGCAGGTCGCGATCGACGTGTTGAGACCCTGATCTACAGGAAGTAAAAGTCGTCACAAGGTTTCCGTAGGTGAACCTGCGGAAGGATCATTACCGATGAACAGACCGTCTGCATGAGAGCGGACAGAGTTCAGATTGAAGTGGTGCATTGGAAGCTCATTTTGCAAGTGACTTTTTTTTCGTCCCGACGACCAACAACAGACGGATTGGAAGCTCATTCTGCGCATGCGTTAAATGCGTAAAAAAAACAACTAGTTAAACCTGTAATTGAATTAACTGAGTTAACGCGTTATTTTTCACAGCACTAAAATATATACATACATACATACACACACACACACACACACACATATATACTCACACGCAGACACACTCACACACATACATACACACCCACAGACACACAGACACTCACACACATACATACACACATACACACCAGTGGCAGCTGGTGAATTTTTTTTGGGGGGGGCGCAGTTTAAATAACACTCAACAATGAGAAGAAAAGAGGTTTTGAGTAGAATATTGTAAAAAACAAAGCTTTATTTCAAGAACTCAGCGTGCTCAACACTGTCCTATAACAACTATCAACACACTGTAACTTTGGGCATGAGAGGTTCAGAGCAGCTTTAAGGAACATTGGGTTGGGTTTCAGAGGTTTACAGAATAAAAGAGTTTCACCCTCACATGAAAGAGGTTCAGAGCAGAATAGAGTCAGAAAGAGATCACATGTTACGTTGGGTGTTTGACCCACTACTGTAAAGACAAGTAGCTCCTCTCTTTAAAGTGGTCACTTTACTCTCTGGTTAAAGTCAATCATGTCTGTAACCAGCCTGTTTCCATTATTCTGGAGGGAATGTGTCTGTTTTTCAGAACTTCTTCGTTGTGTTTCGATGCCAGTTCGGTCTCCTTCTGCTGACTGTAAACAGGGTTAGCTTCATGCTGTTAGCTCGTTAGCTCCATGCTCTTAGCTAGATAACTGCGGCAAGATTCGTGCTTTCCACTTGTCTGCAGCTCTTTAGATCCCTCCCCCCGTTGTAGTCCAGAGAGTTTCAGTCCCTTTGGAACAACAGACAGGGGAAATTAAACAGCGCATTACTCACTGAGCACCAGCTAACAGCTCCGTTAGCTACCTGCTCGCGTAGCTCCGTGGAGCTCTCTGGGCTGAGGGAACGATACCGGTCTCTGATCTGCCGAATAGTCCAGTCACGTGAAATAATAAAACGATGTCATTGGCCAGAGCGCACATTTTTGCGACCCAAGATTCACGTTTCATCCGCCAATGAGAAGCCGTCCTTGCCGAAACGACCGTGAAATGTTTTATCGATGCCGTACACACACGTTAGACCAGCGACCCAAAAATGGGGAGGGGCTTCTCTCCGTGATAATGGCGATATATTATATTTTTTCACATTAACTTAAGTGGTTGTTGACAGGCTGACGGTCTCCCACACACATTTAGCGCGTCAACACGGTATATTTACTATTTAAATGATTTGGCATATAATGTTTTTTGACAGGATTTTTTTTTTTTTTCTTCTCAAAATTTTAAGAGGGGCGGCGCCCTAGCGCCCCCTATGGACGAACCGCCACATCCACACACACACATACATACACACACACACACACACACACACACCCACACACACACACACACACACGTTCTCTCCCTCAGCATGATTTGGCTTGACACGGTGAGCTGCCAGTTTGAGTGAGCGGCTGAGGTGACCTTCACGAGGGCCACGTGTCGGCCCCTCCGCCGGGGTCAGGTGACTCTTTACACTCGGATGAACCTGCATTGCATCATGGGAAATCCACTCATGTCTAACCTTTGATGTTTTTTAATAAATGGGGCTGAAAGGGAACTGTTCATATGAGGATCAGTAACAATACGGTCAAAGCAGTTGAGGTGGACATCCTGTGTCAACAACAATATACATATATATACATATATACACATATATATATGTATATATGTGTATATATATACACATATATAATACTTGCTTTTACACTCTTATCAGATTCCAATATTCAAAAGAGTTTTATGACGCTTATGAGCCGTGTTGCTAAATGTTGAGACGTCAACACTGCTAGCTTTAGCTTAGCATAACGACTGCTAGCCGGCTAGCTAGTGATAGCTTCATATTTAGTGTTTTTAACATTACAACACACAGAAAAATGAAGGTTCCATCTGGAACCAAAAATGGTTCTTCAGAGTGATGCCATAGAAGAACCATTTCTGGTTCCACAAAGAACCTTTCAATCCAGGGTTCTCTAAAGAACCATTTCCTTAAAGAGTTATTCAAAGAACTTATAAAAGTGTCTTAAAGAACCTTTAAAAAAATTGTTCTTTAAGGCACCATTTATGGTTCCTCAAAGAACCTTTCAAACCAGGGTTCTTTAACCATGTCCAGAGTTCTTCAAAGAATCTATAAAGGTGTCTTAAAGAACCTTAACAAATGTGTTATTTAAGGCACCATTTCTGGTTCCACAAAGAACCTTTCAAACCAGGGTTCGTTAAAGAACCATTTCCTTAAAGAGTTCTAAAGAACCTATAATGGTGTCTCAAACGATAACATGGTTCTTCCGTAGGTGATGGTTCTTTGTAGAACCACAAAACCTTTTAAAGAACCATTTAAGAACCTTTATTTTCTGTGTGCAGACAGTAAGTCACGTCGGCCTTCTCAAATCAACTCTTGGCAAGAAAGAGAAAGAATAAAAAATTTCAAAAATGACAAACTTTTTTTGACCTTTAATATAACATTGATGCAGCTGACACGTTACCCAGAATCCCTTTGGGCCCGGAGACTAAAGATAGACGACCGACTTTTTCTGCTCACGTCTAAACAAATTTCGCCTGTTTTTTCTTCTTCTTCCATTTCTTCGCAGGAGCAGTTTTTTGGTGCAGGATGTCCGACACGTTGATATTTTCCCACGATGGCGGCAAGTCGACATCGAGCCCTCCGGTCGGCCTACGCACCTGTGACCCCCGCGGGACGCCCCGGCAGCCAATGGCAGGATCACAGGTACGACTGAGCCGCCTCGGAAATACACACATCTTTTTCTCTTGACTCTTTTTTGTTGTTGTTGTAATATTTTATTTTCACAATATTTTCACAATGCAAGAGAAGATGCAGAGCATTCTACATTAAACACATTAAACAGAAAATTACACAGCAAGTTAGGAACAAAAATATATTAAAATACACAAGTACAAAATTAAAAGTAAATAGATTATTACCCCCACCCAAAATAAATAAATATAATAAATAAATAAAATAAATAAAAAGAATAAACAAAAATCTATAATAAAAATAAAAATAAATACAAATACAAAGTACAAAATTAAATGTAAATACATAATTACCCCCACCCAAAAAATATATAATAAATAAATAAAAATAAAATAATAATAATAAAAAATACGAAAAATGATAAATAAAAATAGATAAATATTTGAAAAAATATTAAAAATATAAATTAAAAAATTTAAAATAAGAATAAAAAATAATAAAAAATGAGTGAGTTAGGTTTTATTCCATGATATATTTCCGGAGCAAATAAGTAGTTCGCTGCTATATTAATGCTCCGAATATCATATAGAAACATTCGTAACCCTTCATTCTGGTCACATGACATCTATTCTGTCCATCTTGGAGAGGTATTCTCCTCTGTTGCTCTCCTGAAGGGTTCTTAACTTTTTTTACCCTGAAAGTTTTTTTTCTATATATTTTGGGGAGTTTTTCCTGATCCGATGTGAGGTCAGAGGTCAGGGATGTCTTCTGGTCACATGACATGTATTCTTCTGTCCATCCTGGAGAGGTCTCCTCCCTTTTTTACTCTCCTGAAGGTTTATTCACTTTTTTTTACCCTGAAAGTTTTTTATCTATATTTTTTGGGGAGTTTTTCCTGATCCGATGTGAGGTCAAAGGTCAGGGATGTCGTATGTGGACAGAGTTTAAAGCCCTCTGGGGGAAATTTGTAGTTTGTGATGTTTGGCTATACAAAATAAACTGAATTGAATTGAAATGATCTTATAGAAATGTAACGGGAGAATTCTATACTGTCGATACGCTATATGATGACATGTTGAGTCTTAATATTTGAGAAAATTCGTAATTTTTTATATTGGGCTGAATAAAATAAACTGAAGTCAATTGAATATTATTTACCAACAATTTCGAACTTCTCCTTAAATCAAAAGTAATATATTTCACAATAAAATAACCCAAAATATGCCCCCAGACGTAAAGTTGTTCTAACTTAAAGATGAAAATAAAGGAGCATATTGATTGATTTCTGTGTTTCACGATGAGAGAGATGGTTTTATAATTATAGCCTCGGGGGATTTCCCAGTCAGAACCTTTGCAGCTCCTCGGTCCAGAAATATGAGTAAATCTAGATTTACACATCAAACTCATGTCTTGATGGACAGTAGTCACTGTAGATTGTGTTCTTCATCTCTGAAGATGACGATGATCCCACCGCGGAGTCGAGAGGCCGGAAGCGTCGGCTTCACCCGGCAACAGAGCGCCGACTTCAGCTTGAGGCCCGGTGGAGACGGGACCACCGGGTCCGGGTCCGTGGACTCCGACCGGTACCATCCGTACCATCGACAGCTCAGCGACGCTCGTTCACACAGCGCCAGACGCCAGGCATCTTCATCCCCATCATCATCGTCATCATCTTCGTCCTCATCGTCCTGGGACCGGTTCAACGGCAGCGTTCAGGTCTATGAACTCATTTTAATAACAGTCCCAAAACAAGTTGATAACAGGACTTTGAAGAAGTTCATAAAGAAATGGAGTAAATAAAGTTAAAGAAACACATATCACATTCACTTATTTAAATGAAAATATTAAAGCAGCTTTAATCAATACGCAAAAACTAAACGTATGAAATGATGTGGGAATGTGAACGGGGTCTTAATGATGATAAATTATCACAAGCCATTTGATTTGTTTTCACCAGAAATGTTATTATAAAGTACGCGCTTGCACAAGCATACCTCTAAACAACTTTAATCTCTAACTTATTTTTATCAGAGTTCGTTCCCAGAACCACAGACGGACCCGGTCGAGCCGGCCTGCTTCCTGTCTCACGGCTACCCGCTCTACAGCTCATCGGGCGCTCTGCAACACGTGAGTCATCATGCTTATGTATTCACATGTCTGTATTCACATGTATGTAGTCACATGTTCCAGCAACGACGGTGCAGAAGAATGTACGATTTGAGGGCATCACAATAATCTGTAAAAACATATCTGTCTTTTATTGTTGCCGGTTTTCAGCTGTGTGTGTGTGTGTGTGTGTGTGTGTGTGTGTCTGTGTCCTCTACAGGTCTCCTCTAGACAGTATCCTCATAGTGATCAGTGCAACAGCTCAACGTTTTCCCTCCAAAGTGTCTCCGCTCAGTCACACCTGGAGAGCAACGCAGAGTCCGTCTTCCCCAAGCCCATCTACTCATACAGGTCGTCTCTCCATCTTTTATATTTATGTTTAGCTTCATTTAAAACAAATGTAAACCTTTATTTAACCAGGTGAATCCCAATATTGAGATAAGAAATCTCTTTTTTTCGAGGATGACCGTGACAAGACAGACAGCAACATAAAAGACACATAGTTAGAAACAAAAACACAAGAAACACATAGTTATAAACAAAAAAACATAATAAACACATAGTTATAAACACAAAACATAATAAACACATAGTTATAAACAAAAAACATAATAAACACATAGTTACAAACAAAAAAACACAAGAAACTCATAGTTATAAACAAGAAAACCATAATAAACACATAGTTATAAACAAAAAACATAATCAACACATAGTTACAAACAAAAAACACAAGAAACTTGTAGTTCTAAACAAAAAAACATAATAAACACATAGTTATAAACATAAAGCATAATCAACACATAGTTACAAACAAAAAACCATAATAAACACACAGTTACAAACAAAAAAACATAATAAACACATAGTTATAAACAAAAAACATAATAAACACATAGTTATAAACAAAAAAACATAAGAAACACATGTAGTTATAAACAAAAAACATAATAAACACATATTTACAAACAAAAACACACATGAAACACAGTTTAAAAAATTAAAAAAATAAACACATAGTTACAAACAAATCTTAAAATGCTTTTGTTGGCTCCCAAATATGTGAATAAAATGCAAAAGTGAGAGAGGAGTTCCTCTGTGACCGCAGCATCCTGATCTTCTTGGCTCTGAGGAACAGCGCGGCGGGACTTCTGCCGGTCAGCGAGATCTACGGCTTCATGACCCAACACTTCCCGTACTTCAAGGTACCACGATTTACGCTTCTGTACGTCACATGGAACTGAAAAAGACCCTCGGAGCAGCAGCACGGTCCATATTCTTCCCCAGCCAAGTCTCTCTGGATCAATTGATTGCTTTTCTCCAGGAGGTGACGGGTTCACATTCAGGGTTATCGTCATCTCATCGTCGACACGAGTTACGACCTCGTGATTAATGATGACACGCAGGGCCACCTGCAGCTACAGGGGCCCCGCTGAGCGGTGGCCCTGTGGCTGTTGGCATGGGCAGTTTACATGAGGAGCGCTTCTGTATTTCTATGAACATCCACAGTGTTTATGTGTGAAGCAAAGGATAGTTTAACCAGTCAAAGAGAGGGGGGGCTGAGCCAATAGGGGAGCGGTCCCCCTGGGTACATTTATTTTGGGGCCCTGGATATCCATTGTTTCATAAACTGGTTCAATCACAAAGTGATTTTTTCCCCGTAGTTTTTCTTGCATTCAGTATCTGATAACACAGGAGAAAGAATTTCAGGGTCATAGTGATATTTTAAGCTCATTTGGACTCTATCACTGAGATAAAGATGAACTATCAGTGTCAAATATACACTTCACTAAAAAAAAAGTAATAATAATATATATTAATGCAAAGAAAAAGGAGATTTCGATAGTTATTTCTTGTATTTTCAATTCACTCGTTCACACTCTCGCTCAATGGAGACATTTCTAACCTTTCATTTGCCTCAGGTAAAAATAAAAGCAGGTAACACTCGTTCTCAACTACCGATATCCACCTTCTGTAACTAGCTGGACTGACAAGATCGCCCCGTGCATCGTTTACCTTGAGCTCACCTCATTGGCTGTAAGCCAAAACAGGCCTAACTGACAATCAGCGAATCAAAATCTGATGAAAAACGGAAAAAGACGCATCCAAAATGATATGTTTTGTAAAGAAAGTGCACATGTATCTTCGCTTTGATATTAATAAAACGAGAGCAGCTGCAGGGTTGAGCCGGCTGGTTGAACCCTATACACACATTCTGTACATTCTTCAAAGGAGCATCTACAAATCAAATGAGTTCACGCTCACCTCCTGGAAAGAGTTCAAAAGACTTGAACGGCATTCAGATGGAAGAAGGCGCCGTACAGATGGCTGCCGTCCAAACAGCTGCCTGCGACAGAAGTAAAACAAGACGCAGGCTGCACAGCCAACGCATAGATGACGAGAGATACTCGCAGGAACAGTGCATGGGAGGAGAATTCTGAGGTCACGTCAGTCTGAAAGATATGAAAGACAAAAGATTAATACACCGTAACCTCCAGGGAAAGAGGCTTGCTTAAATAAGTCAGTCAGTAAGCGAGTGAGTAAGTATGTAAGTTAGTGAGTGAGTATGTAAGTGAGTAAGTGAGTGAGTAAGTATGTAAGTGAGTAAGTAAGTAAGTATGTAAGTTAGTGAGTGAGTATGTAAGTGAGTAAGTTAGTATGTAAGTGAGTAAGTAAGTGAGTGAGTAAGTAAGTGAGTAAGTAAGTATGTAAGTGAGTAAGTAAGATTCAAGATTCAAGATTCAAGATGTTTTATTTGTCACATACACACACAGGGTGTGCAGTGAAATGAAAGTGGCAATGCTCAGCAGGAATGTGCAAGGGCAACAAGTACACACTATTTACAATAAAAAACAACACAATATTTACAGTAAGTGTGTGTGTGTGTGTGTGTGTGTGCCTAAGAGGGGCAGTTGTGTGGGTCTATGTGGGGGTCCTGGTGAGGTCGGAGTTCACAGTCCTGATGGCCTGAGGAAAGAAACTCCGTCTCAGTCTCTCTGTTCTTGCAGCGTGACTACGGAGGCGCCTGCCTGACCGCAGCAGCTGAAACAGTCTGTTGTTGGGGTGGTGAGGATCCTTCATGATCCTGCGGCTCTGGTTCTGCACCTCCTGGTGTACAAGTCCTGCAGGGTGGGAGTGTAGTTCCAATAGTGCGTTCAGCCGAACGCACTACTCTCTGCAGAGCCTTCCTGTCCTGAGCGGAGCAGTTGCCAAACCAGGCTGTGATGCTTCCTGTCAGGACGCTCTCTACAGCTCCAGAGTAGAAGGACTGAAGGATCCTCTGGGAAACTTTAAATTTCCTCAGCTGCCTGAGGTGGTAGAGGCGCTGCCTTGCCTTTCTCACCAGAGTGTCTGTGTTCGTTGACCATGTCAGATCCTCGGTGATGTGGACTCCCAGGTATTTATACCGCTCACCCTCTCCACAGTAGTCCCGTTAATCCCCAGTGGTGAGTACGTCCTCTGTTGTTGTACCCTCCTAAAGTCCACAATCAGCTCCTTAGTTTTGGTGACATTCATGATGAGGCTGTTGTCCCCCCACCAGAGTGACAGATCAGCAACTTCCTCCAGGTAGGCCTTCTCGTCGTTGTCGGAGATCAGGCCCACCACCACTGTGTCATCCGCAAACTTGATGATGGTGTTGGAGCTGAACCTGGCCACACAGTCATGTGTGTACAGGAGTACAGTAGGGGGCTGAGGACGCAACCCTGGGGGGATCCTGTGTTCAGGGTGAGGGGGTTGGAGGTGTGTCTGCCCACCCTGACCACCTGTGGCCTGGCGGTCAGGAAGTCCAGGATCCAAGCACACAGGACGGTGTTCAGTCCCAGCTCAATCAGCTTGCCGGCCAGTCTGGAGGGACTATGGTGTTGAAAGCTGAACTATAATCAATGAACAGCAGTCTCACATAGCCCCCCTCTGGCTGTCCAGATGAGAGAGTGTGGTGTGCAGTACCTGGGAGACAGCATCATCCGTGGATCTGTTTGGGCGATAAGCAAACTGCAGCGGGTCCATGGAGGAAGGGAGGAAGGCGCAGATGTAGTCCTTTATCAGCCTCTCAAAGCATTTCATGACCACCGAGGTGAGGGCCACCGGTCGGTAGTCATTCATACATGCTGGAGAAGCATTCTTGGGCACAGGGACAATAGTGGATCTCTTGAAGCAGGCGGGACCACGGACTCAGCCAGGAGAGGTTGAATATTGTGGTGAACACTGGAGCTAGCTGGTTAGCACAGGTCTTCAGTACTCGCCCAGATATGCCATCTGGACCTGCAGCTTTCCTGGTGTTCACCCTCAACAGAGCCCTCCTCACACTGTGCTCGGTCACAGAGAGTGTGTGTTCATCCCCAGCGGTAGAACTCACCTCGGCTACGCTTAACGGTGTTGTTGTTAGCGGCGAGCTAGCGCTGTTGTTGCTAGCCTCAAACCGTGCATAAAATGAGTTCAGGTCGTCCGCTAGGGATGCGTCGGCACTCACCATTGCGCGGGTCTGCTCTGGTAGTCTGTGATAGTCCGTAGCCCCTGCCATAGGCGCCTGGTGTCGCGCTGCTCCATCTGTGATTCCACTCTGTCTCGGTACCTCCTCTTGGCCTTCTTCACCGCCTCCTCAGTCCATAGACCGCTGCCTTGTACTCGTCCATGTTGCGGATACAAGACCGGAGTTATAGGCAGCAGTGCGGGCGTTCACAGCTTCACGGATGGATCTATCAACCCACGGCTTTTGGTTAGGAAAGACCCTAACTTTTACCGTGGGGACGATGGTGTCCGCTAGCGTTGCTATGAGGCTCATTGCTACTTCAAACTCGCCGGCCTCACTCGAACTGGATTGGATCATGTCCCAGTCGACGACACGCAGAGCGCCCTGTAGCTCAGCCTCTGATTGGTCAGACCACCGCTTTACGTTCCTCGTCACTACCGCTTCCCTCGCGATCTTTGCGGTACTCCGGAAGCAAGAAAATGGCGGCATGGTCCGATTTGCGAACGGAGGGAGAGACAGCCTTGTAGCCTCTCTTGAATGGCGTATAGCAGTGGTCCAACGTTCTTTCCTCTGGTAGCACACGTAATGTGCTGGTGAAAGTTCGGCATGACTTTTTTAGGTTTGCCTATTAAAGTCCCAGCCACCACCACAGCCGCGTCGGGATACTTGTTCTGATGCCGACATAACACATCATGTAGGTCCGATAGTGCTACGTCGGTGTCCGCTTGTGGTGGAATGTAGACGGCTGTGGTGATGACCGAGCTGAACTCCCGGGAAGGTAGAATGGACGGCATGAGATCGTCAGATGTTCCAGGTTCGCGAGCAGGAACGAAAGAGTCTTAATGTCCTTGGGGTCGCACCACTTGTTGTTAGTCATGAAGCAAACCCTCCACCCTTAGATTTACCAGACTCTTCCGTTCTGTCTGCACGGAAAACAGAGAAGGACTCGGTTGGGCATATGACTCGATCCGCACCAGCGGGTCAGCCATGTTTCCGTCAGACAAAAGATGTTACAGTCCCTCATGTCCCGTTGGAATCTGATCCTTGCCCTAACATCATCCATCTTATTTTCCAGAGACTGGACGTTAGCAAGAAGGATGCTGGGCAGAGGTGGACGGTGGGCTTGAACTCTCAGTCTGTTCGAATTCCGCTCCGTTTCCCTCGATGTTTTCGTCGTCTCCCGTAGTAGCGGCTCCACTGTTGTTGTTGTGGTTCGCTCACGATCTCCGCCGGCCACGCTGGATCGATGGAAAAAGTGGACAAAACCCCTTGTTTTGCGCAAAAGTTTATGTCCAAAAGTGTGCTGCGGTCGTATGCTGTTAGTGCCGATGTGTTTGTGGCAAAGAAAATATTTTTAAAAAACACAAAAATTAAAGAGCGCACAATCTCCGCGGAGCTACCTCGACGGCGTCTGGACACAGCCGCGCCATCATAGCATGTAAGTATGTAAGTTAGTGAGTGAGTATGTAAGTGAGTAAGTTAGTATGTAAGTGAGTAAGTAAGTGAGTGAGTATGTAAGTGAGTAAGTTAGTATGTAAGTGAGTAAGTAAGTGAGTGAGTATGTAAGTGAGTAAGTTAGTATGTAAGTGAGTAAGTAAGTGAGTAAGTATGTAAGTGAGTAAGTAAGTATGTAAGTTAGTGAGTGAGTATGTAAGTGAGTAAGTTAGTATGTAAGTGAGTAAGTAAGTGAGTGAGTATGTAAGTGAGTAAGTAAGTATGTAAGTAAGTATGTAAGAGAGTAAGTAAGTGAGTGTGTAAGTATGTAAGTTAGTGAGTGAGTATGTAAGTATGTAAGTGCGTAAATTAGTGAGTGAGTATTTAAGTGAGTAAGTAAGTATGTAAGTGAGTAAGTGAGTAAGTAAGTATGTAAGTGAGTAAGTGAGTGAGTAAGTATGTAAGTGAGGAGGTGAGTAAGTAAGTGAGTGAGTAAGTATGTAAGAAAGTAAGTAAGTGAGTATGTAAGTTAGTGAGTGAGTAAGTAAGTGAGTGAGTAAGTATATAAGAGAGTAAGTAAGTGAGTGAGTATGTAAGTTAGTGAGTGAGTAAGTGAGTAAGTATGTAACTGAGTGAGTATGTAAGTTAGTGAGTGAGTAAGTGAGTGAGTATGTAAGTTAGTGAGTGAGTATGTAAGTGAGCAAGTGAGTGAGTAAGTATGTAAGTGAGTAAGTAAGTATGTAAGTTAGTGAGTATGTAAGTGAGTAAGTTAGTATGTAAGTGAGTAAGTAAGTGAGTGAGTAAGTAAGTGAGTAAGTAAGTATGTAAGTGAGTAAGTTAGTGAGTTAGTATGTAAGTGAGTAAGTAAGTATGTAAGTAAGTATGTAAGAGAGTAAGTAAGTGAGTGTGTAAGTATGTAAGTTAGTGAGTGAGTATGTAAGTATGTAAGTGAGTAAGTTAGTGAGTGAGTATTTAAGTGAGTAAGTAAGTATGTAAGTGAGTAAGTGAGTGAGTAAGTATGTAAGTGAGGAGGTGAGTAAGTGAGTGAGTAAGTATGTAAGAAAGTAAGTAAGTGAGTATGTAAGTTAGTGAGTGAGTAAGTAAGTGAGTGAGTAAGTATATAAGAGAGTAAGTAAGTGAGTGAGTATGTAAGTTAGTGAGTGAGTAAGTGAGTAAGTATGTAAGTGAGTGAGTATGTAAGTTAGTGAGTGAGTAAGTGAGTGAGTATGTAAGTTAGTGAGTGAGTAAGTGAGTGAGTATGTAAGTTAGTGAGTGAGTAAGTGAGTATGTAAGTGAGTAAATAAGTAAGTGATTAAATAAGTATGTGAGTGAGTAAGTATGTATGTAACTTAGTGAGTGAGTAAGTAAGTGAGTAAGTATATAAGAGAGTAAGTAAGTGAGTGTGTAAGTTAGTGAGTGAGTAAGTATGTAAGTGAGTATGTAAGTATGTAAGTTAGTGAGTGAGTAAGTGAGTATGTATGTAAGTTAGTGAGTATGTAAGTGAGTAAGTATTGAAGTAAGTAAGTGAGTAAGTAAGTGAGTAAATAAGTAAGTGATTAAATAAGTATGTGAGTGAGTGAGTATGTATGTAAGTTAGTGAGTAAGTGAGTGAGTATGTAAGTGAGTAAGTATTGAAGTAAGTAAGTGAGTAAATAAGTAAGTGATTAAATAAGTATGTGAGTGAGTAAGTATGTATGTAAGTTAGTGAGTGAGTAAGTAAGTGAGTAAGTATATAAGAGAGTAAGTAAGTGAGTGTGTAAGTTAGTGAGTGAGTAAGTATGTAAGTGAGTATGTAAGTATGTAAGTTAGTGAGTGAGTAAGTGAGTATGTATGTAAGTTAGTGAGTATGTAAGTGAGTAAGTATTGAAGTAAGTAAGTGAGTAAATAAGTAAGTGATTAAATAAGTATGTGAGTGAGTGAGTATGTATGTAAGTTAGTGAGTAAGTGAGTGAGTATGTAAGTGAGTAAGTATTGAAGTAAGTAAGTGAGTAAATAAGTAAGTGATTAAATAAGTATGTGAGTGAGTGAGTAAGTATGTGAGTAAGTGAGTAAATAAGTGAGTGAGTGAATAAATAAGTAAGTGAGTAAGTGAGTACTCCCCCCCCGTCTCTGCGTCCTTGTGTTCCAGTCCGCTCCTGACGGATGGAAGAACTCCGTGCGTCACAACCTCTCCCTGAACAAGTGCTTCCAGAAGGTGGAGAACCGGCAGGAGGGCGGCCCCCGTAAGTGCTGCCTCTGGGCCCTCAACCCCGCCAAGGTGGACAAGATGCAGGAGGAGCTGCACAAGTGGCGCCGCAAGGACCCCGTCAGGGTCCGCAGGAGCATGGCGAGCCCGGGTGCGTCCTCCAAACCGCCGCGCGAAACAAGTCGGAAAGAACAAGTCACACCTCGCGTCTGATTGGCCGATTTAAACAATGCAGGCGTTCTGTTTCGCTAAGCCTATTATTTTCAAGATGGCGGGGTCAAACGTCAAGGACAGGAAGCTCCTTCAGAATAAAACTTCTTATCTTGCCTTCAAAATAAAAGTAACGTCTCAGCCTCCATTAAACCATCATCTCTAAGCAATAAAATCTCATTCATGCATCAGACAATAACAATAATAAAACAGTGTCTTTCTCTTATGTTTTACAATACATTCCTCCAGAATGTTCTTCATAATATCCCTTATTAATTATCATATCTAAAACATAGACTTTCTTATTTACCTGTGCAAGTCTGTATAAAGTCCACGACAAGTACACAGGTGTCAAACACAAGGCCCGCCCGCCACGTCATTTTATGTGGCCCTTGAAAGACACGTAATCACCTTTTTCTTCAAGAAATTCAAGAAAAATATCCCATGCTTTCATTTTGAAGGTTTCAAATTAAATGGATTTATGTTATAATATTAGAGAAATGTTCTTATGTACGATATTTCTGCACTCAAATAAACAATAATCAAATGCAAAGAGAGCTATTTAACAATATGTTCGGGTGTAGTTTACACAGTTTTCAGTTACACCGGCCCTTTAAGAGGTGGCCATGATGCTGACTTGGCCCACGGTGAAGATGAGTTTGACACCCCTGCTCTACAGGACCCAAAAAGAGACCTTGAAGCGAAATAAGTCGACAATTTGTTTTTTTAACAAGAATTATTAACAGGAATAAAAGATCTAAAACATGCACTGAACAAATGTTTGACCTTTGACCTCTATCTATGCATTTTAGTGCATCTTATTGGCTTAAAAACTTTATTTTGAAGGCACACTTTCCCCCCTACAGAAGACATGGATCGCCTCCTGGGAGAGAGGCCCACCAAACTGAGGCCGTTGCCCTCTTTCGCCACCCCGGCGTTGCTATCCAGGGTGGCCTCCATCTTTGGCCCCGCCTCCTCGTGCACGCCGGCGCAGCATCGGCCGCCGCCGTCGCGCCGCCCGCAGTACGCGCACGCTCAACCGCCGCAGCCTTGCTACCTCCCCCCGCCCGCCGCCGCCGCCTCCTCGCCGGCCGTCCTGCCCTGCAGCGGCGCCTCTCGCACGCCCGGACTTCCTGTTGGAGGGCGACGGCGGTTATGAGGTCGATGCGCTCCACCCGAGTCTGAGCGACCTGCAGCTGCCAGGTACGCCAGACAACGGGAACAAACAAGACGGGTACACACAGAACCATAAAGGTTCTTAAATGGCTCTTTCAAAGGCTTTGTGGTTCTACGTAGAACCATCACCTACTAGAGAACCGTGTTTTTGTTTGAGACACTTCTATAGGTTCTTTTAAGTTACTCTTTAAGGAAATGGTTCTTTAAAGAACCCTGGGTTGAAAGGTTCTTTGTGGAACCAGAAATGTTGCCTTAAAGAACCATTTTTTGAAGATTCTATGAGACACCTTTATAGGTTCTTTGAAGAACTATTTAAAAGAAATGGTTCTTTAAAAAACCCTGGGTTGAAAGGTTCTTTGTGGAACCAAAAATGGTGCCTTAAAGAACCAGGTTTTGAAGATTCTATGAGACAACTTTATAGGTTCTTTGAAGAACTATTTAAAAGAAATGGTTCTTTAAAGAACCCTGGTTTGAAAGGTTCTTTGTGGAACCAGAAATGTTGCCTTAAAGAACCAGGTTTTAAGGTTCTTTGAGACACCTTTACCCCGTGACCCTAATGAGGATAAGCGGTATGGATGAGACACCTTTATATCAGTGGCGGGCCGTGCATTTTCTATCTAGGCCTTCAATGCCGTCTTACTACAGCTGAACAACCTAATGTAAGATATTAGTTCACCAGTGTTCCGGTGCGGGGCTTTTATTGTGAAGGAGCAGACGGAAAAAGATAAAGTTGTCGTGTTTCTTGTGTTATTAAGTAACGTAAAACCCTCAGTTACACTGAGAATTCAGAGAATCGTATCGTACATGTATATGTATATTTCTATCGATGTATGTGTGTGTATTTATACACACATACATCGATATAAATATGATGAAGATGAAAGTTCCTGTTTACCCAAACACATGACACAATTAATGAGTCTTTTCAATATGTCCCTCTTGTTCTTCACCTGTTCATTGTGCAGCTCCGTTGCCGCTTGTTCGTTGATCTGTAGAGCCGCTCCGTGTCCCCAAAAGTTGTCAAAGCACCGATGCTTGTAGGTGCCGAGTCGTACTCTCGTGTCTCGTTGCTGCCTCGGTTAGACAACTCAAGTTTGCAAAGCCAGTGTGGCTCCCAACACCAAATCGATCACTTGCAACAGGCATCCCCAGCAGTCCGGTGTGCAGAGCTTCTCGGAGCCTGAGCCATCGGTAGCGCTCGTAGTTGGAACTTTGAAAGTGGCGAGCGAGCCCCTGTCCCGCCTGTGACGGGCTTTGTAGCGTCGGCGTCGGTCTTAAAGTTCGTTGAGAATGGCCTTATAATTATATCCTCGACCAAATCGATATCTTCTCCTCCTTCCGCCATTGTGGGTTGAACAAACAGCTTAGTAGTACGCGAATTATTTCGTTTATCAAATTCAGTTTCCTAGTTCTGAGGTTCTGCATCTACCTGCCCATAGACCCCGCCTCTCAATATTGGTAATCCAATCAAAAGGCGTGCAGCACTCGCCTGCTAGCTGGCTCCTGTGCGGTTCGGGGCCTTCGAAGGCCTAGAGGAGCCAACTCTAAAGCTGATTGGTTGACACAACATCGTCATTCCCATTCACTTGAAGCTACCAGCGCCCGCAATGTTGATTCTGAAGGCCTAAGGGCAGATGTTAGCCCCCTGGCAACACACGATGGCTGAATATGATTGGATAAAAGATCTAAGATAAAGACCAGCCCTCCAAATCTCAACCTGGCGCTGGCAGCAGCGCAACCAAGAGGAACGCTATGAAATTAAGAGAAAAACTCTTACTCTGGGAAATAAGTGAATACATATTTGTGGGCAAATATATTTAGAAAAAAATATATATTCTGATGATGTTTAGGCCAGCAGAGAAGGCCTTGCTGGCCCTGACGGCCCGCCACTGCTTTATATGTAACACCCGGTTCTGTGTCTCCTGTGTTCCGTGTCTCCTGTGTCTCCTCTGTGTCTTCTCTGTCTTGATTGTTTAATTCCCTGCACCTGCCCTCAGCCACTCTTGTCTCGTTAGTGTCTGATGTCGTACACCTGTGTTTCCCCCCCTATATATTGTGTCAGTCTTTCCTTTGTCTGCTGTCGGGTTGTCGTCTCTAGTTCCGTGTCTTTTTCCCGTCGTCCTGTCTGTCGTATCTGACCCTGCCTGCTTCCGCCCGGCTGCCCTGACCGACGATCCTCTGCCTGCCCCTTTTGGACCTTGTTTTTTTGTTAACTGTTTTGCCTCATTAAAGCGTGCTTTTTTTTGTTATTTAAAAAAAATTATATATACATGTTTTTACGATTCTTTGAGACACCTTTATAGGTTCTTTGAAGAACTATTTAAGGAAATGGTTCTTTAAAGAACCCTGGTTTGAAGGGTTCTCCGTGGAACCAGAAATGGTGCCTTAAAGAACCATGTTTGAAGGTTCTTAGAGACACATTTATAGGTTCTCTGAAAACTATTTTAAAAAAAAGGTTCTTTAAAGAACCCTGGTTTAAAAGGTTCTTTGTGGAACCAGAAATGATTCCTCTATGGAATCACTCTGAAGAACCATTTTCGGTTCCAGATGGCACCTTCATGGTTCTGTGAGTAGGAATGATGGATATGAATGAAACGAGGAGGCGAGAAACGAGGAGTTGAGAAACGAGGAGTCGAGAAACGAGGAGGCGAGAAACAAGGAGGCGAGAAACAAGGAGGCCCTTCTCCATCATTTCATTCTCACGGCAGCCATTTTGACTTCTTACTGTGACGTACGAACATCTGTTGAAGAAGTTTACGATCTTTCTTTTCTTCAGGGAACTTGTGGGACAGCTTGGTGTTTGATCCGACCTCCGACCCGCCGGACCACCGCGACCAGACCGGCGTCCCGCGGGTCACGTCTCCCGAGGGTCAGAGGTCAGAGGGGACGGACGGCGGCGACGAAGACGAAGACGTCTTCGATCGGCACGCTTGTTTGAGCGGACTGCATCCTGCGGTGTGTTCAGGGGCGCAGAGTCTGGCCGGGTATCTGAGCTCCTGTTCCACATCCATCTCCTTAATGTAAAGATCCGACTGCCGACGTACCAGAGTTACCTGAATTAGGATTATTTATCACAAGTATTAGCTTGTTGGTTATTTAATAAACCTTCACACCCTTAAAATAGGAAATATATATTGTTTCTATGCCCCCCCCCTCCCCCTCCCTCACACACACTTATTTATATATTTTGGTGAGTTATCACTAATGATAATAGGTTTTTTAAATAAATAGAAACAGTTGATAAGTTTGTACAATTGTAATTAAATTCCTTCTTGAAAACGTTGTGTATTTCCATTTTATTTACCTTGTACACACAGTTTTGTCACATTGATTATATAATATCGCATCATCGGGACATTAATTCATGTATTTTTTTGTAATTCTAAAAAACTATTTTGTCATTAATTAATTTTATTTTCACTTAATATTGAACTGGATGCAAAACATGAAACTATTGAATATTTGCCTGAATTATTCTGCATTGTTATGTGAACTCACACACTGTTAATTGATGCTTGTCATTGATGGCTGCTTTGTCAACAAACAAACAAACAAACAAAAAACTGTTATTGCAGTTAAACTAATTAAATTAAGTTACATATCAATGTTTGTTAAAAGAAAAAAATAAAAATGCTTTTTAATTAAACAACAATGCTTGTTAAATTAATTAAATTAAATGAAATAATGCTTGTTAAATTAAATTAATAAAATAAAATAACAATGCTTGCCTGTGTGATGGTGACCAATGGAGTGAGTCTGTTGCCACAGAAGATGGCAGCAAAGATCTTGTACTTAAGGTCATATCTTTCATCCTATTAAAACCTTTACTAATAAGACAACTACACCCTTTTTATTTGTGTTTTTGCATCGCTGTCACAGAGATGCAAAGTTGTGACTGTCACCCTCTTTCTTTTATTTTTTTCAAACCAAACATATTGCATCCAAATACAGCATTTGTCTATTATTGTCTTAAATTTCCATACTTAAGATTATTGAGAATTGTTTGTCTTTTCATAATTTTCTCAATGGGATAAAAAACATCAAGAAAATATGTGTTAGCACAAGTTGTTAAACACGTGTGCTGACATTTGTTTTGCTGCTGTTGTTTAAGGGTCTTCATTGAGAATCCAGGCACTTTTCTCTATTAGAAAGATGAATTGATATATATATATACATATTTTTATACATGGATACATATATATATGTACAATCATTAATATATAAAATCAGTTATATATATATGTAATATAGATATATATGTATATATATGTGTATATATATATACACATATATATATATATAAATGATCAGTAATATATATATGTATATATATTTATGTAATATATATGTATATATATATACAAATCAGTAATATATATAAACAGTAATATATATATATACATATATATGTTATATATGTATATATATATTTATATTTGAGAAGAAACCTGTTAGATTTAAACTATTGAATCAGGTAACAATATAATTTTTTCATAACTTTCCATCCCACCAATAAAAGTCGTAACATGATTTTTTTTCCCGTTTTGTTTACTTTCTTGCTTCAGTTGAATCTTTTCATAAAAACAAACAAACAAACAAGCGACTGATATCAAGACTTTCGAAAAAAATATTTATTGCAGTGATGGAATTTCCGCTGTCAACAACTTTTTTATACTCAAAACTTGTCATCATAATTAAAGTATACACAGTGTTCAGTACTACAGAGAATGTACTGGATATCAAAAATCGGTCTCGTATTGGTTTTTTTCCGGACACTTCAGAGTGGCTATTTATTTAAAAAATACTTCTTAAGCTAGTCGTACTACTACGTGAAAACGATGACACATTCACATGGACAACGTACACATTTCATCCGGATGTGTGCTACTAGAAATTTAAGAAACCTCTGGAATAAAAATGTAATGAGCTTCCTATACAAACTATATAAATGTACATCTTGAATGGATTCATTGTTATTAAACTTCTTTTCTCGGGTCTCTTCTTCCCCGTCGACCTTTCCCTCTCTCTCCTCATTTTATTTGCTATTGAAACACACCGAATGTAACTTCTTGATGATCAACCCACAAACACGGACTGACATCACCACAGTGTGCACAGACTCTCAAGCCGCCCGCGCACTAACGCTCACACGTTGATGCCACACACAAAAAAAGATGATAAAACTGTCAGAATTCGATGTTCCTGCAAAAAAAAGAGGGCGAAGGGAGAACATCGACTGGTTCTGACAGCTGAGTACCTGAATGAGAAAGGAGGGAGGCGAGAGAGCGGATCGTCCGTTAGTTCGTCTGTTTTCTGGTCCTGAAGATGGTCAAAGTGTCTAGACTATGGGGAGGATGGGGAGAAGGTGGGGGAGGGCGGAGGAGGGTGGTGGTGTTTTCCTCATGGGCCTCCGCTGTAGGAATAGTCCGCCTTGTTGTGCATCACCAGCTTGTTGTCCACGAAGTAGAAGCTGTCGGACTGCGTCTCGTACGGGTGGAGGATCATCTCGCGCACTGAGAGAGAGACAAGAAACCGACTGAGGGTGACGTCATCACATCAGGGTGTGCAGGGGGGGGGGACATGTACATCTTTTTTTTCGGAGGTATTTTTTGCCCCCACTGATTGAAATCCATGGGAAATAAAAATATATTTGGGGCACTTTTTTAAACTTGTGAAATAACATTTAACCATAGTTAAACAATAATAAATATACTTATTTAGGCTTACAGGATATGAGCAATTGTCATAAAAATTTAAATAATAAGACTATTACGCAATAATAAGACTATTGGGCAATTTGACTATTAGGCAATAGTCTAAAGATTAAAAGTGTTTTCATAGATTTTTTGAACAGAAAACATAAATCGGACAATCATATTCAATTTTATTCTTATTTCTTTATAGTTATTTATTTAATTATAGCTATTAACAATTATAACTTATTTATTTGTGGTTATTTATTGTTATTAATTTTTTTTAAACAACTATTATCACATTTATTTCTCTATGTTTATTTCTTATTATTAATTTAAAAAAACAAATATTTGCAATTATAACTGATTTATTTGTTTTTTATAATTAAAAATTATATTTATTGATTTTTGTGTACCTATCGGCGATACAGATAGGACACACACGACAAAAAACTAAAACAAAACAATAATACATTTTCATAATCGTGGGGTAAATCTTCAGCCCGTCTCCTCGTGACATCAGGGGCAACATTATATTTCTTAGGGGCAGTTTTGCCCTTTGTCCTGGTGTGTGTTTGTGCGTGTGTTGGAGTATCCTGTGTGTGTGTGTGTGTGTTGGAGTATCCTGTGTGTGTGTGTGTGCCGCTCACTGATTTCCTCAGACAGCGCGGGGAACTCGTAGATGTGCTCGCACGTGTTCTTGCTGCTCGGCATGCAGAAGCCGAACTTGAAGTCGAAGCTCTTGAGCAGCTGGTTCCGGAAGTAGTGTCTCTCGATCATGCGGAAGTTGTTGATGGGCGTGTCGCCCACGGTGAACTCCACCCTGCACAAACACACAGGGAGGGAATGTCCATCATCCACCTGGAAAGCAGCAAATGGGGGAGGATTGCTCAAAGGTCAGGTCACCTTTAAAGGTCACCATGTTTACGTAGTTTTTTGCCTTAATGCTTATAGCGACATAATATGTACAAATAATAATTGATAACATCTAAGATCATCATTACAAAATGTTTTGGTTTCAATGAGGAAGACAACATATATGATAATAACCCACCGGTTCAGAAATGATTTTAATATGTGATTGTGTGCTCTATGTTGTTATTGTTGTAATTTGAGTTTTATTATTGCAGAGATTTTAGGATGTTTTAATTATGTTTTTTAAAGTGTCTTTGAATACCTTGAAAAGTGCTATATAAATAAAATGCATTATTATTATCACAATTGTTATAATAATATAATTATAATAATAGTTATGATCATAATAAAATGATAACATAATTATTATAATAACATAATTATAATTATTATCATGATTATTATTACTATTATCATGAAATATATATTACATTTTTTATATGTTATGTAATGTCGTTGAGTAACTTGAAAAGTGTTGTATAAATTAAATGCATTATTATTATTATAATTATATTATTATCATTATTATTATTATTATATACATAATTATATAATAATAAGAATAATATATATATATATACATACATACATCAGACCTCCTCGATTATCCAAATGAGTTAGTTATGAAGATCATCATCATCACCATCATCATCATCATCATCATCCCACGTCCGCCACGGGTCTCGCTCTCGCTTCATTCGGCGGGCACGGATAACTCCGTGTCTCGGGGACTTTCCGTTGTAACTTACGTGGCTCCGACCTCCCGCAGCTGCAGGAAGGCCGGCGTGAACTGGTACCGCACGAAGCGCCCGGCGTTGGGGTCGCAGTGCTTCCTGCCGTCTGCTCGAACAAGAGAGAGAGAGAGAGAGAGAGAGAGAGATTTGAAATGATCCATCAGAACCGCACACTTGCCTTAAAACTCGTGGTGACCTTCTGAGGCAGTACGCACAGAACCATCTCAGAATGATGTCATAGAAGAACCATTTCTGGTTCCACAAAGAACCTTTCAAAGCAGGGATATTTAAAGAACCATGTCCCTAAAGAGTTCTTCAAAGAACCTTTAAAAAATGGTTCTTTAAGGCACCATTTATGGTTCCACAAAGAACCTTTCAAACCAGGGTTCTTTAAAGAACCAAGTCCTTAAATAGTTCTTCAAAGAACTTATAAAGATGTCTCAAAGAACCTTCAAAAAATGGTTCTTTAAGGCATCATTTAAGGTTCCACAAAGAACCTTTCAAACCAGGGTTGTTTAAAGAACCAAGTCCTTAAATAGTTCTTCAAAGAACCTTTAAAGGTGTCTCAAAGAACCTTCAAAAATGGTTCTTTAAGGCACCATTTATGGTTCCACAAAGAACCTTTCAAACCAGGGTTCTTTAAAGAACCATTTCCTTAAAGAATTCTTCACAGAACCTATAAAGGTGCCTCAAATGAAAAAATGGTTCTCCAGTCGGTTATGGTTCTTCGTAGAACCACAAAGCCTTTTAAAGAACCATGCAAGAACCACTATGGTTCTGTGTGTAGCACCAACGCTGTGGAATGTTCTGCTTCATTTAAACTCCATCTCAAAACATTCCTGTTTAAACTATGAACTGATTTTTAAAATCTTTTTTAGTTTATTTATTTTTCTTATTGCACCATCTTTTACAGTGTATCTTACTTTTGCTCTTTTAACTGTTGACATGTTTTGGTCCCTTTTAGTGACAATTTGTTTGAATTGACTACTGAACTTCACTCTGTGACACTTAGTGCAAAAATAAATAAACTTTACTTTCATTACTTACTTAAATCAATCAAAAGTACAGCATTTCACAATAAAATAAAGAAAACATCTCCTGCCCCGGACATGAAGTTGTTATAACTTAAAGATTAAAGTCAGGGAACATATCGATCGTTTCTGTGTTTTATATGTATAAACTTTACTGACTTACATTTGATTGGTCCTCCGCAGGGCCACGGAGACGAGAACAAATATCTTATGATAAAATCTAACGAGTGTCATAACCTTTCAAACTAAAGGATGCTTTGGTGAGATAACATATGAACGTCTTCATGAAGGCTTTTATTTCCTCTTTCTTTCAGAACGGGGCCTTCAGGTGTGTGTCGCTCATGTATTCACGGGTTCTGGCTCGGGGACCGGACCTGTCGGAGGTTTGGTGATCTCGAACAGAACCGTCCCCGTCTCCATGTCGCGGATCTTGAAGCGGGTGAAGTCGATCATGTGGACGTTTTCATCTGGAGAGCAAAGATAATCTGAAGAAGAGGAGAGAGAGAAGAGGAGAGAAGAGGAGAGAGAGAGAAGAGGAGAGAGAGGAGAGAAGAGGAGAGAGAGGAGAGAGAGGAGAGAGGAGGAGGAGAGAAGAGAGAAGAGAAGAGGAGAGAGAGAGAGAGAGAAGAGAAGAGGAGAGAAGAGAATAGGAGAGAAGAGGAGAGAAGAGAAGAGGAGAGAGAGAGAAGAGAGAGGAGAGAGAGAAGGAGAGAGAGGAGAGAGAGAGAGAGGAGAGAAGAGAGAGGAGAGAAGAGAAGAGGAGAGAAGAGGAGAGGGGAGAGAGAGAAGAGAAGTGAAGAGGAGAGAAGAGAAGAGGAGAGAAGAGAAGAGAAGAGGAGAGAAGAGTTAAAACTGTGTTCTATAGCGGAGTGAAAACACACACACACACACACACTCACGCACACACATACACGCTCACACACACAAGACAGATACGCACTCACACACACACACTTGCACACATACACACACACACACACACACACAGTGCAATCACGACCTAATGAGCCCAGCTGCTCTGCTTGTGTTTCTTTCTTCCAGACAACTTGAGTTTTGCTGTTCAACAACAACAAAAAACATCAACAACTGAGAAGTATTGTCATAAGGAAGTGTGTGTGTGTGTGTGTGTGAGAGAGAGAGACACCCCCCTACCATCGCGGCAGGATTAGACCTTAAGAGGCTTATTGTGTTTAACCATCACATGCACCGGCTGGACACACACACACACACACACACACACACACACACACACACACACACACACACACACACACACACACACACACACACACACACACACACACACACACACACACACACACACACACACACACACACACACACACACACACACACACACACACACACACACACACACACACACACACACACACACACACACACACACACAATTAGAGGCCTATGCGTTGCATGAGGGTTGAAGGTCTTTTTCTTACCGATGACCTCACGCAACACATTTTTAAAAGACTGGAAGGGCCCAGAATGTAATAAAATAAACACACATAAAAAGCATCGGTGTTGCCGAGGGCAACGAACACACACCGCCGCATCCTGGGCCGTTGTGAGAGGGTTATGGAGCAGATGGGCCCGGCGAGCTTCAGCCACCTGCTCGAAGATATTTATAGTCAAGTAGAGTCCATCAAACCTGACAGCTCGTCGACAAGTGTTCCTCTGATGAAACGGGACGACTGGAGCTCATTCCTTAAAGGGACAGCGCGCAACAATTAGGGGATTGTAATATTCATAACTAACCCTTAAGTATGTTTTAAGTTCAATACAAAGAATGGAGTTAGTCTGAGTCTTGTCTTTACTTAAGTATACCTAACAATAAACTATATATATATACTTTTTTTCCCCCACTAAAAGGATTTAAGTTATTTTACTGAAATGGTTCAAGGAAATCGGTTTCCTCGAACTATTTGAGTTGACTCAACTCATGTTTTACAGTGTACGTCTTCATCTGTATTTCACATGAAACTAGAGAATTGTTAGTTTTTCCTCAGCTTAGAAAAAAGCCATTTATATTTATCTTGACATAAGGAGCATTTATATTAATATTTACACGAGTCGTGTTTCTCCGCCATGTTTACGGAACATTCCGGGCTTTACGTCTCACGTTGTCTGAAGAGACGCTTTTGTACTTTTTAAAGTTTTGAATCTAATTTATGTTTACGCTGCAGCTTCTTGTTCCACACACACACATAGACACAAACACACACACATGCACACACACATGCAGACACATGCACACATAGTCACAAACACACACACACAGACATATACACACATAGACACAAACACACACACATGCAGACACATGCACACATAGTCACAAACACACACACACAGACATATACACACAGACACATACACACATAGAAACACATAGACACACACACACACACACACACACACATACACACATAGAAACACATAGACACAAACACACACACATGCACATGAACACACAGATGCAGACACATGCACACATAGTCACAAACACACACACATAGACATATACACACATACACACATAGACACACATAGACACACATGGACACACACACACACACATACACACATAGACACACAGAGACACACACACACGTAGACACACATCGACACACGCACACATAAATAGACAAACATAGACACACGCACACAGACATAGACACACACACACATGTAGGAACACATGGACACACATATACACACACACACACACATAGACATACATAGACACAGAGACACACACACACGTAGATACACAGAGACACAAATATACACACATAGACACACACACACATAGACACACATAGACACAGAGACACACACACGTAGATACACATTGACACACATATACACACATAGACACACACACACATAGACACACACACACATGCATGATCACGAGCAGCTCACTGTGGAGGATAACATCAAAAACTCTTGAGTCTCTTTTTACTGCCACCCAAACTACAGGAGTATGGAGGACTTAAAATGTTTTAAGTATAAATAAAGAAATAAAGAAATGCACAAATAAATATAGGAATAAATAAATAAATGTATTATAAACAAATGGTTAAATAAATGAATAAATAAATATAGGAATAAATAAATAAATACAAGAATAAATAAATAAATGCTTAAATAAATGTATAAATAAATAAATGAATACAGGAATAAATCAATATAAGTTATACCTCAACAAGATAATTAAATAAATCTATTTCTACATTTCTGTATTTCTTCATTTATTTATGTCCTATTTATGTGTCCACACGTATTTCTTCATTTATTTCTTCATTTATTTATTCTTGTATTTATTCATGCATTTATTTATTTATACTAAAGACATTTTAAGTCCTCCATACAGGAGAGAGATGGAGCGCTGCTGTTTAATAGATGCAATACCCGCTATCGCCACTAGTCCATGTGACATGAATAAAATAAAAATGAATCCTCTTTATTCTAAATCAGGATGTACACATTCATATTTCAGTTGTTTTTTTCATCTCTACTTCAGTTTTTTCTCACACACACATCGACACACACACACACATACACACACACACGCACGCACACGCAACATGAAGTGCCCCACTTCACTTCCTTCAACACTGTCGCCTAGCAACGCTCCTTCTGATAGCGTGCCGGCTCTATTAGGCCGTCTCTCTCCTTCCCCTCGTCCACCTGGCTGCTCCACAACAACAAGGTGCAGCAGCGAAATCAAAGGAGAGCATCTTAGGTATATACGGCATCAGCGGTATGCAAAGGAAACAACGAAGGTAAGGTATATACATATATATATATATGTATATATATATACACACAACTGAAGGCCTCCTCCTATTGAAGACCGGGTTTCACGAGCTTGAATCCCAGTATGTGTCAACACTGACTTCAATGACACGACAACATGATAAGACTAGAACGGGCACTGGGTAGAGCGCATACCTTCGCATATCACAAGATTGGGCATTGAATTATGAACATTTTGGCATTAGAGTTGCATGCCAATTGGATATAAATTGACCGCGCTATGGTAAAAAGAAGATGTTGACCTTGTCATGACCTTGACCATGACCTTTGACCCGATCGATCCCAAAATCTAATCAAATGGTCCCCGGATAATAACCAATCATCCCACCAAATTTCATGCGATTCGGTTTAATACTTTTTTACTTAAGCGAATAACACGCATACAAATAAATAAATAAATAAATACACGGCGATCAAAACATAACCTTCGCATTTTCAATGCGAAGGTAATAAACACGCCATTAACTCTGAGCACAGGTGATCACCATAACACCTACAGGACTTTCTACATTCATCTTATTGTGATTTCCTGGTACATAACTTCATGTTTTTTGTTGTTTCTAACAGCCGATCTCATCTACGCTCACAGGTGTTCGACGTAGATACACGAGGTCAAAGGGCAAATCTGCCACTAAGAAATTTAATGTTGCCCCTGATGTCTCGAGGAGAGGAGCAACAAATGCCCCCGTGATTTAGATAATTTAATAGCATTTTGTTGTTGTTCTTTGTCGTGTGTGTCCTATCTGTATTGCCAGTACTAGGTGGGTACACAACAAATAAATCAATAAATATAATTTTGATTTATAATTTTTTTTTAAATTAATTTGGTCGGTACACAAAACAATCAATAAATATAATTTAGAATGATAAAAAAAGTAATTATAATTGTTAATAGTTGTTTAAAAAATGTAGTAACAATAAATAACCACAAAGAAATAAGAGAAACATTTAATATAATTGTCTGATTTATGTTTTCTGTATATTTTTTGTTAAAAAAAATCTAAGAAAACAGTTTGAATCTGTAGAATACTGTCTGATAGTCTTATTATTGCCTAATAGTCTTATTATTGCAATTTTTATGACAATTGCTGATATACTGTAAGCCTAAATAAGTATATTTATCATTTTTTAACAAAGGTTACATGTTATTTCCCAATTTCTTTTTAATTGCTCCTGGATTTCAGTCAGTGGGGTCAAAAAATCCCCCCTAAAAAAATATGTAAACGTCCTCCCTTGGTCATAGACCAAAAAGGCAGACAGCAGAAAGCTGTCAAAAGATAATAATATTCATACGTAGTCCATACAGCAGCTCCCTCTAAAGAGAGTACGACATGAGCAGCACCGCCTGGAGTCAAGCTGTGTTCCTGTGTCCGGAGACAAAAGAACCCGCCTGACACCGAAGTGCCATTTATAGTTCCTTAATCCCCGAGATTAGCCGGAGTTACAGACTCTCAGCGCGGGGGATTGACTCCGCACACACACACACACACACACACACACACACACACACACGCCGCCGCGTATTCTTTTCAGTTTGACCCTCCGGTCCTTTACGATCAATGCAGAAGCGCGAAGAGGAGCTTTTAATTTATTCCAGAACGCAAAACCAGAAACAAAGCAGGCGACACACAGAACCACGGAGGAGCATCTGGAACCGGAAATGGTTCTTCAGAGTGATGCCATAGAAGAACCATTTCTGGTTCCACAAAGAACCTTTCAAACCAGGGTTCTTTAATGAGCCATCTCCTTACAGAGTTCTTCAAAGAACCAAAAAAGGTGTCTCAAAGAACCTTCAAAAAATGGTTCTTTAAGGCACCATTTATAAAATGGTTCTTCAGTAGGTGATGGTTCTTCGTAGAACCACAAGAGATTTTCAATAAGTGGTCTTTTGGTCCATCTTGACTGGTTCCATACAAGGTGTCTCAAAGAACATTAAAAATGGTTCTTTAAGGCACCATTTCTGGTTCTACAAAGAACCTTTTAAACCAGGGTTCTTTAAAGAACCATTTCTTTAAAGAGTTCTTCAAAGAACCTATAATGGTGACTCAAACAAAAGAATGGTTCTCCAGTAGGTGATGGTTCTTCGTAGAACCACAAAGCCTTAAAAGAACCATTTAATAACCATTATGTTTCTGTGTGTAGCTGTTAGCTTTATGCTAAGCTAAGCTAACCGTAGATTCACATGTCAGACATTCGAGCTAACGTCTAGATCTACTCGTCTGACTCTCGGCAAAAGCATGAGTCGGCATAAACCGACATGTCGATAGTTCAGATCATAACAAACTCATGAGTTTTATTCATCACACTGCGATACGGAAAGATGAGAGGGGAAAGGATCTCATCTGCACTTCAGCTGCTCTGAGCGCGACCTCTCCGCGACCTCTCCGCGACCTCTACGCGTTTGCCAGTTTGCCTATAGGTGCTTTTAGAGTGGAGACGTGTCGCGGCCCCCCACACCGCCAGGAGAACGTCAACCTGCCGCCGCCGCCGGCTGAGCACAACGAGAAGACGAGTAAACATGCACACAGGTTCTCCAAGGGTCCTTTAAAAGCCTTTGTGGTTCTACGAAGAACCATTACCTACCGAGGAAGCATTTTTTCATTTGAGGCACTTTTATAGGTTCTTTGAAGAACTATTTAAAGAAATGGTTCTTCAAAGAACCCTGGTTCAAAAGGTTCTTTGAGGAACCAGAAATGGTGCCTTAAAGAACCATGTTTTGAAGGTTCTTTGAGACACATTTATAGGTTCTTTGAAAAACTATTTAAGGAAATGGTTCTTAAGAGAACCCTGGTTTGAAAGGTTCTTTGAGGAACCAGACATGGTACCTTAAAGAACCATTTGTGAAGGTTCTTTGAGACACATTTATAGGTTCTTTAAAGAACCATTCAAGGAAATGGTTTTGAGACACCTTTTAGGTTCTTTGAGACACATTTATAGGTTCTTTGAAAAACTATTTAAGGAAATGGTTCTTAAGAGAACCCTGGTTTGAAAGGTTCTTTGAGGAACCAGACAAGGTACCTTAAAGAACCATTTGTGAAGGTTCTTTGAGACACATTTATAGGTTCTTTAAAGAACCATTCAAGGAAATGGTTTTGAGACACCTTTTAGGTTCTTTGAAGTTACTCTTTAAACCCTGGTTTGAAAATAACTTTTTTACAGTTGTTTTTCAGTTTCAAAAAAAATGATATACAAAGCTCTTATTGAATTATCTTATGAATATTTATTAAATAACTATTTTCAAGGGCTTTTTTTTAATGGATGCTCATTTTCAATATATTTAAAACAAATCTCACATACCCCCTTAGAGGCCTTCATGTACCCCCAAGGGTCCACGTACCCCCTTAGAGGGCCTTTACATACCTCCAGGGGTCCACAGATCTCTTTAGAGGGCCTTCACTGGAACAGTTTAGCTCCACACCTTCTTTTTTGTATTAGTTGTTTTCACCCTGTCTCACTAACTATCACGTCATTCCAGATCCTGCTTCCCATCTCGTCAGTCCAACTCCCTTCACCTGCCTCTGATCACTCCCTCGTTAGTCCCTCATTACCTTCACCTGGTCTTCATGCCCGTCTCACCTGTTGCCCATTCCCTCGTTAGTCCCTGTCTACTTAGGTTCCCTCACTTGTCCTCTGCCAGATTGTCTTGTGTTTCTCAGACCGAGCCCTCGAGCGTTCCACAGTGGGTTTGATTATTCTGTCTGTTCCGTTCCTGACGACGCTCTCAGTAAAGGATCTTTATTTGCATTATTGTCTCCTGAGTCGTACATTTGGGTCCACCCTAATCCCCCAGTGACATTCACGTACCCCCTTAGAGGGCCTTCACCCCCATTTGAGAACCACTGCACTAAGGAACCAAACAACCGCGTGTCTAACAATCTGTCGCTCTCCTGAAGGTTTCTTTACTTTTTTCCCTGGGAACGTTTTTTTTCTTTTTGTTTTTTGATCCGATGTGAGGTCAAAGGTCAGGGATGTCGTATGTGAACAGACCGTAAAGCCCCCGGAGGCACATTCGTAATTTGTGATATTGGGCTATGTATAAATAAACTGAATTGAAATGAGTTGAGCTTCATTAGTTTTGCGTCGGGTTAGCCGTCGCTCCACTTTCCCTCCTGACGGAATCCAGAACACGCATCGAAGCCGGTGGGAGAGAGACGGAGGTCACTGCTCCATCAGGGCCGATTCAGGTGGAGCGACCCTGACGGAGGCCTTCAGGTGCATTTCTACACAGAGGGGGGAAACCCCAATGGAAACTGCATGGATGGTCGGAGGGCAAAGAGTTTTAGATTTGACGGTTCAGCATGAATAAATATGAATTAATGAAATATATCTTTTAGAAAACAGTTTTTTTTGTAAGTTCATTAAGAACAAAAGTATCAATTTGTGGGTAAAGATGTTACTAGAGGGTTTAGGTGCAGGAAAGACTCAATTACACGTCATGTAGCTAACACTTTTATCCAAAGAGACTTAGAATAATGCTACATTCACAGACCGTAGACTCAGCAACTAAGGTTTAAGTGACTTGCTCAAGGACACATCGACTAGGGCGGGGATCGAACCGCCAACCTCCTGATTGAAAGACGGACCTGCTAACCACTGACCCACTGTCACCCTCTTTATATCATTAGATATAAAAGACGAAAAGGAAAATTATTACACCCCCCAAAAAAAGCCACGTGTCCCCGTTACCGACCTCCATTCACAGTTTATAACATATTTTCTCAAATGATGAAATTTATGGAATAACGCTGAAAGCTCCGGGGGAAAAAAAATCTAAAAATGAGCCCCGGAATCAGATTTGTAAATTTTTTTATGAATAAGAACACATTTTTATGCTGATTATTAGACTTTTAAAGTCGACTCAACAATCAAATGTCTTTCTTTTAACTCCGATATTCTTATATTCTGGAGGTAAATGTGACTCTAAGCCACCTCTGCTCACTAAACCATCACGCTTGTTTCATATTTCCATTTAAGTCTTGAGAGCAAATAATTTAATCAGAATAAGACAAATAAAGAATATTATACTCGTAAAATATGATTTCAAAGTGTGTTAAACTCCTCATGACTTCACTCTACTTCTAACTCTACGTTTCCGTGACATCATCTCGAAAAAGACTGATATAGTAAATTCTATATTCTATATTCTATGTTCTATGTTCTATATTCTATGTTCTATGTTCTATGTTCTATGTTCTATATTCTATGTTCTATGTTCTATATTCTATATTCTATATTCTATGTTCTATGTTCTATATTCTCTATTCTATATTCTATATTCTATGTTCTATATTCTATGTTCTATATTCTATATTCTATATTCTCTTGCATTCATTCCACTCGACTCTCTCCCGTCTGTGATAATCTGTAATCGGTGGATCTCTCCGGCCACCTGTTACCACCTCTGAGCCACAGGTGTCACGAGGTGGAGGATGAAGTGTATCTACCAAGCAGATGTATTATTATTTTTTGCATCGATTTGGAGAGACGTGTTCAATAACCTTCTCTCACACACAGAGAAACACACACTTACACTCACACCTGTGACCAGGAAACTTCACCTGAGGTCCAATCAAAAATAGGACATAAATCTCTCTCAAAGAAACATTCCACCTGTGACTTCTTATTGAAGATGATACACGAGCTGTCGCTGTCCGTGGTCCTCAAAACAACCCAGAAACAACAATGAGTGTGTCACACTATTATTATTATTATTATTATAAGGACAATGCACAAGCAGCTGCTCTAATCTCCTCTAACCTGCAGGCTGAGGACACAGAAGGTCACTCCTCACACAGAAGGTCACTCCTCACACAGAAGGTCACTCCTCACACAGAAGGTCACTCACTCTTGGTGATCTTCTGCAGCCCGAGCACGTCGTCGGGCGTAATCACGTCGTTTCTGCGCAATTCTTCTTCGGTGGTAACCGGGATGCCCATGGCTGCTGCTGATACTGATGATGATGATGATGATGAGTTGCAGCCCTGCTGCACTTTCATGTCCAGCAGGAGAGCTCGGTGCCTAGCGCCAGGAAGCTTTTCTTCTTCGTCTTCTTCTTCTTCCTCCTCCTCTTCTTCCTGGTGCTTCTCGGCGCGTCGTCGCCGATCTGATACTTATTGCGTCACAAGCCGCCGCAAACAAGAAGGAGGCTCAGTGCTGCTGCTTCAGGAATAACTCACTCTCCTCGTGCCTCCTCCTCCTCCTCCTCCTCCTATTCCTCCTCCTCCTCCTCCTCTTCCTCCTCCTCCTCCTCCCCTTCTCAATAAAAAAGATACAAATCAAGCCCCTCGGCTCCCTAAAGGCTCATCGGTTCTCTCACGAGCTATTTAATCCAAATCCCGTGGCTTTAAAACCCAGCCGGTGGCGCTTGCGCCTCGTCATCTGCTGGTACACACACACACACAGACACACACACACACACAGACACACACACACACACACACACACACACACACACACACACAGACACACACACACACACAGACACACACACACACACACACACACACGGCTGTGTGGGGCTTCTTTTTTTTAATTTATTTTTTTAATTTTATTTTTACTCAGGGGCAGTGTTGTTGCCCAATATGAGCTCCCAACATCCGGCGAGGAAGATGTTCACGTGGGGTCATAAATAACATCTTGAAATGACGTGTGTGGTTGTGAGCTGTTGCCATGGTGACCAAAAGGGGGAGATATGCTGATTTAGCGTCATGCTGCAACGTCACAGTGATGATTTTGTGATTTCTTTTTTTTTCTTTTTATGAAGAAAATAACGACTATAAATAAAATATATTTAGAGTAGTTTCATTTTTTCAAGCTTTTTATAGTTTGTAAATATATATATATATATATATATATAATTATATATAATAATTATGAAGAAAATAACTTTATAGGATTTTTTATTTTTTAAAGCTTTTTATAGTTTGTAAATATATTTATATATATAATTATATATAATAGTTATGAAGAAAATAATTTGATAGGAATTTTATTTTTTCAAGCTTTTATATATATATATAAAAATATAATTATGAAGAAAATAAATAAATTCAAAGAACCATTTCCGGTGCCAGATGGCTCCTTCACATTTCTCTGCCATTATGACCCCCAAGAAGAAAATACAATACACACAAATCTGCTTTATAATAGTTTTATTTCATTTTTTCTTCATTGGAAAACTCTTTTTCCAGATGCCGGCGTTCCCTGAGGAAATGTTAAATGCAAATCTTCCCGATCGGCCTCCATCAATCAGATGAAAACAGCCCAAAAAAAGACCCAATCACGACCCTGCACATCCACTGACTCACAGGCTGCCCTCCATCCTTTCAGTGAAGGTGAGCCTGTTGCTTTGAGGTGAGCAGACAGCGCCCCCTTGTGGTCGGAAAGCTCACTGCATGTGCAGAGAGCTGAGCGCCCTCCATGGTTTACACTTTTACTCTCTAAAAATCTGACCCAGGAGCGATAGATCGAAACACGTAGGCGAGTAAATAAAAAATAAAATTAAAATGTTATAATAGCATCGAAACTAACCAATAAACACAAACTAATCCCCCTATAATCCTCCTCCTTTCATCATCTATCTACGAGGTATGCAGACGGAGAGCATCGCTTCAGTTTTTAACCGGAGTTACTCTGGAAGTCTGTGACAATCAGAGTGTTTTATAGCATTCGCCATGCCACATAATCCCAAAAATCCCAGTAAAAGCAAAACAATATTGGAAAAAAAAAGTGATTAGTTTATAGGCGGAAGTTGAAGAATTCCCCAAAGGGGACGGTCGGCCAGCTGGACTCGTCTCTCTCTCTCTAGGCGGTCATCTCGAAGCACCCCCTGCGGTGCGTCTGCATGTCTCTGACCCGGCGCATGGACTGGATCTGGGGCTGGTGGGCCCCCCACTCGTTCCAGTGCTTGTAAGGGCCGGTCTCGTACACGTACTGGTAGCCGCGGTAGCCGGGGTACTGGTAGCCCACCCAGCTGTGAGGAGGAGGAGGAGGAGGAGGAGGAGGGGGGGGGAGTAGAGGGGGAAAAAAGTGAATCACGGAGCTACACCAGGGCAAAGGTCAAAACTGCCCCTGAGAAATATAATGTTGCCCCTGATGTCACGAGGAGAGGGGCAACAAAATGCCCATTAATTTCCTCTAATAAATATGATATTTTAATACTGTGCCTAAATAAGTATATTTATTATTTTTGAACAAAGGGTAAATGTTATTTCACAAGTTTCAAAAAGTGCCCCAATAATTGAGATAATTCAATAGGATTTAGTTTTTGTTCTTTGTTGTGTGTGTCCTGTCTGTATGGCCTGTACGAGGTTCACACAACAAATCACTAAATATAATGTTTATTAAAAAAATAAAAAAAATAAGTTATAATTGTTCAAAGCTGTTTAAAAAAATGTAGTAATAATAAATAACCACAAATAAATGAGAATATGATCGTCTGATTTATGTTTTCTGGTGGATCTTTGGTTAAATAAATCTAAGAAAACACTGAATCTGGAGACTACAGCCTAATAGACTTATTATTGTCTAATAGTCTTATTATTGCCTAATAGTCTTATTATTGCCATTGTTATGACAATTGCTCATATACTGTCTAAATAAGCCTACATAAGTATATTTATTATTATTTCACAAGTTTCAAAAAGTGCCCCCAATTTATTTTTAAATACCCCTGGAGTTCAGTGAGTGGAGGAAAAAATACCCCCTAATAGATATGTAACCCCCCCCCCCCCCCCACAGCTCATTGTGTGTCGTTAGCTTTGGTTTCTGTCACTAAAATATCTAAAATATGTAAATATGTATTAAAATGTAAATTAAAACAGTAATGTAAATTGTTAAAGTGAAATGTAAATTAAAGCAGTAAATCTGTAAAATATGTAAATTAAAAATGACATAAAAAAAGAACAAAAAAGGAAAATATGTAACCCCCCCCCCTCCTCATTGTGCGTCGTTAGCTCTGGTCTCATCCAGGTGAGCTTACATTCCTCCGGACACCTGGATGCTGGCCACGCGGTCCTGGAAGCCGTAGGACCAGAGGCTGGGGATGTCCTCGTCGCACACCTCCATCTTACGGCCCTCGAAGTTGGGGCACTCGAAGAGGCAGATCTTGTGATCCTGAGGATCCTGGAGGAGACCGAGGGTATGAGGTTAGAGTCATCGTCACATCGTCACTCATAAGATGGACGAGAGGTTGTAGATGGCGGCGGGCGACTCACCATCTTGACGGGCCTGACGGACATGAAGCGGTCGCACCTGTAGCTGTTGGTCCAGGTGTCCCAGCGGGGGTACTCGCCCTTCTCCAGCATGAACATCTCGCCCATCATGTTCTGCTGCTCGTAGCCCACCCAGCTGGAGAGGGGAAAACAGATCCATGTTTACATCTAACGACTGCCTAATAGTCTTATTACTGTCTAATAGTCTTATTATTGCCTAATAGACTTATTATTGCCTAATAGTCTTATTACTGTCTAATAGTCTTATTATTGCCTAATAGTCTTATTATTGCCTAATAGTCTTATTATTGTCATTTTTATGACAATTGCTCATATCCTGTAAGCCTAAATAATTATATTTATTATTTTTTAACAAAGGTTAAAAGTAATTTCACAAGTTTCAAAAAGTATACAATGTAATATGATTGTCTGATTTATGTTTTTTTTGGTTAAAAAAATCGAAGAAAACCCTTTAAATCTGTAGACTACTGCTTAACCCTTGTGTTGCCTTAGGGTCATTTAGACCCTGTTACCTTTATATTTACTAACATATTTTACCCTTTGGATTCAATTTGACGCCAGCAATTAAAACCTCCAGAAAATTATTAGAATTAATATTGTTTTCCAAGTTTAAGTGTGAGGCACTTTATGTTTGTTTGTTGACTACTGAAAGAACACCGACATTAAACATTGAATGGGGTTAAATTAATCCTAAGGGGGGGGGTTTATTGATTCGTCAAAAAAAATGACCCCACAACACAAGGGTTAATAGACTTATTATTACCTAATAGTCTTATTATAGCTTAATAGACTTATTATTGCCTAATAGTCTTATTACTGCCTAATAGTCTTATTATTATGATTGAAAGTCAGAGCTGCTGACCTCTGACCTCTGACCCTCAGTGGCTCTTTAACCCCATAGGGCCCATATGTTTACTCCCTCAGTGCTAACGTACTCTTTAATTCTACCGTGTAGCTTTTGACTTCGATATTTCAAGACACACAAACGTGTCGAGTGTAAGTTGAACTCAGTGGAGAGTTATTCTAAAACTGTCGCTGCTGCTTAAATATCAACATTTGATACAAAAAAGTGATTTTGAGAAACTTGCTGCCGTGTTTCCAGAATTAAAAACGCGTGTGATGAAACTCAAGTTGAAAGGAGACGGAGGGGGCGGAGCTTTCCAGAGTGACAGTGAACGTTGTCAACAACAACACTGGGGTTTTTACACTTGCTCTAGTTATAATAACTCTGAGAGTCAATTCACTTTAACACTGAATTTTTAACACTGGGGAATTAACTCTTAATATTTACACCAACACTGGGGTATATTTACTCTAGTGTTGTGTTGTCATTCATAGAAAAGTTATCATACTACACTGACTTTTTTTTTATAACATTTTACTGTGTCAAGCGTAGAGAGGATTTTACTGTCAGTAGAGAGTTATTCTACTATTACTCTGAAAGAGTTAATAAACTTTTACGCTGAACTTAAAGAACACTAGGGATTTTACTGTGTATTAAAAACTGTGTATTACTGTGTATTTACTGTGTATTAAAAACATAATTTTTTACTTACGGTCCGCACTCCACGCGGATGGATCCGATTCTGTCGAAGCCTTTCTCGCACAGGTTCTTGCACTCGGCCGACAGGTCCAACCTGCGGCCCTGGAAGTTCTCGTATTCGTAGAGGTAGATCTGAAAAGGTAAAAAAACAAAACAACAACATATAAATAATTTTCAATGCAGAATTTTGGGTGTTTTTTTAACGATTAAAATGAAATAACGTACCGTGTTATTGAGCAGTCCACCGATGGCAGAGTGGCTGCCGATGCTTCCCTGAGCGCCTGAGTGAGACATGATCAGATCTGCAGACAGGAGCAGGAAGTCAGTCACATATATGGACGTATGGATGAGGGGGAATTCATGTTTCTTTACGCCTGGAATGCAGAAAGTACACCAAGAGTGGCGTGTGTGTGTGTGTGTGTGTGTGTGTGAGCAGGACCCAAAACATTCATTCATTAAGGAATTTTGCCTTTTGGCTTAAAGGGAACTTGTCTCTCTTATCTGTCCACGTTCCCATAAAGAGACGTATGTGGAAAAATATATATATATATTTGACGTAAAACATAAGCATCAATGGTTTTAAAGTGAACAAGTGTTTTGTTATTGTCTATTTTTTGTGTATTTTTGTCCCAAATGCATATGCACAGCAACTCTGGCATACAAAATAATACAAAATGTACAATAATACGTTTAATTACAGGACATTTCATGAATTTTGGACAGCCGCTGTGCAGTGTTAAGAGGATTTTAAAGGGTTAAAACTAACACTGCTCTGTGTGGTTGGATGTTCCCCTAGACCATAATCATGAGCCCTGTTGGTGTGTGTGTGGTTGAGTGAGCCCCCTGTAACCACACCCAACTATGATGATGTCATGGTGCACTGACACTACATCACCACTGGAGCGAGTTACAACTGCACTCCTATATATTTATTTATATATATATATATATATATATTTATATATATATATGTATACATGCATTTCTCTCTCTTTATATATATATATACATTTATATATATATATATATATATATATATATAGATATATAGCTACATACATCTCTCTCTCTCTATATATCTGTATATATACTGTATATATATATATGGAAAAGGCCCCGTGATGTTTCTTTTACATGATGATTTTACATTATTTTACATTATTTTACATTTTTCCTCAGGATGAGCGACAATAAAAACATAAAAAATCAAACCCTGCTTGTATTTTCTTCGTCAATATTCCATCTGCTCGGTCCGAAGTTAAAGTTTAAAGAGACGACTAACTACTTGCTTGGTTCTTTCAGTTCAAAGTGTTAAATATCCAAATGATATAATCAGTTATTTAAAATGTTAAAAGACCTGAAAGCGGAAACTCACAGTTACAGTCGCAGGTTGACGGGCCGACCTTTGGAGAGGAGCTGATGCCCCCGGCGGAGCTGCTGGTGTTTATATGTGTACATTCACATCTACGCCATGTCTGTCGAGGCCGGATCCTGGCTCCTCATTGGCTGCCAGCTCGTGCAGGGGTCAAAGGTCACACTGTGAGTCGCGCTGACGCGGCGGCTGCCCGCTTTGTTGTCCCCCCCGAGCCCCATTGTGGGGAACAGTCACTGGCATCAGCAGAAACACACACACATACACACAAACACACACACGTACACGCACACACACACGTTTTGCTCACACTGCTCTCATATTTTGTTCCTCACTTTATTTACATGTTTTCTTTTGTTTGTTTTTCCCTTTGTGTCATTTTCTCTTTTTTTCCGTGATCTGTTTTTCTCTTTTCTTTCCGTCTCTCGTTCTCTTGATCCTCGGTGTAGCCTTTGAGCCCTGTGTGTGTGTGTGTGTGTGTGTGTGTGTTTGTGTGTGTGTGTGTAATGTGCTGACCATCTCTCTATTGTTTTGTATTGTAAAGCTGTGCAGACATACACACTCATACAACCCAACAACCTACACACTCATGTCATATATGCACACACACATCCACACACACATGAATATTATAGAAACAATTAACCTATATATATACATATATATATATATATATATATAAATACAGTATATATACTGTATAAATATATATACACTGTATATATATACTGTATATATAAACTGTATATATATACAGTATATATATATATATATATAAAATATACACAGTATATATATACTCTATAAATATATACTGTATATATATACAGTATATATATATACAGTATATATATATAATACATGCCATGTTATTTTAATGACTGATGCTTTTACAGTGGAGCAAACATTCGCAATATAAAAGGGAATTATTACAATGGAACACACGGGTAATGTCAGCTTTAAAAAAAAAAATTTATTACAAAGACAATATGAAAACATTTTACATCTCAGCTTTTTTTATTTGTATATTTACAAAGTCAACACGGGCATTTAACCCTTTTTTTATAAGACGAGGATTTAGGTGTGTTTTTATCTCTTGGTGTGATAATTCTATCTTTTATATTATTTATATTATATATTTACAGTAAGTACCTTAGTCTTTATAAAGATATTGCAAATTTACAGCATACACAAGGTAACCGGTATAAATATGTTACCACCGTATCTCTCATCATCTTCAGGCTCAAATATCAGTTTACATTGAGACACTTAAAATATATAAATAAAAAACCTTCCACAGATGTTTGACAAGGCAACCACAAAGCTCTCACACACACACACACACACACACACACACACACACACACACACACACACACACACACACACACACACACACAGCTTAGACAATTATCCGCTTTTTACAAATTTATATCAAACAAATCAAACAAGGCTATTAAACAATAGATACTGTATTTTTTTAAATTTCAAAATAATTATAAATCACAGATACAATCTAAAGAAATTGATTAATAATAACAAATAATATTCTCTTAAATAGTATATTTAATTCTTCAACGACTGAGAGCATCTATATATATATTTATAGTATAGTGTGTGGACCTATGTAATATGTAACAATGATTATATATTATTGGAGTTTTAGTTAAAGCTACCATGTATGAGGAATTTAAATATTGTATAAAATTACAACGAAGATGTACTTTTCCAACATATTTAGGCCTAAGTGAATATTTGAATTAATATTTATTTTTTATCGTCAAGTAGAAAAAACCATTACGTTAAACAACGTGATATTTAAAGTCGTAAACTGACTCGAAGGTTATTCTAAATGCACGTGTGGAGTGTGTGAGTTCATTTGTATGATCTGAATGTACATGCCTGTGTGTGTGTGTGTGTGTGTGTGTGTGTGTGTGTGTGTGTGTGTGTGTGTGTGTGTGTGTGACTGAACATGTGTGTATATAGCAGTGAAAAGCTGGGTGGGGTCCGTTGACGTGGTCATGGCGTGCAGATCGGAGACAGAGCTCAGCTGCAGGTACATTATTGAAACGCAAATATGGCTTATTTTTTAGACACATCTGTATTTTAGGATAGAGAGAGATTTTAAAAACAACTACCAACAAGTAGCCTCAGCGGCCTTTACAATCTGTACACATACGACATCCCTGATCTTTGACCTCACATCGGATCAGGGAAAGTTGCACGGTTTGTATTTAAAATACAAATGTAGTCTCATTAGATAAAACAAGTATAGAGCAATACAATCTCGCAAGGAAATAAAGAATATAGCTCCTATTTTGTCTTCTGTGCCAAGTAATGTCATATATACACTACCGTTCAAAAGTTTGGGGTCATCCAGACAATTTCGTGTCTTCAATGAAAACTCACTTTTATTTATCAAATGAATTGAAAATTGAATAGAAAATATAGTCAAGACATTGACAAGGTTAGAAATAATGATTAATATTTGAAGTATTAATTTTGTTCTTCAAACTTCAAGCTCAAAGGAAGGCCAGTTGTATCGCTTAAATCACCAGCATAACTGTTTTCAGCTGTGCTAACATAATTGCACAAGGGTTTTCTAACCAGATATTAGTCTTCTAAGGCGATTAGCAAACACAAATATATATATATATATATATGTATAAATAAATATATATGTATAAATATATATATATATATGTATAAATATATATATGTAAAAAAAATTATATATAAATAAATACAACAAATTTGCCTCAGCGGCCTTTACAATCTGTACACATACGACATCCCTGACCTTTGACCTCACATCGGATCAGGAAAAACTGCCAAAAAATAGAAAAACTTAAACACTAAATGTATTTTTTCCCCTTCATTTTGCACCAGAAGTCAAGACTGGGACCAGGACTGCTGGATCAGGACTGGTGGACCAGGACTTGGCCCGAGACTTGTTGATCACGGCCCATGTGTGTTTATCCGCACTGGGCACGGTGCCCTCCATCCAAGCCCGGCAGCTCAGTGCCGAACAATGACTCCACCGCAGCGGCAATGTGCTGACCGACTCCTGCCCCGAACCCACGAGCCCGGCCGCTTCTCAGCACCGGCGCCTATAAATAGGTCCGTTCACTCTAGGGGGTCAGGACATCGTACTGCACTGCTATTCTTTCGGGGCCCCGGTCAGGTAAGCCTTCCATCATCTCAATGCATTCACCCTACAGACCTAACAATGCGGGTCCATTGTCTCGTTATCTCTGCCTGTCTTTTGATTTTTTCTTCTGAGCCTCGTGAACGTATAGACGGAGGTCAGAAATGCGCATGCACACTCGTGCTGACCAAACAGCGTCGCACCCAGACGACAAACAGCCGCATCAGCGAGTTTTGAGCATTACAGTCAAGCTTCAAGAAAGGTGTCATACCCAGGGGCGTTGGCAGGATTGAAAGAAAGGGGGGGGGGGGGCTAAGCCCCAAGTGGACTGCTATGTTTGGTTATGTGGCAATTTTCTTTGGGAGGGGCCTCCGGATATCCGTTGTTAGAGACAGAATTTCAGGGTCATAGTGATAATTTATGCTCATTTGGACTCTATCACTGAGATAAAGATGAACTATCAGTGTCAATATTATATATTAATGCAACGAATAGAGAGATGTCGATAGTTATTACTTGTTTTTAGAATATTCTCGTTCACACTCAATGGAGACAGTTTCTAAGGTTCCTTTTCATTTGCCTCAAGTAAACTTAATGTAAGCAGGTAACAGGGGGGGGTGGGGAGTTGTAAAAACCCACACACCGAAAAATGAAGGTGCCATCTGGAACCGAAAATGGTTCTTCAGAGTGATGCCATAAAAGAACCATTTCTGGTTCCACAAAGAACCTTTTAAACCAGGGTTCTCTAAAGAGCCATTTCCTTTAACCCTCCTGTTACCTTTAGGGTCAATTTAACCCCATTCAATGTTTAATGTCGGTGTTCTTTGGGGTCAATTTGACCCCAGGCTGTTTTTCACTGTGTCAAACATATAAGAAATATCAACTTTTTTATATATTTAAAGGGCTATTTAGGTCGTCAACAAACAAACATAAAGTACCTCACACTTAAACTTGGAAAACAATATTAATTCTAATAATTTTCTGGAGGTTTTAATTGCTGGGGTCAAATTGACCCCGAGGGTAAAATATGTCAGTAAATATAAAGATAACAGGAGGGTTAAACATTGAATGGGGTCAAATTGACCCTAAGGTAACAGGAGGGTTAAATATTAACTTCAAAATAACCTATAAAGGTGTCTCAAAGAACTTTTAAAAAATGGTTCTTTAAGGCACCATGTCTGGTTCCACAAAGAACCTTTTAAACCAGGGTTCTTTAAAGAACCATGTCCTTAAAGTGTTCTTTAAAGAACCTATAATGGTGTCTCAAAAGAAAAAAAATGGTTCTTCGTAGAACCACAAAGCCTTTTAAGGAACCATTTAAGAACCATTATGTTTCTGTCACAGTCTTGGTGTTATGCTACTGTTAAGCTAATAACGTTAGCCGAAGATACAACGGTCTCCTAACCTTAATCTACAGGTAACGCTACAGAGGTCAAGATTCTTCTCGATATTTTGAAACATGCATACGCAGAAAATATGAATACACCTCCTAAATAGGCTATTGCTAATAGCATAGCTCAAAAACACACAGGAGGGTACAGGTTGCGTTTGAACTGTGTCGTGGTGTTAAATTCTCCCTTCTCTCTTGACTGAAGGAATCAGCATGGAGAAAGACAGCAAGATGGCTTTGAATATCCCCAAACCACTGGGACCATGGAAGGTGAGCGTGATGCAGAAAGTAGATTCACATTATTTTTGTGGCATGTGCATATTACATATATGCATTTTCTTTTAAAAACCTTTCTCCCAGGTCACCGTTTACGACCAGGAGAACTTCCAAGGGAAGCGTCTGGAGTTCACCTCGGCCTGCCAGAACGTCATGGAGTGCGGCATGGACAACATCCGCTCCCTGAAGGTGGAGTGCGGAGCGTAAGTTTCACGCGGGGGAGGAAATTGCCTCATTGGGTAGTGGCTACAACCTGGAAAAGAAAGCTATAAGCTCTGACATGTTTAGAAGACAAAATTAACCTACAACTGTACAATATTAACCTCATGACCTACCTGAAGGCCCCATTCAGAGTGTCTGTGCATACTATTGGGTCTGTAGGATATATTTCTAGGATATTGTGGCCATTTCTGCATAAAAATACCCAATTATAAGGGAATTAAGGCCCAATTTGACCCTTTGGACCCGTTGTTTCGGCCCCTTAACTTGCAGGGATTGGTCCCAAACTTTGGTGTATTCATATTCAGATGTCGCTCTTTGTTTTTAGAAAAGGATCCACGTCTATGAGTTGATTTAAAGTAATTCATCAGAATTAAAAGACTGGTTATGGGACATTTGGCACCATTTCTGCCATTTGGGGTTAAAGCACGAGATGAAATTTACACTTTTTATTGATCCCCTTGAGGGAAATTCTTCTCTGCATTTGACTCATCCTTAGTTATTAATGGAGCAGCGGGCTGCAGAGCCAATATCTGATACGTGTTGTAAGTGTCCTAACTGTCCTGATGTGTGGTTGTTCGTGGGTCTGTCTAACAGCTGGGCCGGATATGAGCACTCCAGCTTCTGCGGACAGCAGTTTGTGTTGGAGAGAGGAGAGTATCCACACTGGGAGTCGTGGAGCGGCAGCAACGCCTATCACATCGAGAGGATGATGTCCTTCCGCCCCATCTTCTCTGCTGTGAGTCCCCGCCCCACTCCAAATTTCTTTACGATTTTTGAAAAAAGAGAGTTGGTTTCAGCCTAAAAATAAACTATCGTGCATGCATGATCTTATTCAATTCAGTTTATTTTATTTAGCCCAATATCACAAACTACAAACTCCCCTCAGAGGGCTTTACAATCTGTTCACATACGACATCCCTGACCGTTGACCTCACATCGGAACAGGATAAACTTCTCCAAAAAATAGAAAAAAACCTTCATGTGGTAAAAAAGGTGAAGAATCCTTCAGGAGAGCAACAGAGGAGGATTCCTCTCCCAGATGGACAGAATATATGTCATGTGACCAGAATCAAGCGTTACAGAGTTACATAAACATTCAATGAATATGACAGAGTGAAAGAACAATTATTATGCACAATAAGATTATGAACTTCCCACACAAATTAGAGTAATAGCTCCATTTTTGGTGAATAACTTTGTCTTTTCACGTGCACACAGAACCACAAGGAGTCCAAGATGGTGTTGTTCCAGAAGGAGAACTTCACGGGACCCCAGTGGGAGATAAGCGACGACTACCCCTCCCTGCAGGCGATGGGCTGGGGCAACAACGAGATCGGATCCATGCAAGTTCAGAGCGGCTCGTAAGTCTCGACCTCAGATGGATGGATCTACACGACTTTAAAATATATGTTATAATAATACACAAACAATCTGCAGACACCTGATCCCATCCCCCGAGTGCAAATGATGTCATTCTTGACTTATTGCAGCTTAACTGAATGCATCGTTGGGTATCACATGTACTATACCAGGATAGACCTTTTGAAGACGTATTTCTTATCTTATATTATATATTTCATACTTGTATATCTGTCTGATTTATGCTGTGAGTGATCGACACGCTCTCATAATATATTCTCACATCGTTTTTTCTAAAAGTGTGCGTTATTTTCAATCATTAATTTCCGGGTTCATCATCCCCCCCCTCTCCCCCTCCCTCCAGCTGGGTGTGCTACCAATTCCCCGGTTACCGTGGTTACCAGTACATCATGGAGAGCGATCGTCACGGCGGCGAGTACAAACATTACCGAGAGTGGGGCTCCCACGCTCAGACCTCCCAGGTGCAGTCGCTGCGTAGAATCCAGCACTGAGACCTGCAGCCTCCTCCTCCTCCTCCTCCTCCTCCTCCCAGTTATTCCAAGCTTCATCCAGCTCTTTAAAGATGTTTAACCACACTTTTGTTTTGTTTTCTTTTGTTGCCCAATGAAAATAAAGAGAATTTATGGATATAATTAAGACAACATTTTTAAATAGTCACTGAAGAGAATAGTGACCGAGGAGGGAAGATGGGAGGAAGTTAAAGGGCCCGATGGCGGCCGGGTGGAGACGTCACTCAGGCATTGCTCTTCATATTTGTGGGTGAAGATGATGTTACGAAGTGCAACACAAAATAAACAGAAACACAAGAGTCTGCTGCTCACCTCCATCGTGCTCACTGGTGCTTTATTTTGTATTCTCTGTATTTGGAAAGTTTTATATTGAAGTACTCACACTCACGAAAGCTGAGCAGTGTAAATGAGGATAACTCTTGAATTGAAGTCTTGCAGAAAATATGTAGATGGAGATATTAAAATAATGCACACATAAACACCACCGACATGTTGTCAGTGCTACTGGTTTAATTACTGGAGATCATGAGCAAGAGTCATCCTCTGATTTCATTGTGACAGAGGATTAAATACTTTAAAAAGCTTAAATCAACCTCTCAAAGTAGTTTCAAAATGCAAACAAGTTAGATGCAATTTGGTTAGGAGAAGCATTGCATAAGTTTCTGATAACAGTTATAACAGCTTAACAGCATGGACAAGGAAAACACTCAGGCAAATTCATTTTCAATGATATCATGTTCAGGAAAGAGTAGTTAGAACATATTGAGTCAATAATCCTCAAATTGAGACAAAACCTAGATTCCATAAGATTACTAGTTGAAGACCCTTCATAGCTAAAGTATATTGGGTATAAAGAGTGATAAACATTCAGAAGGTTTGTGTACTTATAGTGGGTTGACATGGTCTACTCCAACCCATTACAGGTACTGCCCGAGTTTTCATCAACTCCATCAGTGCAATGAAAAATGCAACAGAAAATGACCTGGAAATGTTTATTAAAAAAAGCAAAATAAAACATTAAAGGTGTCAGGACTTTTAATTCAAATAAGGTAAGGTAAGGATGTTTATTGTCATTGTAAAAACAAACAACGAAATTGAGTTGGCGACTCATCAGTCAGTACAGCAGTCACAGATAAAAACATGTATTAAAAAAACATTAAGAAAGGATATTTCGAATGTAAAAAAAGACATTTAAAATGATATGAATACAAAAATAAAATAAATGAATAAATACAAAACTAAATAAATATAAATAAATATAAATAAATTCTAATAAATACAAATAAATAACATAAAAGATAAAAAAAACATAGAACACAGGCATCAATGGTTTTAAAGTGAACATGTGTCATGTTATTGTCTATGCTTGTCCCAAATGCATATCAACAGCAACACTAGCACCCGCATTAATACAAATGTACATAAATACATTTAATTATCAGTACATTTCCCGAAAAATATACATCTAGACAGCCAGCATCTCACTTTGGGACCGAAAAGGTGAAGAAGAGAAAAGAAAGTCGAACTCCATCGGTCCACCTTAAAAAACTACGTCACATTAAAGCTCCGCCCCCTTCTGAGATGAGCGGAAGTCGATGGAAAACAGGCAGGCCAGACCGAGGATCTGACAGCGAATATACGCCTCTGTCGCTGGGGGATCCCACAAGCTCTTCAGACCTGGAGGTTGTTTAATTTTTCTTTGTCTCGAAAGTCCGAATGGTGTAAAAAAAAAAGAAGAAGAAAAAGACAAAGTCAACATGGTGGACATCTCTTCGCATCCGCGATCGACGCCGAAACTCCGGTCGTCACTTTTCTTCGCCTTTCTCCTTGTTGTCTCCCTTGTTGACGCCAGGACGCGAACCGTCGCCCCCTCGGCGGAGGAACCGGGCGAAACTTACGACAGGTACTATAATTACGATGCGCTGACGGAACGGCTGCAGTCGTTAGCTCGTAAGTACCCCCACATAGCTAACCTGTCGAGCGTCGGGCAGTCCGTGGAGGGCAGGCAGCTCTGGGTGATGCGGATCACCAAGGACCCCCCCGCCGACGGGGGAGACGCGCCGGGGAAACCCAAATTCAAATACGTGGGCAACATGCACGGGGACGAGACGGTGTCCCGGCAGGTGCTGGTCTACGTGGCGGAGTACCTGCTGACTGGATACGGAGCGGAGCCGCGCGCCACGGAGCTGGTGGACACCACGGATGTTTACATCATGCCCAGCATGAACCCGGACGGCTTCGAGAAGTCTGTGGAGGGCGACTGCGCGGGCCGCCACGGGGGTCGCAACAACGCCAAGAACATGGACCTCAACAGGAGCTTTCCAGACCAGTATTCTGGGACCAGTGCGAACCCGGAGACCATCCCCGAGGTGATGGCGGTGATCAGATGGATCCAGGAGAAAAAGTGAGTCTCGTTCTCTATCTCTCCATCCACGCCGGTGGTGGAGGCCCTTGTGGCCCACAGCTCATGTTGGAATCACTCTAATAAGTTCATTTTATTAATTTAAAACTTGTTTTATTCAATGCATATCTCTTACAGTTTGGAGAGTGACAGATATGCCCAATAATGAGCAACTCTGTTCTTTGTTTAGCAAGGCCTGCAGGGGTTGTGTGTGACTCGTTATGATAAAGTCAAGAATGACTGATTTGGGGCACCATGACGTCATGTTTAGTTTAGTTTATTAAGGATCCCCATTAGTCTACAACACCGTAGTCCAGGCGAAAAAACATTACAAAACAATACAAATAGATAAAATGCAGTATAGCATGATCAATTATCACAAAAATGCTTAGACTTTGAAAACAACATTTACATTAAAAGTAAAATAATAATACCCAAATACCTTTAAATACCTAAAATAAATAAATAATAAATAATGTGTGTTAGACTGAGCTAAAGACGATTTCGAGATTCAATCCATCCACAATTAACTTTCTCCATAACTTGCTAATCGAATATGTCTGGGTCGCCCTCGATGAAGAGATGTTTAATCCCAATCGGTTAAATAAAATTTTTAATAAATATGGCTTTTTAAAAAAAAAGCAAAATGGCCAAAGGTTCAGTGGCTCCAGCTTCATAAATTTTGATTTTCGAGTTTATTTTATACCGAGTATATCTGGGATCTGCAATAAAAAAAAAAGAAGACTTGGAGTGTGAGACGAGAACATAAACCTCCACATAGACGAACAGTAAACATTCACTTGAAGTGAATCCAGAGAAGAAGATGCTCAGAATTTACTTCCAAACATCTTCACGCAACATCATTACTTTCTCATAACTCATACAAAGTTATGAGGCGAAGTCACACGCGGTTGTTTTTAGAACCTTCTTCCCCTTTGCGTGCCTCTCCAGGTTCGTGCTGTCGGGGAACCTGCACGGCGGCACCGTGGTCTCCAGTTACCCGTTCGACGACTCCGCCATCCACGAGCGGCAGGGCCGCTACAGCCAGGCGGAGGACGACGGCCTGTTCCGCTACCTGGCGCTGGTGTATGCCCAGAACCACCCCGGGATGAAGACCGGCGAGCCCAACTGTCCCGACGCCCCCAACGAAACTTTTAAAGACGGCATCACCAACGGCGCTCAGTGGTACGACGTTACCGGTAAGAATAAGCTCCATTGTTTAGTTTTTATTATATCCTGGTTTAGGGGTTGAGAACAAATACTTGAGGTGGAGCTCTTGAGGTCCCATCCTGTATGTGTTCAAGGTACATCCTCACCTTTTTGTTATGGAGCTAACAGAGGCTGTATGTTACCATGGAGATGGCTGGGTGGGATTTGTGTTTTATTATCAGAGAGCTGTTGTGGTAGAAGATCTCCTTTTCCTGTCATTGTTCTCTCATTTGCTTCAATTGAGATGTTTTTTTATGCAAATCTTCATGGAATAAAAAATAGTCATTTTACCCAGTGTTAACCAGCCATCTGAGAGCAGAGAATGTCCCTTTTTAATCCTTTTAAAAATAAGTTATTTATTAAATACAATATAATTGTAAGTTTAAAAAACTGAATTGTATATATATTCTATATTAAATCAGAAACGTATTATTTTATAGATGGCTCAGTTATTATTTTCTAGTCAACTTAATTATAATTTTCTAGTCATCTTAATTATTATATTTTACTTAGCTCAATTATTATTTTCTAGTCAGCTTAGTTATTATTTTCTTGTCAGCTTAATTATTATTTTCTAGTTGGCTGAATTATTATTTTCGAGTCAGCTTAATTATTATTTTCTAGTCGGCTTAATTATTATTTTCTAGTTGGCTTAATTATTATTTTCTTGTCGGCTTAATTATTATTTTCTAGTCAACTTAATTATTTTTTTCTAGTCAACTTAATTATTATTTTCTCGTCATTTTAATTATTATTTTATAGTCATCTTAGTTATTATTTTCTTCAAGCTCTCTTTAAATGACCAGACGTTGTAATGTAGGTAAATAATCTGACACACAATTTCACGATTCCTTTAAAAAACAGAAGAAAGTATAAAATGTTCAGGTGCAGATCGCTTCAACCCAGGTCAGAATGTCACCGTGTCCCTCGTTGCCGTTATCACGTGAGACGTTAATCATTCACTGAACTCACGCTGACGCTTTTAAAACGACAAGTTTTCTCCTACGTCTCCGTGTAAATATTTTCTTTAGTCGCCATCAGGAACCAGAGCTGTGGTTTGAGCTGAAGATTACCTCCCTGTGTTGGGCTGGTGCAGGTTACCATGGCAACCAGTTCATGAAGCTCTGAGCAGCAACAATATATGAAGAAGAAGAAGTGTAAAACACTTGAATAGGCAATGCTTGTCTTCTTCTTCTTCTATTCACTTTCTTCATGCTTCTTGTTGTTCTTGTTCTTCCTCTTTCTTCATGCTTCTTGTTGTTCTTGTTGTTGTTGTTCTTCCTCTTCCTTCTTGCTTGTTGTTCTTATTCCTCTTTCTTCATGCTTCTTGTTGTTCTCCTCCTTCTTTTTCTTCTTGTGCTATTCCTCCCTCCTCTTCTTCTTTTTCTTCTTGTTATGGTTCTTATTCCTCTTCCTTCATGCTTGTTGTTGTTCTTCCTCTTTCTTCATGCTTCTTGTTGTTGTTGTTCTTACTCTTTCTTCAGGCTTCTTGTTGTTCTTCTTGCTTCTACTTCTTCTTCTTCCTTCATGCTTGTTGTTGTTCTTCTTCATCTTCCTTCATGCTTGTTGTTGTTGCTGTTGTTCTTCTTCCTCTTTCTTCATGCTTCTTGTTGTTCTCCTCCTTTTTCTTCTTGTGCTATTCCTCCCTCCTCTTCTTCTTTTTCTTTTTGTTATGGTTCTTATTCCTCTTCCTTCATGCTTGTTGTTGTTGTTGTTATTCTTCTTCCTCTTCTGGCCTTTTTATTTAACCCGGTAAAATCAATTGAGATCCATTTCTCATTAACAATGATGCCCCGGCCAAGAGGCACAGATACCGCACGACAACCACAGGAGAACACGGCGAAGAACAACACGGGTACATGAATAAACACGACGTAGAAAATAAAACAAGTCATCTTTCTGACACGTCTCATTGGACGAAATGTCACCGCTAACACTGCTGATGGCAGATGACATAATGACATAATGAGCCAGAACCAGGGACCAGGTCCAGGAGACTGTGTGTGTGTGTGTGTCCGTCGGGGCTTGAACTAATGACTCGGCATAACTCGCTATCTGGATTTATAATCTCCCGACGCAGATGATGTAACCCTCGTGACTCAGGCACCCTGTGCTGCTTTTAAGCTTTTCAACTTGCACAACGTCCGCCTTGTGTTGCGGAAAACAGCTTTAAATGATCGTCATTCATTTGTTCAGCGCTGTATGTTTGTATTCATCTTTGAGACGCACGTCTTGGAAAACCTGGAATAGTCATGGGATTTTAAAATGGTTATTTCCAGGCCTGGAAAAGTCCTTAAAAAAATAAATAATTTGAAGTCACCTCATTTCGCCGAGCCAGACGTCAACACCTGTACCTAAACACACACACACATCTAGTACATCTGTACGTAGTTTGTTATGCCATTCCTAGCCTAATTTTGTTTATTACATGTCTGGCTTGTTACGAGGTTCGTACGATCATGGAAAACCTGGAAAAGTCCTGGAATAAAAAAACAAAATCCAAAGTTTTGAAAAAGTCATGAAAACTTGTTTATATTCATATGTTCATTTAGGCAATATATATATATAGCTATATAATTGCTATAATATATATATAGCAATTAAAATTCCAAAGCATACAGCATATATATATATATAATTGCTATAATATATAAATATTTATATATGCTGTATGCTTTGGAATTTTAATTGCTATAATATATATATATTATAGCAATTATATTTATATATATAGCAATTAAAATTCCAAAGCATATATATTTATATTTATATATGCTGTATGCTTTGGAATTTTAATTGCTAGTTTAAATACGACATTTTCTCACTTTTTCATGTCTACACCTGAGATTTCACAAAATGTTGGGTCATGGAAATTTGGTTTAAAGTCCTGGACACCCATTGGTCGCAATGTGTTTGGACCCTTAATTTAACTATGTAAATACAGCTTTATTACTGTGATAATCTGAGGCCCTGGAGGTGTTCAGATGGCTGTACAACGTCCTGCTGCCACGACACGCTGCTGACGGTATAAGTTCAGCCACCGACTCCGGCTCCATTGTCTGCTGGCTTCCTTCCACCTGCAGGGTGTGTGTGTGTGTGTGTGTGTGTGTGTGCGTGTGTGTGTGCGTGTGCGTGTGTGTGTGTGTGTGTGTGTGTCACCGGATCCGGTACACACACCGGATGTTTCAGGCCGAGCCCGTCGGTCAGTGTGTTTGTCCGACTGTGTTGGCACACGGGGTGTTAACCTCTTTAAGTAAATGTCGCCCGGCCCGTATGAACAAAGTGCTTCTGACGCGGGACGCCGACGCCTCGCGTCTCGTGAGCCGACCCAGAGGGGTTCGTGTCTGTCGCGACGGGACGGCCGCGTGTAGCTCTATAGAGCCGCGTGTAGATCTATAGAGCGGCGTGTAGATCCATAGAGCCGCGTGTAGATCTATAGAGCCGCGTGTAGATCTATAGAGCCGCGTGTAGATCTATAGAGCCGCGTGTAGATCTATAGAGCCGCGTGTAGATCTATAGAGCGGCGTGTAGATCTATAGAGCCGCGTGTAGATCTATAGAGCGGCGTGTAGATACATAGAGCCGCGTGTAGATCTATAGAGCGGCGTGTAGATCCATAGAACCGCGTGTAGATCTATAGAGCCGCGTGTAGATCTATAGAGCCGCGTGTAGATTTATAGAGCCACGTGTAGATCTATAGAGCCGCGTGTAGATCTATAGAGCGGTGTGTAGATCCATAGAGCCGCGTGTAGATCTATAGAGCGGCGTGTAGATCCATAGAGCCGCGTGTAGATCTATAGAGCCGCGTGTAGATTTATAGAGCCACGTGTAGATCTATAGAGCCCTGTCAAACATGCCCGATACATGTTCTGGCTACGATGCTCAGTAGTAGTACAATAGAAATAAGGATTTAGTTAAATGGGTTTAAGAAGCACTGACTCAATACGCTATTGTTTTAGTTGTACATCCCTGATAGTTTAATTATATTGTTTTAGTTGTGCATCCCTGATAGTTTAATTATATTGTTTTAGTTGTGCATCCCTGATAGTTTAATTATATTGCTTTAGTTGTGCATCCCTGATAAAGCCTAACGGTTGATGTGTTCCTCGGTGAGACCGGGGGGAGGCTGGTTGTTTTGCCAAAGTTATTTGTTCCCTGTTACAAAGTACATAAAGGTCAGTGATCCACTGGATCCTCCAGCTGCCCAGCAGGTAGTCACGGCAACCCTCTAGCCGGGGGGGGGGAGGGGGGGGCGGGAAAGTCTCTGGCCGCCTGCTGTCGCTCCGGCGGGACGGCGTTCCTTCCTCCACGGCTTCCTGTTTGCCTAAAAACCAGAAGCCGAGGCCCGCCGCCACGTCACGCCCCGCCTGAGAGCCGAGACGTTGAAGACTCGACTCTTCTACAGCCTCCTTTTCTTTTGTTCATGATTTGGCCTTGTTGGACTAGTCGTGTTCAAATGAAGCAAAGCAGGCCACGTTTAACATTTTACTTTCATGTTTGCACACTTTACAAAACAAACGTTGGTTTATTTGATAAGGGACAGTCGGTGCACATTCATACAAACATTTCTGTAAATGTGCCAGTTATGAGCCAAGAGGCGTAGTTTCATCTGTGTCGTCCCGAGGGGCAGACGTCATAAAACAAACCTAAAAACATAAGATTACACACAATGTTTGTACAATGTTTACGCTTTGCATTGTTTGCACAAACATTTGTTGCACATACGTCAATTCCTGGATTTCGACGCATTCTTTTCTATGATAAAATTCAATGTAATAATTCAATGTAAATGAATGCGTTATGCAATTTTTAAAAATATGTTATGTTTAAAAACAAAATTGGAAATATTGACAGGTATATAAAACAGTAAATATGTACTTTAAATGGTATTTCCATCTTTGTTAACAAATACAAACAACAACCCCCCCCCCCACACACACACACACACACTGGTACACCCACCTAGAGGAACAGATAACTAAATACATAAAAATATATAAAAAGAGGTCACCTCACTCCGCACATGTACCTCAACACACAAACATCTAGTACATCTGTATGTAGTTTATTAATAATAATAATACTAATTTAGTTCATTACATGTCTGGCAAAGTCCTGGAATTTTGAAAACTTGTATTTACAGCCCTGGAAAAGTCATTGGAAACAAATTAAATCCCCAAAGTTTTGGAAACCTCATTGAAATGTGTTTTATTCACATTAATTCACACTGTATATGTAACTGCTTTGGAATTCTCCTTGTTAGTTTAAATACGACATTTTCTCACTTTTTCGTGTCTACACCTGAGATTTCACAAAATGTTTGGTTATGGAAATTTGGTGAAAAGTCCTGTAAATCCATGAGTCGACATGCGTGTGAACCCTGTTGTTTTTCTATTCTATAATTAAATACAATAGTCTGTGTTATGCCATTTGTAGCCTGATGTGTTCCTTACATGTGTGGCTTGTTGTCCAGGTGGGATGCAGGACTACAACTACCTGCATGGCAACTGTCTGGAAATCACCATGGAGCTGAGCTGCTGCAAATATCCTCCAGCCTCTGAGCTCCAGAAGGAATGGGATCTGAACAGGGAATCCCTGTTGGCCTTCATGGAAAAGGTAGAACTTCACGAAGAAGAAAAGAAGTGCCGATCCATCAGCGTTCACATTAATATATTCTCCAGTTCAGCCCGATGCTGCCCTCGGTGTTTACGCTATCGTCGGTCTTCCAGGTCCACATCGGCGTCCATGGTTTTGTGAAAAAGGCCATTGTGGGTACGGCCCTCGCCGATGTCAGCATCGTGGTGGCGAGCATCCGCCACAACCTGACCACGGGAAACACCGGGGACTACTACCGCCTTCTGCTCCCTGGGACGTACAACATCACGGCCGTGGCCCCGGGGTGAGCAACGCCATTGAATTTCTTTTCGCAAAACGGAATCGCTAATAATTGTGAGCTTTCAAATTCAATTCAATTCAATTCAATTCAGTTTATTTGTATAGCCCAATTTCACAAATTACAAATTTTTTCGAATCTGTTACAATCTGTACATCATCCCAAAACCTCCCTAAAACATCGGAAAAGGAAGGAAAAACAAATAACAACCTTCAAAAATGTCACCGCAACCACTGATGACGGCAACGGCGAGCAGCGCCTTCATCGCCGCTTGTTGTTGTTGTTGTTGCTTGACTGTCAAAAGGCGAAGCGCAGAGTCAAAGTTACAGAAGTCGAAATACACGAGGGCAAAGGGCAAAACTGCCCCTAAGAAATATATTGTTGCCCCTGATGTCACCAGGAGAGGCAACGAATACCCCCATAATGATGATAATTATGATTAATAGTGTTTTGTTTTTGTTCTTTGTTGTGTGTGCCCTATCTGTATTGTCTGCACTAGGTAGGTGCACACCAAAAAAAATCAATGAATATATATTTGAATACAAATAAATTAAAAAAATAAGTTTTAATTGCTTAAAACAATTTAATAACAATAAATAACCACAAAGAAATAAGTTATAATTTGTAATAGTTGTTTAACAAATTCTAATAACAATAAATAACCATGTGCCTAATAGTCTTATTATTGCCATTTTTATGACAATTGCTCATATACTGGAAGTCTAAATAAGTATATTTATTATTATTGAACTAAATTGTTAAATGTTGTTTCACAAGTTTCAAAAGTGCCCCCAATTTCTTTTTAAATGCAAAAAAAAGTAAAAATACACCCTAAAAAATATATAATTTGCTACCCTGGCTCAGAGTAATTATCTTTCTAAAGAAAAATGTATGTCACAGGCTTATTGTTGGTGAATGACCTCCTTGGAGAGAGTTTTAATAGGAAACTACGCCTTTTAATGTTTATTTGTCTTAATTCGGGTACTTCCTGGATTTTTTTTTACGGTGGACTGGAAGAATTCAAGCGTGTTATTTTTTCTTCCTTTCTTTTTCTGCACACAGGTACATACCAATGACGGTCCACGGGGTTCTGGTCGAAGAGGGCAAAGCCAAAGAAGTGAACTTCACCTTGACGCCTGAGGGTATCGCTGTGACCACACCCGCCGTGCCGTCCACCGATAGTCCAACCGTCGCCACCACCACCGACGCCACCGACTCCACCCAGACCCGCTCGGCGCCCGAAGCGGCCGGCGACCACAGCCCCCCTGCGCTCCCACCTGGTCGTCAGCCCCTCCAGCCTCAGGAGTTTCGCCACCACAGCTACGCGGACATGGAGCTGTTCTTGCGCAAGTACAGCAGCGAGTTCCCCTCCATCGTCCACCTTTACAGCGCCGGCCGCTCCGTGGAGGACCGCGAGCTCTACGTGATGGTCATCTCGGACAACCCCACCGTCCATGAGCATGGTATGGCCCACGACGGGTGGATTAAATATGGTAATGCTATCTATTTCTACACATTTTTTTTTTACTCTTTCCTCCTTTTTCTTGTTTTCACGCCAGGCGAGCCGGAGTTTAAGTATATAGCCAACATGCACGGGAATGAAGTGGTGGGCCGAGAGCTGTTGCTCAACCTCATCGAGTACCTGTGTCGTAACTACGGCTCTGACCCGGAGGTCACGCGGTTGGTCAACAATACCCGCATTCACATCATGCCTTCGATGAACCCCGACGGATACGAGGTGGCCACTGAAGGTAAGGGACACGAGAATAAAGTTATCCACTATCTGGACAGGATGGAACGTGAGAAAAGATGTGACATTACAGTCATTTTATCACTTGACTAACATTCCTCGTGTCTATGAGCCTTTATAACCTTTTATCAGCTGGAGGGCTTTGCAAAGAAAATCATATGTAGGGTGATCACAAAGAAATATTCAATATGCCCTTCGTTCATTAAGTGTTTAAAGGTTTATTAGAGGAACACTCAGCATTATATATATATATATATGTGTGTGTGTATATATATTTAATTAAAAAAATATATATAAATTTAATTAAATAAGATATATAAATTTAATTAAATATAAAAAGAATAATAATAAATAGATGTGTGTGTATATCTATATATATTAAAATGTGTATATATATATTCTGTATATATATATATATTAATATGTATATATCGCTATAAAAATAAAAGATATATCTATTTAATTTTTTAAATAATAACAAAAAAGCTATATATATTATTTATTTATTTGTATTTATATATATATATATTAATATATATTAATATATTTTTCATTTCCCTTTACAAAATGGTATATCCTTACACATTAAAGGCCTCACCTCGTCTGCTCGTTTAAATGTCTTTAGTAGCACCATCTGGCTTCTGTAAATATTTTTAAAGAATCCCCCCTAAGTACCTTTAGTGATGTGTAGGAGCTGAGGTTGTGTATGCCGTCGTATCAGAGATGGATGCATGCAGGTGACTCCTTTCCGCTCATAATTTAGTTTCCTTCCAGGTGATGCGAGAGGATACAAAGGGCGCAACAACAGCAACAAGCTCGACCTGAACCGCAACTTCCCGGACCAGTTCTTCACCATCAGGGAGCCCCGGCAGCCGGAGACCATCGCCGTGATGAACTGGGTGAAGAGCATCCCCTTCGCCCTGTCGGCCAACCTTCACGGAGGTACGCTCTACTTTTTGAGTCTAACGATCTCTCTATTTTCAGGGTTCGTACGGTCATGGAAAACCTGGAAAAGTTATGGAAATAATAAAAAAAAGGTTATTTCCAGGCCTGGAAAAGTCATGGAAAATGTGTTATGTTCATATGTTTATTCACGCAGTTTAATAATAATAATCATACTTTTATTTTGTAATGAGCCTTTCAAGGCACTCAAGGTCGCTGTACAACACATTAAAACAGTTACAGTTAAGACAACCGGAGTTTGATTAAAAGGATAAACATTTATATAAATATTTATTCTTTTAGTCATTCATTTGTGTTATTTAAGGTATATACTCGTATATACACAGAGATTTGTGTTATTTTAGGTATATACTTGTGAATACACACAGATATGTGTTATTTTAGGGATATACTTGTGTATAAACATATATTTTACGTCATGTTTAGTCATGTAAATTTGGTTTAACGTCCTTGAAATCCATTAATCAGCATGTGTATGAACCCTGTATTCAGAATTGTAACTATTATGCATGCATTTACATCTTAAAGTGACTTCAGTAAACCTCGAGGATTAGTGCTCTACGGTTTTAAGTCTCGTCTTTGTATCCACGCTTTACGTCTAGGCTACACTGTGAGAGGTAAACAAGTTATGCATAGATAGTATATATATATATATATATATATTTTAACCGTAATCTTTGTGTTGTGGGATGTTAGGCTCCTTGGTCGTCAACTACCCCTACGACGACGACAAAGACGGGCTGTCTGAGTACAGCCGGTCGCCCGACGACAGCGTCTTCAAGCAGGTGTCCAGAGCCTACTCACGGGTAACTTCAAAGTGCATATGTCATTTTATGAGTCTAAACAAACAAATAGTTCGTAGTTAGGAGTTGTTGTGTTGTTTTCTCGTGTGCAGGAGAATCCTCTGATGCACAACGGACACCCCTGTGCTGACATGTACCGCGGGGAGTATTTTCAGGACGGCATCACCAACGGCGCCAACTGGTACAACGTCCCAGGTGAGCCTGAATCTACCGTTGGAGTTATTTATTTCATGTTAGTATTTCGCTTATTTTATTGACAAGTCGTATTATTTAGTCATTCAGGTTGTTTGCTTATTTACGTTTAGATGTTTTGATATATTAGAATAGATTTTTTCTTGTGGTATTTTTAGTTTAGTTTAATTAATTGTTGTTGTTTAGATATATTTAGTCTTTTGATTGTTCACTCATTGGGTAACACTGTGGTTATATGTAGGAGTTTTTTTTACCATGCAGGAGAGGCAGCGTGAGGAGTTCCTTTTATTCTTTTGTTTGTTTAGTTTAATTAATTAATTTCTTTTGGCTGCGTAAACCACAAACCCAGTAGCAATTTTTATTTATGTTTTTTTTTTACATTTATTGGACAAATGGCCACTACATTTATTTTTGTAAAGTCAAATAATCTGGAAAAGTTGTTCATATCTTTTTGAAATGGAATTTGTCATTTTTTGGGTTGTTCTAGATGAAGTTTAAAGGAGCTCTTTTTTGTGTCCTCTGCAGGTGGCATGCAGGACTGGAACTACCTCAACACCAACTGCTTCGAGGTGACCATCGAGCTGAGCTGCGTAAAGTACCCCATGAGCAAAGAACTGCCCAAATACTGGGAACAGAACCGACGGGCCTTGCTTCAGTTCATACAGCAGGTAATACATAAATACAAATAAATAAAAGGTAACATCAGGGTTCATGGAAAACCTGGAAAAGTCCTGGAATTTTCACATGTAAAATTTATTTTCAGTCCTGTAAAAGTCTTGGAGAGAAGTATAGTTAGTATAGTTTCATATATTTAAAAAAGGTCAATGGAGGCTTTCCCTCTTGAAGAAAAAACTGCACACGTGTATAAACAGGGTTCGTACGGTCATGGAAAACCTGGAAAAGTCATGGAATTTTAAAAATGGTTATTTCCAGGCCTGTAAAAGTCCTTGGGGGAAAAAAAATCTCATAGGTTTTTGGAAAAGTCATGGAAAATTGTAATATTCAAATGCGCATTTACGCTGAGTTTTTAAATAATGAATATGCTTTTAAAATAATGAATATGCTTTTAAAATAATGACGCTCAAAATATAAGCCGCCATATACGCTCTTTCATACTTCATATTTCGCGTTGCAAGTGAATGCACCGTAACTTGAAAAGACATAAATGTTCATTCTTTTAATCTTAACTATTGTCATTTAAGGTTCTATACTGTGTGCTTTGGAATTCTCATTGTTAGTTTAAATACAACATTTTCTCACTTTTTTCATTTATGCACCGAGATTTCACCAAAAAAAAGTATTTGACAAGTCCTGGAAAAGTCCTGGAAAAGTCTGTATATATATATATATATATTATATATTCATAATATATATGTATATTAATATATATATATATATGTACATAATATATATAAATACTACATTTTGAAAAGTCATAGAAAAGTTGTGGGAAAGTAATATATATATATATATATTAATGCAGAGCGCTGTGTGTCTGTAGGTTCACGGTGGCGTTAAGGGTACCGTCTCTGACTTCAGGGATGGCACAGGAATTCCCAACGCCACCATTAGCGTGGAGGAGATCGACCACAACGTCACCACCGCTCAGACCGGAGACTACTGGAGGCTGCTGGTCCCCGGGACTTACTCCATCACCGCCTCCGCCCACGGGTACGATTTGGGTTTTCAGAAGGAAGAAACAAAAACTGGAGATTTTTACCATTTCGTTTCTACATAGCAGCGTCGGAAAAACACGAGGGCAAAGGGCCGAACTGCCCCTAAGAAATAAAATGAGGCAACAAATGCCCCCATAATTTAGATAATTTAATAGCGTTTTGTTTTTGTTCTTTGTTGTGTGTGTCCTATCTGTATTGGCTGTACTAGGTAGGTACACACACAAAAATTCATAAATATAATTTTTTATTATATTCAATTTGTTTAAACAACAATTTATAATTCAATATATATATATGTACATATATTTTGAATTATAAAAAATAAAAAAACTTATAATTGTTAATAGTTGTTTAAACAAATTCAATAACAATAAATAACCACACATAAATAACTAGAATGGGCACTCGGTAGAGCGCATACCTTCGCATATCACAAGATTGGGCATTGAATTATGAACATTTTGGCATTAGTTCAATTCAATTCAATTCAGTTTATTTGTATAGCCCAATTTCACAAATTACAAATTTGTCTCGGAGTGCTTTACAATCTGTACACATAGACATCCCTGCCCCAAAACCTCACATCGGACCAGGAAAAACTCCCAAATAACCCTTCAGGGGAAAAAAAGGGAAGAAACCTGGAGGAGAGCAACAGAGGAGGATCCCTCTCCTAGGATGGACAGATGCAATAGATGTAATGTGTACAGAAGGACAGATTTAGAGTTAAAATACATTCAATGAATATGACAGAGTGTATGAATAGTTCATAGTAGGCATATTCCACGATGGAGACTCCACGATCCATCAGGCAGATGGCGGTGGGAGGAGGAGGGCGGAGTCTCAACAGGACAGTGGCGTAGTCATGAGCAGGAATTCCACGACCCAGACGATCCATCAGGCAGATAGATTTATGCCGTCTCATAGGGTCCGATGACCCCATGAGACGAAAGTCAAAAGGACTTCCGGGAGAAAGCAGAGTTAGTAACGTGTGATTGAGAGATGAAAATTCATCCTTAAGGAGAGAAAAAGAGGAGATAGGTACTCAGTGCATCCTAAACGTCCCCGGCAGCTATAAGCCTATAGCAGCATATCAAGGGGCTGGACCAGGGCAAACCTGATTCAGCCCTAACTATAAGCTCTGTCAAAGAGGAAGGTCTTAAGTCTACTCTTAAACGAGGTGACTGTGTCTGCCTCCCGGACTGAAATTGGAAGCTGGTTCCATAAAAGAGGAGCTTGATAACCAAAGGCTCTGGCTCCCATTCTACTTTTTAAGACTCTAGAACTACAAGTAGTCCCGCATTTAGTGAGCGTAGCTCTCTAGTGGGGCAATATGGTACGACAAGCTCCTTAAGATATGATGGAGCATCACCAATCAAGGCTTTGTAGGTTAAGAGAAGAATTTTAAAAGTGATTCTTGATTTTACTGGGAGCCAGTGCAGAGCAGCTAGTGCAGGAGTGATGTGATCTCTTTCTTAGTTTTAGTGAGAACACGAGCTGCAGCATTCTGGATCAACTGGAGAGACCTAAGAGATTTATTAGAGCAGCCTGCTAATAAGGAGTTGCAGTAATCCAGTCTCAAGTAACGAACGCTGAACCAATTTTTCTGCATCTTTTGAGACAAGATGTGCCTGATTTTTGAAATATTACGTAGATGAAAGAATGCAGTCCTTGAGATTTGCTTTACGTGGGAGTTAAAGGACAAGTCCCGATCAAAGATAACGCCAAGATTCTTTACAGTGGTGTTGGATGCCAGGGCAATGCCTCTACAGAATCCACATCACCAGATAATTGATCTCTGAGGTGCTCAGGGCCGATTAAAATTACTCGGTTTTGTCTGAGTTTAACATCAAGAAGTTGCAGGTCATCCATGTTTTTATGTCTTTAAGACATGCTTGAATTTTACAGAGTTGGTTGCTCTCTGGTTTTATCGATAAATATAGTTGAGTGTCATCTGCATAACAATGAAAGTTTATGGAGTGTTTCCTGATAATATTGCCCAAAGGAAGCATGTATAAGGTAAATAAAATTGGTCCAAGCACAGAACCTTGTGGAACTCCGTGATTAACGTTGGTGGTTATCGAGGCCATCGCTACAAATACAAACTGAGATCGATCTGATAAATAGGATTTAAACCAAATTAGTGCCGTGCCTGAAATGCCAATCGACTGCTCCAGTCTCTGTAACAGGATGTCATGGTCAATGGTGTCGAATGCAGCACTAACAACGTCACCACCGCTCAGACCGGAGACTACTGGAGGCTGCTGGTTTTCAGAAGGAAGAAACGAGATTTTTACCATTTCGTTTCTACATAGCAGCGTCGGAGGAAATAACCACACATAAACTAGAATGGTAGAGCGTCGCATATCACAAGATTGGGCATTGAATTCTCAAGGATCTTGGAGAGTTGCATGCCAATTGGACAAAAATGTATCGTGCTATGGTAAAAAAAGAGTTTGACCTTTCCATGACCTTGACCTTTGACCCGATTGATCCCAAAATCTAATCAAATGGTCCCCGGATAATAACCAATCATCCCACCAAATGTCAGGCGATTCAAGAACATTTTGACCTGTTCATGACCTTTGACTTTGACCCGATCGATCCCAAAATCTAGTCAACTGGTCCCCGGATAATAAACAATCATCCCACCAAATTTCATGCGATTCGGTTCAATACTTTTTGAGTTCTGCGAAAGATTTTGACCTGTTCATGACCTTTGACCTTTGACCCGATCGATCCCAAAATCTAATCAACTGGTCCCCGGATAATAAACAATGATCCCACCAAATTGCATGCGATTCGGTTCAATACTTTTTGAGTTCTGCGAAAGATTTTGACCTGTTCATGACCTTTGACCTTTGACCCGATCGATCCCAAAATCTAATCAACTGGTCCCCGGATAATAAACAATCATCCCACCAAATTTCATGCGATTCGGTTCAATACTTTTTGAGATTTGCGAATAACACGCATACAAATAAATAAATACATGGCGATCAAAACATAACCTTCCGGCATTTTCAATGCGAAGGTAACAATACAATTGAATATGATTGTCTGAGTTAAATTTTCTGTTTGTTTTTTGTTAAAACAAAAATAAGTAAACACTTTGACTCTATAGACTACTGCCTAATAGTCTTATTTTTGCCCTTTTCGATGACAATTGCTTACATACTGTAAGCCTAAATAAGTATATTTATTATTTTTGAACAATGGTTAAATGTTATTTCACAAGTTTCAAAAAGTGGCCCCAATTTCTTTTTAAATTCCCCTGGATTTCAGTCAGTGGGGCCAAAAATACTCCATAAAAAATCTGCAAATGTCCTCCCCTGATTTCCACTGCTTTTAACTCTTTTTTTTATCTTTCTGTTGTCCAGTTATAAACCTGTGAGGACCTACGCCACCGTCTCTAAGGATCATGTGGAGATGGTGGATTTCAAACTGACACGCCTCCACTCGGACCCTCACGGCCAGTCGCCCAATGGACCCCAACCCACGCAGAACCCCTCGGAGAAGGCGTTCCAGAGCCTGATCAAGGACCTCTCTCTGGGCCAGGGGCTGGAGCAGCTGGTCAGCAGCACGGCCGCGGAGAGCAGCTTCCGCTACAGACGCTACAAAGAGCTCTCCAGCTTCGTCAGAGGCCTCACGCTCAACTTCCCCAAAATTACAGCTTTGCACAGGTATGAGTCGGTACTGTCCAGAACGGCAATGTGTTGTTGTTTTTTTACATTTCTTCTACAAGGTTTGTACGGTCATGGAAAACCTGGAGAAGTCGTGACATTTTAAAATGGTTATTTCCAGGTCTGGAGAAGTCCTGAAAAAAATATGTAATGCCCAAAGTTTTGGTAAAGTCACGGAAATGTTGTTATGTTCATTTACGCTGAGTTTTTAACTAATGAATATGCTTTTAAAAGAAAGACGCTCAAAATATAAGCCGGCATTCGCTCTTTCACATCGCACATTTTTCGCGCTGCAAGTGAACGCACCTTAACTAAAAAGACATACATGTTTATTCTTTTTATCAAACTATTGTCTCTCATTCATTTGTGTAATTTAAGGTTATATACTGTATGCTTTGGAATTCTCATTATTAGTTTAAATACTAAATGTTCTCACTTTTTAATTTATGCATTTGGGTCATAGGAATTTGGTTTAAAGTCCTGGACAAGTCCTGAAAAAGTCATGGAAAAATTATGAAAAAGTCATAGAAAAGTAATGGAAAAGTCAGAAAAGTTGTGGAAAAATCATAGAAAAGTCGTGGAAAAGTCAGAAAAGTTGTGGAAAAGTCGTGGAAAAGTCAGAAAAGTCATAGAAAAGTCATAGAAAAGTCGTGGAAAAGTCAGAGAAAAGTCATAGGAGATTCGTGGAAAAGTCGTGGCAAAAAAGGAGTCAAATCCATTGGTCAACATGTGTTGGACCCTGTTATAATACTGATGTATATTTCCTCTCGCGTGTCCAGTTTAGGCCAAAGTGTAGAGTTTCGAACCATTTGGGCGTTGGAGATCTCCAACCGACCGGGGGAACCGGAACCTTCTGAGCCCAAGATCCGCTTAGTAGCCGGTATCCACGGCAACGCCCCCGTGGGCACCGAGCTGCTGCTGGAGTTTGCCGCCCTCCTGTGTATCAACTACGGCAAAAACCCGGTCATCACCAGGGTGAGTTTTAGAAAGGAAATATAGTTAATTTATAGCCTGGAATTCATCTTAATTATTTATATACACATATCTATATAAGATAAGACTCATTCATGTGTGTATTATTCTCATTTCCCTTCCACAGCTGATCAATGAGACCCGGATCATCATCGTGCCTTCGATTAACCCCGATGGACGTGAGCAGGCCGTTGAGAAGCAGTGCACCTCCAGCCAGGGCCTGACCAACGCGCACAGCAAAGACCTGGACACGGACTTCTTTGGTCAGTTTTATGGATTTGATATATATTTATAAATGAATATAAATATATATTAATATATGTATATATATATTATATATATTAATAATATATATATATATATATAGATATGTACATATTATATATTAATATACATAAATACTACATTTTCTCACTTTTTTCATTCATGCACCGAATTTTAAAAACAATTTTGGGTCATGGGAGTTTAGTTTAAAATCCTGGAAAAGTCCTAGAAAAGTCATATATTATATATATTAATATATATATATAAATAAATAAATATACATATATATGTGTGTATGTATATACACATATATATATAATTAATATATTAATATATATTTCCTGTCTACTGTCTACCATCTTTTTAAGGCAAATATATATATATATTAATATATATATATTAATGTATATTAAGTATATAAATATATATTAAGAATATATATATAATTAATATATCAATATGTTTTAGGCAAATATAGAAGAAACAAATATATCCATTAATTCATCTGCAATTGTGAAAAGATGTGTGGTGAATGTCCCACATATGTCATACGCTGCCGTACCAAAGCTACGTGTCCTCTAACATTTCCTGTCCACCATCGTTTGTCTTTAGGCAATGCGTCGCAGCGCGTCGTGGAGGCCCAGCCAGAGACCAGAGCCATGATGGACCTGATCCTGGACAGGAGCTACTCCCTGTCCGTGGCCCTTGATGGAGGCTCCCTCGTTGCTACCTACCCTTACGACAAGCCTGTCCAGCCTGGTAGTTTCTTCTTCGCAGCTTTACAGATTGACTTGACAAGCGTTTGATACGTAGCAGACAAATGATGCACCATCTTAACGCTGATACATATATGTATTTTTTTACAGTTGAAAATGAGGGCACGTTGAAGTACTTGGCAAGTGTTTATTCCAACAACCATCCAAAGATGCACCTCGGGGACACTGGATGCACTGGGCAGAGTATGTCATTGAAGCACTGAGAATAAGCCCCGTTGTTGTTATTGATATTGAATCGTTATTAATACCCAATTAAACTTCTCTGTGACTCAAGTGGGCAACATCCCAGACGGAGTTATGAGGGCGGCGGAGAGACAAAGTCACATGGGAAGCATGAAGGTAAGTGTCTCCACCGTGCAGTATTTCATGAAAGCGTCTGCCCCGATACGTGTCTCATGTGTCCCCTTGCGTGTTTGTGTCCTCCCAGGACTTCAGCATGGACTTCGGTCACTGTCCAGAGATCACCGTGTACAGCGGCTGCTGCCTGTTCCCTCCGGCTGAGCAGCTGCCCGCCCTCTGGGCCGAGAACAAGAAGGCTCTCCTCAGCATGTTGGTGGAGGTACGACACACACATTTCTATCAGCGTTGTTTTTTTGGACTCGTCTTTCATTGCTACATGAATATTTTTACCAGCTGTATGACTTGTAACCAGTTTTAAATGAGATATTCTCAAAAATAATGCAGCAGTATGGAAACTTAAAATAGTGAGTGCTCTAGCTTAAAAAGGTGTTTAAGATGTAATATATATTTATATATATATTTATATTCATTAATATGTATATATATGTTTATATATTAATAAACATATATATATAGTATATATCTATATTCATTAATATATGTTTTTATATTAATAAACATATATATATAGTATATCTATTTTAATATATGTTTATTTATTAATATTTGTCTATTAATAAATATATATATGTGTTAATATATATACATATTGATTTATTAATAAATATATATATATAAATATATAGATAAAAAAATACATATTTCTAGATAAATAAATATTAATAAAAAAGTTAATATAATAAAAATTATTATATATATATGAAAAAATAAATATATCCTTAATTTACCCTACATTTCTACCCCACCCAGGTCCACAAAGGGGTGCGCGGCGTGGTGCGGGACAAGAGTGGAAAACCCATCGTCGGGGCCATCATCGTACTGAACGGGGGAGTCAGCGTCTTCTCCGGAGAGGGCGGCTACTTCCACGCGCTGCTGGCGCCAGGCAACCACAACATTGAAGCCGTTGCCGATGGATACCAACAACAACGTCAAGAGGTACACAGTTCTACATGCACACCGTGTATAAAGCAGTCAAGGGATGCCAGAGCCTTCAGGTAGATGATCATGATTGGAAGTAAATCAAAGTTATAGCTATGTTCCATTATGATCACTTGAAATACAGCCAATAGCTTACTGCTAGTGTAAGAAGAGGCTGAGAACATCTGGTTTTCAGCATGATTTATATGCTTAAGTCTTAGAAAGAAGAAAGCAGTTGTGCCTCGTTTGCAACCACAGGTGGTGATCACACACGCACACACACACACACACCCTCACTGTACAAACTAATAATTTGAAATACTCATTTGGACTCAGCATTTGGACACTTAGGCATAGAAACAAACTCCAATAAAAAAATGCAGCATTATTTTTGGCTCTGTGGGTCTTGCATACTGTTTAAAAATTGTTCATAAAGAGATTTTTTGTTGTCAATGTGAAATATTTGATTTTTTTTTTCTTCCTTTTTTTGAAATAAACATTTGAAATATAAATTTTAGCTGCCACATTACATTTCAAGGCAAATGAAAAACGGTCTCGGTAAAGTGTCAAGAGACATAAATATTCCCCCCCGCCCCACAAAAACAAAAACCTGGAACACTCGTGTCATAGACAGTTACCCATTTAGTCTATATCTATGAAAGGGGTCGGGCGGAGCACACAAAATCTCTCCGTCAGCTCCACCTTTCCGTCGGGCTTCTCCGATATCTGCAGCGTGGGGTAGGCCAGCTCCTCAAACAAATGTTCCTTAATTCTTCTGCCCATCTCCAGGCTGTAGGCCGCGAGCTTCCCGCACGGCCGTAAGAGCAGGGGGTCCACCACCGAGTGATAGGTGTGCTGGTACTCTGGCACCGTGAAGCCGTGGATCATCAGAGGTCCCGGCGGCTGGCCGACGGAGGTCTGCTCCCCGGTAGCGAGGAGGCCTTCGTCGGGCCGCGCGAGATCCGGGAGAACGGCGGCGTTCCTCACGTAGCGGTCGTCCAGGGGCTTCTGGGGGTCCGCGTTACTCTGCTCGCACAAAAGGTCCAAATCATAACTCGAGGCCAACATGCATCTCCTCTCTTTTATAGTCTCTCCGTATTTCTTGGGACATCGAATACTCCGCCGCAGACCATAGGGACGCATCTCATTCAGAGGTCATACGGTCATGGAAAACCTGGAAAAAGTCATGGAATATTTTTTTTTAATGGTTATTTTTCAGGCCTGGAAAAACAAATTAGACATTAGACATTTGCATTTACACAATTTCATTAAATGAATACATATTTATACCTATTTATTCTTATAATCAAACTATTGTCTCATTCATTTGTGTCATTTAAGGTATATAGCTACTCATGTATACACGGAGATTTTTACATTATATTTGGTCCTGGAAATTTGGTTTAAAAACATGGAAAAGTTATGGAAAGGTTCATGTGTATCAACCCTGTTCATTCCTCATGAAAAATTAAAAAGGTACATTAGTTTGTCAATTCTGTCTAATTCCTTCAAAAGACAATGAAAATATTCATAAAAACAAGGAAATAAATTAGGATAAAAAGAGGTGTACTTACTCTGCGTCAACAACTTGTGTGTGTGTGTTTGTGTGTGTGTGTGTGTGTGTGTGTGTGTGTGTTCAGGCCACATTACTGAATCACACGGGTTGAAATCCTTGTTTCTTGAGCTCTGGGTCCAGTTTCCCCCATTTTGAACAGCACTTTAAATAATAAGAGAGAACCCAACGCTTTCCACGGAGAAAAGTCAAGCCAGTTAGGAAAAAACAATAATATATGCGTCTTAGTTATTCACCTCCTCCTGAAAAATAGCTGTGCAATTTTTTGTAGGATTTATTTGAGCCAGCGCTCAAATCCCTATTCTAGACATTCAAGACAACCTGCAGCAGATTATACTTAAACAGGCACACCTGTGAGGGAGGCCGACTAACGAGGTCATTAAGAACCACACTTCAGTGGGGAGCTTCCGGCACACGGCTAGATGGATGAGACGAGCCCGTCTGCCATGTGGTGGAAGAGCTCAATTATTATTAGTAGTAGTAGTAAGATGGATGAGACGAGCCCGTCTGCAATGTGGTGGTAGAGCTTGATTATTATTATTTATTTGTATTTTTATTATTATTATTGTTATCATCATTATTATTATTATTAATAATAATAATAAGATCGATGAGACAAGCCCGTCTGCAATGTGGTGGTAGAGCATGATTATTATTATTATTATTATTATCATCATTATTTTCATTATTATCACTATTATTATCATCATTATTTTCATTATTATTATTATCATTAATATCATCATCATCATTGTTATTATTATTATTATTATTGTTTTTATTATTTGTGTTTGTTTTACTGACGTGGAACGGTGTGTGCTCCAGGTGGTGGTGTCCTCCTATGAAGCGGCGAGCTTTATCGTCATCGAGTTCGACATGGACAACAGCATCTTCGGCCTGCCCAGAGAGTTCGTGGTGGCCAGTGCAGGTGAGCGTGTCCAAATAACAAGATCTTTAATAATAATAATAATAGTAATAAAATAAAAGCATGTCATGTTGTGCTCCAGCCACTGGGATGTGCAGTTAATATTTCAAAAACTTGTGTTTCGGTTGGTTTTGGCAGTTCTATTTAAATTTACGAGAGGATGCTTTAAGTTGAATCTGTGCATGGTCTCTTCTCTTGCATGTCTGCACACAAAATATTTAGATTCTTATTATTTCGCAACAAACTATGATCTATGAAGCCGCTTTTCAGCAGTTATCGGCTTCTATGAAGCAACTCTGAGTGAAAAGTATAACAAATTTAATAAATCTCCACCCTAATTCTTTATCTGCATCTACTTTTCGTCTTTTGATCTTTGACTCGGATGACGCGCACTCCAAAAAATAAAACATTTTTAAATATTCTTGAAGGACTCTATTCCTCTTCTTTTTCAGTGTTTTTATAAGTAAGTAAAGTTCATTTATTTGTGCACTAATCGCAGACAGTGTCACAAAGTGCAGTTACACTAGTGAAATAAAACAAATTGTCAATAACAGGGACCAAAACATTTCAACAGTTAAAAGAGCAAAAGTAAAATACACTGTAAAAGATGGTGCAATAAAACAAATTAAGAAAAATAAATAAACTAAAATGCTGGCCATAGAATCTGAGTTTTAACCAAGACTTTCCCCCCGGCGTCGTCTTAAAGGACACTTATGGAGTACACACTACCGGTTAAAAGTTTTAGAACTTCCCCCATTTTACCAGTTTTTATTGATCAGTTCAAATCCAGTTAATGACATGGAAAAAGTACAAAGAATCAGCGGCAAAAAGATTAGGTGACCAAAACCTGAAAAATAATGTACATTTCAGAGATATACTAAAAGGCCTTTTTCAGGGAGCAAGTAATTAAGGGTTAACGACGTTCAGCTGAAGTAAATTAAGCCTTGAAAGTTGATTCCAACAGTTCCTCCAGGTGTTTTCACTTGTGTTGATTACTGTCTGTATAAAGCAGTGGTGGAACAGTGGTACTACACCCTGTGAAGCATTATGTGGACTGTATTGTTCTGCAGGAAGTCGTATATGTCGCTCTTATAATGGCAAGAAAAAGGCAATTAACAAAGGAAGACTGACTTTTATAACCCTTAAAAGTGAAGCTCTTTCCTTTTAGAGGAACTAAGGTGCTCTAAAACTGTAAATTATTATGTTTATTGTGCTTAACCATTAAAAATAATCTTATTCCGATGTGGGATGAGTATCTAAATACTCGTTTTCTTTCCCTCCCTCTCCGCAGCGGCCTCCATGACGGCGCTGGTGGTGACGGCGTGCATCATCTGGTGCGTGTGCGCCGTCAAGTCCAACCGGCATAAGGACGGCTTCCACCGGCTGCGGCAGAACCGCGAGGACTACGACGACGAGATCCGCCTCACCTCCATGGGCTCCAAGAAGTCGCTGCTCGCCAACGAGTTCAAGGACGAGAGCGAGAGCGACGAGGAGACGCTCTACGCCAACAAGATCTGAGGAGGAGGAAGAGGAGGAGGCGGGGCCCCGTTCCGTCGGCTCCGTAGTTTATTTACTTTCTCCCAACAGTTTCAAATCTCCTAGACGGCATTTTTTTGTCTCCTATTTTTATGACAGGGAGGGGGGAGAATATAAGGAGTGATAAAAGACTCTTTGTTCTGTTGTAACAACAAGGGGAACTCACTCCCAGTCACTCGGTTAGATAAGTGCGACTAAATTATTACGTTAAGAGCATCCTGCTGGCGTCTGGACTGGAAAGGGGGCGTGGCCTATTCTCTACCTGACTGGATCAGGAGGAAAAAAGACACAAAACAGGGTGAGAGGAAATATATGTGGCGCTCATTCATCCATCCATCCATAAAGCAGCTTTTTTTTCTTCATTATGATTTCTGAGCCACGCATAGATTGCTCTTCTTCGAGATCACCACCTGTCCTTACCTGGCTGAGGGGTTCCAGCTGATTGAGTCTAGATTTATTAATATATATATATATATTAATATTTATATATATTAATATATTAATATATTTATTTATATATTAATATATATATTAATAAATATATTTATATATTAATAAATATATATTTATTAATACAAATTTAATAAATTAACGCTAAACGAAAAGGACTTAATTGCTACCTCGAAAGCGTTCCCGATCCTTTTTTGGGGGGTTTGGGAAGACTTAATCCAAACACTGTGCCTTGGCTTCCATAAAAGTTTAATTTTTGTGACTCAAAGCGCCAACGTAGTGAATAGATAATATTTCATCCCTCCTAAACTCAGGTGGTAGGACAAAGTAAGTTATGATTTAAAATAAAAAAGGACTGCCGAGTCCAGCGTTGCACTGTTTCTGCACACAGGTGACTCGAGGCGGTTCTGGTCTCGGTTCAGTAGTTTATTTTTTTTGTATTTTGAGTCACCGTCCCGATGGAGGAAAGTGTACTTTTACAACAAAAAAGCTTTTTGGAGCTTCAGGGGAATCCGTTACCAATGAAATGCTTGAGTGGAAACCCTCCCCAGGAAGTGCAGGGTGCTCTAATGTATGCATTGAGGTCACTTTGCACTAAATGGGAAACAAATATTTGTTTTTTATTGTCCCCCGTATCACGGGGCCAAGACGATTAACGTTTATAAATATGTAATCATAAAAAAAAAAATAAATGGATTTGTTATCGTTTTTTATTGTAGGTTAATTTCAAAATCTGTCGACATGGATGTTTGAGTGTGCCCTGTTTTTATCATGGATGTGCATTCTCACTGTTCACATAAAAAGGAATATGAATTCAGTTTTCTTTTCAATGTTTTAGTGTTTATTCTCCCACTAACTTAATACTCTGGAGTGCAAAGGTATCCTCTGGTTGTCTATTTACTGATCGCTGTCTAGGAATCGACGTCGGCGCCATCCGGCGACACAATTTAAAGATCTTGTGCAAAGAAAATGATGCATCATCATCCGTGTGAAAGCTAGAAAATGAACCTCTTTGAGTTGAAGCTTTAACATTTTTACATGTGAGTGTTATTATATCCCTTCAGCCAGTCTTCAAGGAAAGTGGCTTCAAAGAACATGATACTTTGGTGCAAAATAATAATAATTTGGATATTAAAGAAGCTCTTTTGTCATCCCACAATATTTAATTGGGGTATAACATCTAGGGAGCAGGTTTTAACTTAAATGGAATTACCAAAACAAACTAAACACGGGTTTCATAACATCACACATCTGTGCAAACATCAAGATCATTTAAAAATAAGCTCTTGGGAATGCCATGCATGTTTGAAGGAATGGACTCTTGTTCCCAAAAGAATTTGCCTTGATTTCTAATTTGAGAGCCTTTAAAAAAAAAAAAATCAAATACATCCGCCGTCAGTAAAGTTTAAAATAATAACCTAATTTCTGCGTTGGAGACTATTTTGTACATACTTTTTCCTTATGTCTGTTGATGCTTGTGTATGCATTTTTGAAAGATTAGTGTGTGTGTGTGGGTGTCAGGGGGTCACAGTGTTGGTGTGAACATTTTATATGAACTGGAATCGACTGTAAATGTTTGACAAATTGAGAATGGGCAAAAAATAAAGGCGATTCATGTGAATCCATGAATTTACACCAAACATTCAATAAAAACCTGTGTGATCGTGACATGCTTATAACGCACAAACAATACAATTTAAAACACCTCACAGCTTCAAACGTGTAATATTTTTTAAATAATTACAAAGATTGGGGGTCACTGTGACTCATCGGGTCATCTAATTGCAGCGAATGTTGGTGATTCAATTAATTGATCCTCTTTTCTCCACTGAAACTCAATCTATTGTGAATATGTTCCTGCACGCGTGCATAAAAGACGCATTGTTTAGTTAATTTTCCAACATAACACAATCAGACAATATGAGATATTTATAATGTTAGTATTTTATTCGAGATAAAGAAAGAGGATTTTCTGGGAATGTGTGTGATGCAACATTGCACAAGTAAAACAAAAAGTGTATCCGCTGTTCAGATCATGGTTATTTCAGCTTGAAACATTTTTAACATGTTATTTGTCAACATTCAACAATAAAATATTCTTATAATGTGCCACGTGTATTAAAACATGCTAACCAATGATTGGTCCTTTGAGAGAGCAAAAAACTGCCATATGATGCAATAGTGACGACATAAACATTTGTCGTAGTGGTATAACGCGACAAGAATACAAAAGTGACTTCAACTATCACACAATTTGACAATATACATATGATCTATAATATATTTTGCATCTGCATGATGTATAATTATTTTTCTGTGAACCGACAGTATTTTACTAATTGTTCAAACTGACTGTCGAAGCCCAACTTACCTCTAGGTGGCGCTATTGGCTGTTTTATGTGTTGCCTGAGAGTCTCAGCTGAGGGCGTTAAAAGCTCCTTCCAGTGGCACTTCGCGCTCTGCTTCTGACACGTGACACACACATCCGGGTCCCTGGAACGAGGTGACGTCGCAGGACAACAAAGATGGCAGGAATAGGAGGCAGCAACTACTGGGAAGGTAAGGAGGACTCTTTAAGAAGAACAACAAACAGGAAATAAAGCAACAGCTAGTAAAAATATTCATAAGTTCAACAGTCAGACTTCCGGTGTACGCTGACGTCGCGTGCGCGGTTTTAAACGCGAGACGGCGAGCTCCCCAACAAGCTAACGCTAGCTGACACGTCCCCGTGTACATTGGTTATCCCTTCACTCAACGTTAGCTTAGTGACATGGATGTTGCCACACATGACCGATTCACCTCCGCACACCGTGAGCCAGCTGTCACTCGCGCATGTCCTCCCTCTGTTGATGTAGGTTAAGCTAGCTACAAGATACATGCCGCTAACGTTAGTAAATAAGCGTCACATCATAGTGTATGACAATAAACTAAAATGAGTCGCTGTTAAGCGCTTAATTCTATCGATCTATCTATGTCTGTTGCTCTCTCTGTCCCTACTCACTCTCTCTCTTGCTCTGTCCCTATTCTCTCTCTTGCTCTGTCCCTACTCTCTCTCTCTCTCTCTCTGTCTCTGTCCCTACTCACTCTCTCTCTCTCTCTCTGTCTCTATCTCTCTGTCCCTACTCTCTCTCTCTCTTTGTCCCTACTCTCTCTCTCTCTCTCTCTCTGTCCCTACTCTCTCTCTCTGTCTCTCTCTCTCTGTCCCTACTCTCTCTCTGTCTCTCTCTCTCTCTGTCCCCACTCTCTCTCTCTGTCTCTCTGTCCCTACTCTCTCTCTCTGTCTCTCTGTCCCTACTCTCTCTCTCTCTGTCTCTCTGTCCCTACTCTCTCTCTCTCTGTCTCTCTGTCCCTACTCTCTCTCTCTGTCTCTCTGTGTCTCTCTCTCTCTGTCTCTCTTTCTCCCTCCCTCTCTGTCTCTCTCTCTCTGTCTCTCTGTCCCTACTCTGTCTCTCTGTGTCTCTCTCTCTGTGTCTCTCTTTCTCCCTCCCTCTCTCTCTCTCTGTCCCTACTCTCTCTCTGTCTCTCTGTCTCTCTGTCCCTACTCTCTCTCTCTCTCTCTCTCTCTCTGTCCCTACTCTCTCTCTCTGTCTCTCTGTCCCTACTCTCTCTCTCTCTCTCTCTGTGTCTCTCTGTGTCTCTCCCTCTGTCTCTCTCTCTCTCTCTGTCCCTACTCTCTCTGTCTCTGTCTCTCTCTCTCTCTCTCTCTCTCTCTGTCTCTCTCTCTCTCTCTCTCTCTCTGTCCCTCTCTCTCTCTCTCTCTCTGTCCCTCTCTCTGTCTCTCTCTCTCTCTGTCTCTCTGTGTCTCTCTTTCTCCCTCCCTCTCTCTCTCTCTCTCTGTCCCTACTCCCTACTGTCTCTCTCTCTCTCTGTCCCTACTCTCTCTCTCTGTCTCTCTCTCTCTCTCTCTCTCTCTCTCTCTCTCTCTCTCTCTCTCTCTCTCTCTCTCTCTCTCTCTCCCTCTCTCTCTCTCTCAGATCTGCGAAAGCAGGCCCGGCAGTTGGAGACGGAGCTGGACCTGAAGTTGGTCTCCTTCAGTAAACTGTGCACCAGCTACAGCAGCTCCAGGGACGGCCGTCGAGGAGACGCCACGTAAGACCCGCCTCCCCTCGAGGAGTTAAAACGACGAGCTAAAGTGTGTGCGAGGAAGAGGAGGCGCAGGTAGCTTCACCGGAGACGACACAGTTAAAGAACTACCTGTAGTCAAACTGCTATTTACTACTACCGGGTACATACAACAGGCTCGTACGGTCATGGAAAACCTGGAAAAGTCATGGCATTTTAAAATGGTCATTTCCAGGCCTGGAAAAGTCATGGAAAAAAACGTAAATCATAAAAGTTTTGGAAAAGTCATGGAAATTTGTTATATTCACATGTTTATTTACGCCGAGTTCAATATAATTAATATGTTTTTTAAAGATAGACGCTCGAAATATAAGCCGGCGTACGTTCTCAATACGCAACATTTTCTAAATGTTTCATGTTTATACCGAGATTTCAGTTTGGTCATGGTTTAAAGTCCTGGAAATCTATTGGTCAAAATGTGTAAGAACCCTGATATAAGGCAGGGACATATTCAACCTGATGAATCTGCAACTGTTTTAATAAAAGATGAATCATTAATATCAAGTATAAATGCCCAAACGTCGTAAAAAGATGGTTTCATAGTCATTTTAATATAATTTGATCCCCACGCTAAGATAAAACAAAGAATTTAAAGATGTCACCTTGGGTTCCTGCAAAGAATGATTTAAAATCAAATATAACTTTAAAATCAAAACAATTGTTAATTGCATTTTTAAAGTAATTTAAATCATTCACATTTGTGTTTAGTGAAGGGATCCACGCTTAATACTTAAATATGAGAGTGATAATTTGCTGTATGTCATATATACTGTAATTCATACAGACAACAATAGATGCAACAGACAATAAATACACGACGAGGAACAAACACGACTATAAGATGCCCCATAAAACTAAATCTAATATGCTAAATCTAAAAAAAAATAACGGTGTTCATTAAGAAATCGAACTTCTGCTGGAACAAATCTTCTAAGTAGTTGTGCTGGTCGGTGGATATTTGGGAGGAGGCTCGCCCCACAGGAAAGGGTCGGCAGGAAGGAAGTGTTGAACAATATGTTTAATCCATAGCAACTCCAAGAGTGTTTACTGCACTATTCTAGGAGAACTTCCCTCTGGATGTGTTATTATTGTAACACAACCAGTTCACCTTTTGTTGTCTTTTATTAATCAAGCCACGACTTGTGAGCTGGAGGAACATTTGAGATCTAGCACGCCTTCAATTTAGATTCTTAAAAATATTTTTTCTATACAAAACATTCTTTGTTACCAAGGGGAGAAGATTTGAAGTCAGTGTTCACTTCTAGTGATGTGATCAGACAATAGTGAATTATCACTAAGTCCATTACCTACCCATGTAATCTTATCTAATTTAATACTATGTCAATCAGCCTGAAGATCTCTGTATGGAGGGAGTAGTGTCTGTTTCACAGAGGAATGTCTTAAAATATTTTCCATGAATATTACTTATTAAAGTTAATATTGAGTAATTTCTAATTCAACGTGTTTTTTCATTTGGAAGGATATTCATTGTTTGAGTCATCAAATAAGCATTAGTTCCTTAAGTTTAGCACCAAAACTTGATATTTAAAACATTATATTTCGTCAGTGGATAAAAGAATTTATGGAAAAAACTTATAAAGATGTGTGAAGTTGTTTTGTATTTTATTCAGTCAATCATTGTAATACAATATTATTCTTTATAATATACAAAACAGAAAGACTGAAAAAGGTGTAGGTAGAAGCAAAAATGCTTATATATTCCTATCCTAAATTATTATTATCAAATTAATCAGATAATTAACATAAAATGAATAAAGAAAATTAAAAAATAAAATATATAGATATATATTTTTTACATCTTCCATATATATATATTTATATATATATATATATATACATACACACGTTTCAAACACACTTATAACCCTCAAAAAGTCACACTTAAAAAAAAATAAACGGCACAATTTCAAGTGTTCTTCCTCATTGTTCTCCATTCCTTTGTTTCCTCCTCCAGGTCGGACACCACCCCACTGCTCAACAATTCTACCCAGGACCGGATGTTTGACACCATGTCGGTGGAGATCGAACAGCTGCTGGCCAAAGTAAGCACACTTCCATGAGCCAGTGGCCCGTGAAAGGCCAACAGAAAGAGACTAATAAGAACAGTATTGGATTTATGGCACCAGGGAAAGAGCAGCCTGCAGGCTCCACTTCCTCACACCCCAGAAGTGCTTTAATGTGTATGACTCGACATAAAAACTTCAAAAAATGTAACTTTTTAATTTAACACAATTACTAGAGATCAGGGTAGGAAATGTACATATTTTTATATATTTTTTAATGTGCACTGAAATCCAGGGGCATTTAAAAAGAAATTGGGAGCACTTTAAAACTTGAGAAATAACATTTAACCGTTTTTCAAAAAATAATAAATATAATTATTTAGGCTTACAGTATATAAACAATTGTCATAAAAATAGCAATAATAACACTATTAGGCAGTAGTCTACAGGTTAAAAATGTTTTCTTCGATTTTTTTAACACATAAATCATATTTAATTTTATTCTTATTTATTTGTGGTTATTTATTGTTATTACATTTTTAAGCATCTATTAACAATTATAACATCTTTCTTTCTTTTTTGTTTAATTTAAAATTATATATTTTAATTTTTGTGTGTGTACAGTACATGCAATACAGATAAGACACGCACAACAAAAACAAAAGGTTATTAAATTATCAGAATTATTAGAGAAACATTTGGGTCATTTTCTGCCTCTCCGAGTGATATCAAGGGCAAAATTATATTTCTTCAGGGCAGTTTTGCCCTCTGCCCTGGTGTATTTCTGACGCTGCTAGAGATACTAGTCTAAAATTACGGCTATATTTTGATATTTATTCTGTGGATTTCTAATCTCAAAATCGTCACCTTCCTTCCTAAAATAATGGAATACAAAATATTTGTGTTGCCTAAATCATCTCATGCGACTGGCCACCTCGCCTATACATCCTCAGTTGAACACATCATGTGATTCTACCCCTGTAGTGTAATATATCATATATAGATCAATATTTGGTCGTTTTTGTGTGTTTTCTGAAAAACTTGTAAAAATGACTATTTTAGGAAGTTGACAAAATACTACGATGCAGTTATCCCGAGTATAAGAAATACCTCTCCTTTGATATAAAGGGTTAATTCTTGATTCCACGCATGTTGTCTGTGTGTTCCCGTGTTTTGCGTATTGCCCACGTAGCATTGGGATTTCTGCGTGAGACTATTTATCTGCTGCTCTCCTCGTTTCCCATCCATTAATCCATCCATTTTAATTTCTCTGGTCAGCTGACTTTAGTGAACGACAAGATGGCGGAGTACACCAACACGCCGGGCACAGCGTCCCTCAATGCCGCCATCATGCACACGCTCCAGAGACACAGAGACATCCTACAGGTCTGCCCTCTCATGGTTTTCAGCTGTTCTTCTTGCTCTTCGACACTACCGTTGAAAAGTTTGGGGTCACTTAGAAATGTCCTTATTTTTCAAAGTAAAGCACTGGGGATTTTTTCTCCAATGAAGATAACATTAAATTAATCATAAACACTCTCTCTACATAGTTAATGTATAAATGACTATTCTCTGGTGTTTAATGAAGTCTCTACAGAGGTGTGTAGAGGCCCATCTCCAGTGTTCTAATGGTACAATGTGTTATCGCCTTAGAAGACTAACGGAGGGATATAAAACCCGTGAAAATCCTTTTTATGTGAGCGCAGCTGAAAACAGTTATGCTGCTGAGAGAAGCTATAAAACTGGACTTCCTTTGAGCCACAAGAAGAACAACATTAATATTTCAAATATAAATCATTATTTCTAACCTTATCAATGTCTTGACTAGATTTTCTATTTATTTGATAAATAAAAGTGTGAATTTTTATGGAAAACACCAACAATTTTTGGTGACCCCAAACTTTTGAACGGTTCTACTTTAAATGTTTCGTAAAGAAACGTCAATAAATTCACTCAAACACAACAACACGTGCCTCAGCGTTTCCTTTTTTAGTCCTCTTGGCGTCCCCCCTCCACCACTCCTTAATTTTGTACTTTTTTATTTTTTGTTCCTACGAAGGATTACACGCAGGAATTCCACAAAACCAAAGGCAACTTCCTGGCCATCCGGGAAAGGGAAGACCTGCTCGGTTCCGTCAGGAAGGACATCGAGTGAGTACCCGGTCACGACCGCGCAGGTTATTCACCATGCGTGTTTCCAAAGTTACGGCAATATGGATTCTGTAGTTTATTGACACTGTAAACCTCAATTTCAGTGCACATAACTATTAATAACTGTATTGACTGCTGGAGGTGCAGTGAACGAGGTGTCGCTCGTGTTTGATCTCATTGGCTGTGGACGACTAAAAACGGTCGAGCATTATTCACAGTGTGTTTTTTGTTTTAACGTTGTAGACCTTATCCTTAGAGGGGTAGTTGAACCTTGACTTCCACCATATGTTGGCCGTTAAAACCCAAGAAGATTCATGTCCCCCGTCGGCCTCGTGTTGAGAAAGTGTGTGTCCTCCGCTCCCGTATAGAAATGAGATGGAGGCCCACCACAAACCATGACTCTTGTGGGTATTTTTGTGTGTGTGTGTGTAATGGCTTATTGATCCATAAGATGCAGCAGTGTGGGCACTGCAGGATTCCTATTGATCCCTTTCCATCCATTAACTGTGGTATGCAGATGCATCATGCAGCCATACATGTGTCCCATAGGCCTCAGTCACTGTTATATCACATCTCTTTCTCACGCATTAAAAACCCATTTAAAGATATATCGAGTTTACTTATTTATTTGGCATATATATATATATATATATTTAAATAAATAAAAGAGTTGCCTTCATGTTTTCTAAAGATAGTGCTTGGCTTACTACGTAATGCTGCTATTGTTTGTCTGATTATTATAATAAGAAAGGATTCATTGATGTCATGGTTAAGGAACGATGCTGATTTTGTCAGAATTGCGGAGGAACAAAGCAATTTTTCACTCGATAGGTTTCTTTCTTTTTACGTACACGACCGTTCAAAAGTTTGGGCTCACCCAGGCACTTTCAGGATTTCCATGGAAACTCACACTTTTATTTATCAAATTAATTTCAAAATTCATAGAAAATGTAGTCAATACATTGACAAGGTTAGAAATAATGTTTTTTATTTGAAATATTAATGTTGTTCTTCAAACTTGTGGCTCAAAGGAAGGCCAGTTTTATAGCTTCTCTCACCAGCATAACTGTTTTCAGCTGTGCTCGCATAAAAAGGGGTTTCAAGGGTTTTCTACCCCTCCGCTAGTCTTCTAAGGCGATAACACAATGTACCACTAGAACACTGGAGATGGGCCTCTACACACCTCTGTAGAGACTTCACTAAACACCAGAGAATAGTCATTTACACACTAAATATGTAGAGAGTGTATTCATGATTAATTTAATCCTATCTTCATTTAAAAAAAAACAGTACTTAGATTTCTAAGTGATGAACAAAGTATATATTTTTGTTGTATTACCTCTTATTCACCAAGTACTTGTATACTTTTAAGTTGACCTTTTTTCTTTCTTCTAACTACTCTTATCAATGCACCACCAAGCCATTACTGTCTAATCTGAATTCTAGCTGCACTCTAGCAATTACATTTAATGTTTATCTACTCGGGTGAGTTGCATCCCATGAGGTCACTGCATGCAACAATTCCCTCAAGCTTCTCATTTAAATCTAATTTCTAAGGAGTGCCACTGAGCGGACAAACGGGCCCACTGCTGATGAATCTAATGCATAGAAATGAGCCGGTGTTGTTGACTCCATTGCTCAGGATAATGATGATTAATGTGGGGGAGGGGGCCTAATGAGAGGACTGCCGAGGCTTACAGGTAGGGGAAGTACAACTGCAGGTGTGGGCATGAGCAACGGGATAAGTTAGGACGAGAGAATATATGTAACGAAGTTTGTACGGTTGTGGAAAACCTGGAAAATGCATGGAATTTTTACAAAAATGGTTACTTCCAGGCCTGGAAAAGTCATCGACACAAATTAAATCCCCAACATTTTTTTAAAGGTCATGGACATATGTTTTATTCACATATTCATTTACGCCGAGTTTGAAATAATTAAACTTTTTTTAAAATAATAAAAAGGAATTCATGTGTACAGTATATGAGCAATTGTCATAAAAATGGCAATATTAACACTTTTAGGCAGTAGTCTACAGATACAAAGTGTTTTCTTAGATTTATTTTAACAGAAAACATTAATCATATTCAATGTTATTCTTATTTCTTTGTGGTTATTTATTGTTATTACATTTTTAAACAACTTTTAACATTTATAACTTCGGGATAAGTTAGGACGAGAGAATATATGTAACATTGTTCATACGGTCATAGAAAACCTGGAAAGGTCATGGAATTTTTAAAAAATGGTTATTTCCAGGCCTGGAAAAGTCCTTGGAAAAAAATGTAATCTCCAAAAGTTTTGGAAAAGTCATGAAAATGTGTTATATTCACACACAAAAAAAAGTACAAAAATAAATAAAAACTGGCATACTCGCGGCGCACGTTTAGGGTTAAACAATAGTTTGATTAAAAGAATATACATTTATATAAATATAAATGTATATTTCCGACGCTGCTGTGGAAAGCACAACGGTAACGTTGGCTTCATACAGTGATGAGCCTTTTGTCAGGCAGAGGGCAGCAGAGAGTTACGGCATGTATCACACTGTCAGTATTTCTCGTACACACACACACACACACCATTCATAACAGTCGAGCAGAGCTCAGACCTAACGCTGCTTCTTCTCTAAATGTCAGCAACAACAATGACGACCGCTTTTCCTGATTTACATCAGTGCCCTTTGAAAAGGAAAAGAGAAACTGAGTGATGAAGCTCGCTGTCAGTGTGGGCAACTGTAGCTCCCACAAAGACATCCGGCAGTGTGTGTGTGTGTGTGGTGGTCTCTTTGCTCCACTCCTTCCACCCTTCACTTGCTCTTAACCAAACATTAACAGTCTCTAGTTTCTTGCTCTATGTTAAGTAACTGCTAATGCAAACCCAAATGGATTTCCTGCCGCTGCTCTTTTCACAATAAAAGCTTTCCGCTGGTGAACCGCAGCGGCTTTTACTGTGTACAGCAAGACATGCCGCGGTATCGGCACCAACTAAACATTTTTGGTGCAGTGGCTCGGATTAAATATGGCAATGAATAGGACAATAATCTGTTTTCCGCAGTGAGCTAGTTGGATAAAGAGCTTTTAGTGTGTGTGAACCACTGAGGCTCCAGCACGCCGTCGATGTGACACCTTAACATCCTAATGTTCAGTGGTGGAGACGAGACTGATGGTGTTGCATGAAAAACCTGAAATTGATTTGATGGAACCAAGATGTACTTGTCAGACTGGTGATGTGTGAATGTGTTTATTTGCTGTGGTTTTATGTCTCCTTTCCCTTTGGATTGTATCCTTAAAATCCTGTCTTGTTGATATGTAAAATCAATATATATATATATATACATTTTTTTTAAAGTATATATATTTTTTAAAGACACATATGTATAAATATATATTAATTAAACATATCTAATTACAAAATATATATATTTACTTTTGTGTGTGTGTATATATATATATATATATAATTTTTTTATAAATGTATATATATTTATTATATATATATATAAAAAATGTTAAGTATATATATTTTTTAAATTGTGTGTGTATATATATATAAAACTGAAATTCGAAATGTAAAGCATAAACATGTCGGAAGTGAAATGAAAACAAAAGAAAGTGGTGCATATGTTTGTATTCATCTCCTAAATAAGTTCTAGTGCTCCCGATTACCCTCAGAAGTCACAGCACAGGGTTCTTCTGGTTATGGAAAACCTGGAAAAGTCCTGGAATTTAAAAAATGGTTATTATCCAGGCCTGGAAAAGTGTTTGGAAAAAGAAAAAATCCCAAAAGTTTTGGAAAAATCATGGAAATGTTGTTATATTCATACGTTCATTTACACAGTTTGATTAAAAGAATAAACATGTATACAAATATTTAAATTTCAAGAGATTATTTTTAATTCTTAGAGATTTCACAAAAAGTTTGGTCATGGAAATTTGGTTTAAAGTCCTGCAAGTCCATTGGTCCACATGTGTATGAACCCTGACGGCATTAGTTGGATAAAGTGTCACTAGAAGCACTAAGGCTATTGGTCAGAAGCCTATAACCTAAGATAGAGGTCTGGATATTTTTTAAAATGTTGAACCTTTATTTAAAGTGACGGCGTTGTTTTTAACCCATCGTGTCTTCTGCGTTCCCTTTTTCAGGTCTTACAAGAGCGGCTCCGGGGTCAACAACAGAAGAACAGATATGTTTCTAAAGGAGCACGAGCATCTGAGAAAGTAAGTCTCCCCCACACACACACACACACACACACACCCATCACCATGCTTTGCTGTGTCTGAGGAATGTGAAGAAAATAGTGAATAAATATAGAAACGAAAAGCCCGGGAGTCAAAGCTCTGATAACTTCATCTCTTTATGGTTATATTTTATTCAGTGTTCAGAGCACACTACATTAAATTACACAGCTAGTTAGGAAAAAGAAAATAATAATTAAATTAATAAAATATAATCTGATAACTCATATTGATGGCGTAGTCCAGGGGTCCCCAAACTTTTTCCTAAGAGGGCCACATAACGTTTGCCTTGTCTGCTGGAGGGCCAGCCGGGGGGGGGGGGGGGGGGGTGCTTGTGAGAATGTGCTCACCTGTGTGCGGTATTGTGTGGTTGTTGCGTTGCGAACAAGCATCGCTAAACATGTTTCAAAGTGTAAATATCCGCTCAAGATGACCAGTTATTTCAGATCCCTTCGACCAAACTGTTCCCATGAAAACATAAGAAATGTGACTTAATGGATCAATATATAAATTACTTGACTTGAAACTAATATCTGGTGGCGCAGCGCACAGACTGCGCGTCTTTGAGTGCGGTCTCCTTTTGCGTGAAAGAGATCGAAACCAGGTCGGGCGATCTTTTTATTTTTATTTTTCGAAAATGTATTTCTTCATCCGTGGCTGTGATGCTCTGCTCACTTATACAATCGTAATCGCCGAAATGGATATGAACGGTGGCTTGAAGATCTCCAGCAATATGTTTGTGAATGTGTGACGTATCTGGTGAGCGAGACAGAGCCCCGCTGCAGATGTGAAGAGAACACAACGCACGCGTAGGGAAACCAGTAGGTTTGAAAACCAGTAGGGGTGTAACACCGGCATATGTGTTTCATGACAGAGGAGATCTGCCGCCGTAGGTGGAAAAGTCAGAGACACGTATCAAAGAGAGAAGAAGAGAGAGCAGCGAGAAGCGCAGTGGGAGTGCAGCTCAGTCCACTAAAAAGTGGAAGTACTCTGCGGTCGCGACGCGTCTGGTCTGAACACACTTTTTTTTTCGACGCGCGTCGAGACTGCTGCGTAAAATTCTCGACGCGTCCGGTGTGAACACACCATGACATTCAAGCTAACCTAATTTCCCAAACGCTGTGGACATCTGAACGCTGATTGGCCGAGACGCGACACGTCCCATCAAAGATGTTCTATTGCGAAGAAGAGCACCACTCCACATTTTCTCCGCGTCTCAATCACTGCAATCTCAACGGCAGCGGGCCAGGTGAAAAAAATAATAAATCGGAACGCGTCTCTGGTATTGTTCAGGGGGCCGGTCCAAATGGGGAGGTGGGCCGGATTCGGCCCGCGGGCCGTAGTTTGGGGACCACTGGCGTAGTCATTAGGGGAAAAACCCTGGAAATCGTCGCCGTTATGTAATTCAATCTAGCAGATGGAAAGCCACTTTTTTTCTCTCAAGATGTTGCATTCATTAAACTATAATTTGTTGTATAATTCAGGACGGAGAAAATATAGTTTTTATATTTGAGTGCTTTCCTGGCTGGGTTGAGGGGAACAAAACCAGCCTCTGTGTTTGACTCGATGTCCCGTTGAAGGGTTGAGGTTCACGTCATTGTCTCTCGATGCAGAGTAAGCTCCTCCCACATGGCTCCGACAACTGGAGCATCTTAAAGTCGGGCGTACCTTTTGAAACCCGACGCCGTACACGATGATCTGCCAGCAGCCTCGTTAGTGTCCTTCCATTGGGCTGATGCAGCACTACAGAACTGCATGAGGTAGCACAGTGTGTGTGTGTGTGTGTGTGAGAGAGGAGAGTGTGTGTGTGTGAGAGAGTGTGTATGTGTGAGAGAGGAGTGTGTGTGAGTGAGAGAGAGGAGTAAGTGTCTGTGTCAGAGAGAGAGGAGTTTGTCTGTGAGGAGTGTTCATGTGTGTGTGTGTGAGGGAAAGGAGTAAGTGTGTGTTAGAGAGAGAGAAAAGAGTGTGTGTGTATGTATGTGTTTGAGAGAGGAGTGTGTGTGTGTAAGAGAGAGAGAAGAGCGTGTGAGAGGAGTGTGTATGTGTGAGAGAGAGTTGTGTGTGTGTATGTGTGTGAGAGAGTTGTGTGTGATTGTGAGAGAGTTGTGATTGTGAGAGAGGTGTGTGTGAGAGAGAGAGGAGTGTGTGAGAGAGTTGTGTGTGTTTGTGAGAGAGAGGTGTGTGTGTGTGTGTGAGAGAAGAGTGTATGTGTGAGAGAGAGTTGTGTGTGTGTGTGTGATTGTGAGAGAGAGGTGAGTGTGTATGTGTGTGAGAGAGGTGTGTGTGTGTGTGATTGTGAGAGAGGTGTGTGTGATTGTGAGAGAGAGGTGTGTGTGATTGTGAGAGAGAGGTGTGTGTGTGTGATTGTGAGAGAGAGGTGTGTGTGTGATTGTGAGAGAGAGTTGTGTGTGTGTGTGAGGGAGAGGTGTGTGTGATTGTGTGATTGTGAGAGAGAGGTGTGTGATTGTGAGAGAGAGGTGTGTGTGTGTGTGTGTGAGGCGCACTATGTTGAAAGTAAAATTGGATGTCAGCAGGAAACGCACAAACGAAACACAAATGACACACAGACGAGTGTGTAACACGACGTTGTGTTTCGGACTAACGCTGCGTGAGTTTACTCGTTTGACCATTTGTGGCTTTTCGCTTCATGCGGGGTTTAGAGGGGGCGGGGCTTATCTCTTTGGCTTTACTCCATGGAAACGGTTATCATTTCCTTCATCCACCACGGGAGAAATAACCACCAGTTGTTCAGGACATCCCACAAACGTTGGAACATCTGACACCCTCGTGTTCTGGTTCATAACATTAATATAATATATGTATGTATGAATATATATTTGTGAATGCAGTTTAAGAGGAAAATTATATATACAAGTCAATACTTTTTTTTTTTCTTTATATATTTTTTATGAGATATTTTTTATTAATATATATTTCTTTTTATATATATATATATATACTTTAAAATAAGAGTGTGTGTGTATATATATATATATATATATATTAAAAATATACATTTATTTAAAAAATGTATGTATATATATATATATATAAATGATGTTTCCAAGAGAGGGATGAAGCTGCAGGATGCACGACCATTAACTCGACTCCTGAAGTGAATTCCTTAATCAGGTTTTATCTCCTCGGTGGGTTCTCAGGATCTACATAGACACTCGGACGATGTGTCACGTGGCGTTGTGACATGGCGAGGACGATCTTAAGTGAAATCCTTAAATGGGTTTGTGTATTGAAGCGGAGCGAGAGTCATTCCTCACGTCCTGCCACTGAGGGAGTGGCTTGTACCTTGAGAGAGGAAAGGAAGATGAGTCTCTCTCTCTCTCTCTCTCTCTCTCTCTCTCTTCTCATTTATCTGACCATCACAGCAAACGAAAACATCGGTTTGTCACAAATTGTGTCAATCCAGCACAATTGATCAGGATATCGATAATACAATTACCTTATGAAACCACATCCCACATTAAAGGGATTCCCCAGACCATTGATGAAACTGGGAGGGGTGGGGGGGGGGGGGGGATATTGGAGATGAGGAATCGAGTTACGATCGATTGATTCTATTAGAGCCATAAAACAGGAAAGAGGAACGCAAGAGAAAAAGGAATTAAATGTGTTAGTGGTCAGAGAAATGGTCTTTACACTGAAGGCTGGACACACAACGCTCTTCATCTTTTTCATGCTTCCTGAGGCTGATGCTTCTCATGATATACAGTTTTATGAATATTGAAGTTTTTTTATGTGAACTTGTGTCATCTGTTTTGTATCTAGAAATATTCTAAATGTTTAAAAAATATATTTATATATTATTCTATAAATGATATAAAATACATATATTCTATTTTATATATATATTATGTAATATATATTTTATAATATATATTAAATGTATGATATATATATAAATACTACATATAAATAAAATATATATATATATGATGTGCATTATAAAGTATTCACATTTTAAGATTATCTTTCTCAACAAGGGTTTTTTAGGGAGGATGACGTAATGTATGATTAATATATATTGGCAAGTCTCGGTACAAGCTTTGCCAAACTGATCAGCTAAGATGTAATCGCTTACCAAAGAAAAACACAATAACAACAACAACAACAAGTCCCTTCCAGTTAATCTCCAAATGTCTGCGGTGGATGGGAGTGCTTACCAGCCTGAATCTAATCAGAGTGACACGCCCACGATTAATGTTTAAGATAACCTCCTTTAGTTCTTCATCAGTCAGACGTACATTATGTTAAGAGGAGGAGGAGGAGGAGGAGGTTTAATGTTGTAAACTGGGTTCATACGGTTATGGAAAATCTGGAAAAGTCCTTGATTTGTTAAATGGTTATTTCCAGGCCTGGAAAAGTCCTTTTAAAAGACAATTAAATCCCAAAAGTTTTAGAAAATTCATGGAAAATATTCATATCATTTACGCAATTTGATAAAAAAAAAGAATAAACATTTAGATACATGCTTTAATCTTTTTAATCAGACTATTGTCTCATTAATTTGTGTCATTTAAGGTATAAACTCGTGTATACGCCGACATTTCACAAATGTTTGCTCATGGCAATTTGGTTTAAAGTCCTGGAACCCCATTGGTCCACATGTGTATGGCCCCTGTGTAAACTAAGAGCTGGTTTTAAGGATTCACCCATTTTACTTTTTTCAGCCCAGATATCAATCCTGGTACCCGGGCGTCGGGTATTGTCCGGTACCGAGTCCCCTAGAGAATACCAGCGTTTAATTAAAAATCAGTGGGCGTGACCGAGTCGTCCCGTGTTCATCCCTCTTTCCTTCTCTCTAACTTTAATGTCCGTGTTCACGGATAAACTGAGACATGGGAGGGCGGGTCCGTTAGCGGCTCATGGAGGAAAGCTCTACTGGTCGTGGTCACTCTGATCAGGACATCCTGTCAACATGGGATGTTTTCTTTTTACCGCACATTGGTCACTGTAACTTGCTTAAAGGTCCCAAATGACTTCCTCTGCAACCATCAGCTCAACGTCCGAACAACTTGATCACGCGATTGGAAACGATTCCTTTTCTATTGGATTCATTTTTGGGCCATTAAAGAGAAGGGGGGGAAACGAAATTAAATAAATATGCGGGTACTCTAAACACACTGGGTTACCATAGATGAGAATGAATGATGTATATATATATATATCTTTTTTAATATGTTCTTTTTATTTTATTTATATATGTATGTATATATATATATTTATACTTAAAATATATATATACATACACAAGTCAATATCTTTTTTCTTTCTTTATATATTTTTTATTAGATATTTTTTATTAATATATATTTCTTTTTATATAAATATATATCTTTAAAAAATATATATACTTTAAAATAAGAGTGTGTGTATATATATATATATGTATATATTAAAAATATACATTCATTTAAAAAATGTATGTGTATATAATATATAATATGCATGTGTCATGATTGTTCCTTTCTCTTTGAAAGGGTTTATTTGAATCGATATGCTATTATATTATCATTTCGGTGGCATAAATTGATAATCCTGGACATGTCGTCGGAACAAAAGCAGTTCATCCTGACAGGTCTGCTCTTTTCAAAGTGTCTGCCTCTTAGTTGCCAAGTTGTTGGAGTTTCTCCAATATATTTATTGGCCAAAAAGTTGGTCAATGTCATCGTTACTGTCAGGATCGTCTCACAACGTGCTGCAGCTCTGAGCTCTGGTCTGGGCTCTGATCTGTGGCCTGGTCTCTGGTCTGGGCTCTGATCTGTGGCCTGGTCTCTGGTCTGGGCTCTGATCTGTGGTCTGGGCTCTGATCTGTGGCCTGGTCTCTGGTCTGGGCTCTGATCTGTGGCCTGGTCTCTGGTCTGGGCTCTGATCTGTGGTCTGGGCTCTGATCTGTGGTCTGGGCTCTGATCTGTGGCCTGGTCTCTGGTCTGGGCTCTGATCTGTGGCCTGGTCTCTGGTCTGGGCTCTGATCTGTGGTCTGGGCTCTGATCTGTGGTCTGAGCTCTGGGCTCTGGACTCTGGTCTGTGAACATTTCGCCTCTTTGCTGAAGCAGTTTTCCTTTCTCTGCTTTAGTTGCCGAGTCGTGCTCGACTCGTTTCCTCGGCAGAGTAATGAACGCTCCAGTTTACCTGCTGATTGTATTCATCGGCTCTTAAAAGCCGCCGTGACGGAGCATCACTCTCAGAAAGTTGCCGCAAAGCATTTCAGAAAACCTCTTGAACAGTCAAATAACTGCTGAGTCAACAGAAAACAAATGGGTTATTATTCTGATTACCCATTAATCTGTTGAAGTCACGGGTCGTTCCTCCAGAACAAGATGCAGGTATCGCCTTGGGGGAGGGACGTGTGTGTGTGTGTGTGTGTGTGTGTGTTTCTATGTGTGTGTGTGTCTGTTTCTCTGTGTGTGTGTGTCTGTTTCTCTGTGTGTCTGTTTCTATGTGTGTGTGTGTCTGTTTCTCTGTGTGTGTGTGTGTGTCTGTTTCTCTGTGTGTGTGTGTCTGTTTCTCTGTGTGTGTCTGTTTCTATGTGTGTGTGTGTCTGTTTCTCTGTGTGTGTGTGTGTCTGTTTCTCTGTGTGTGTGTGTCTGTTTCTCTGTGTGTGTGTCTGTTTCTATGTGTGTGTGTGTGTCTGTTTCTGTGTGTGTGTCTGTTTCTGTTTGTGTGTCTGTTTCTATGTGTGTGTCTCTTTCTATGCGTGTGTGTGTGTGTCTCTGTTTCTATGTGTGTGTGTGTCTCTGTTTCTATGTGTGTGTGTCCTGAGAACATGGGCGTGAGGTTGTGTGGGTCCATCCCACTGGAAAAAGCAATTAGCTTGAAGTTAATGAGCAAAATAATGACTTCAGCAATATGCCACTGGCCGAGGAAGAAGGAAGGAACCCTAGAAGGCCACATATTATATGTATATTTTATATATATATAAATGTGATCATACAATCTACGGCTGCAGCTTCGAATTTCCGCATAAATCTTTTTCCACGTCTCAATCGTCGTGTATAAAAGCTCCATAAATTAAACGACGCTCCTCGGCTCCTCGAGTCGAGATTTTCAAGCTGAACAATGTTTGTTTATCTCCGACACTCAAATGTTTGTCCGTCCGCCATATTTTTTTCTCCTTGCATTATTTTCAGACGGGTGTCATGCGGCCTTTTTATTTTTTTTGTCTCGCCACAATCTTCTTAGATTATTTTTTTAATTCAAGAAATACAGCCTTTGTGCGGCCGTTGCTTGATCTTATGTGCCTAATAATAATTAAACAAGCACACTGGGTCAGTACCACCGCTGCTTTGCGTATTCTTTGACGCTCCCGCAATTAACTTTAAGCCACTTTGCCGTCCTTCATTCTGAATGATGTGCCCGTTTTTATCAAATGAGTTTTGAGTCCGGTACATTATTTAAATTTCAGTGTGACAAACATCAAGATAAATGACAGAGGTGCCTGGTGCGTATTACAGGCCATCAGCGGCGCTAATCTCAGTGATTACACCTATATCTAATATATATATATATATATAAAAAGAAATAGATATTAATAAAATATATATATATATAAAAATATTTACTTTTATGTATTCATGTATATATATATATTTTTTTATATATAAAGAAATATATAATCCAAAATATCTAATAAAAGAAAAATATATACATGTATACATAAAATATATATATAGAGGAGATAGTTTGTCCTTTGAGGAATCAGGTGGTATTGCTTTGTTATTGTCTATAATCTTTGGTCTATATGAGCTTCATAGAACTCCTCCTGTAATAATACTAAAAAATTATATTGTCTTTTGAGATTATTAGATCATCCTTGAATTTAACACTTTTTGAAAACTCCTTTTTGATTGGCTGTGAGATGAAACTAACAAAAAAAACAACTGTCAAGTCGGCAAACGTAGTCGCCAACGATTCACGTGCAGAGAGCCACATGTCGCGTCTTCCCCTCACTGAGAGGACAGAGAGGAACCGCACCCTCTTTAATAATCTCGCTCTAATATTCTCTGCAGGACAAAAGCCTCCGATAGAAGAGACTCCACCACACTGACGTCAGTGGGGAGATTCTAGAGACGTTATTGTGTTCTGATTGGTCGGTTAGTCACCGTGTGGAAGTCGAGGAGATTTGATACGGAGACGAGACGAGAAAATCCAGATTTTATTAATTTCAGTGTCACATGATCATAATTCGGTATTTATTGCAGCTTGAAACCGATCACGCTGCCCACCACTTAATTTATCCATAACTGCTCCATGTTTTGCAACATTTTGTCTCGTGTCCATTACTAATTGGTGTCTTTCCCCCCCCCCCCTCTCCTTGTCTGTAGTTCGGACCGACTGATGGACGACACCATAAGGTGAGACCTGCTTCCAGCTCTCCGCCTATGGAACATGAGTAATTTGCATAATGTGACTCAAACCCTTCAGAACGTGTCCCAACACCGACCTTACCTGGCCTTACAGGGGGCGGGGCTTATCTCTGTGGCTTTACTCCGTGGAAACGGTTATCATCTCCTTCATCCAACATGAAGAACTAACCACGAGTTCTGCTTCATACGTGTTGAGGACATCCCACAAACGTCTGAACATCTAGCGCCCTCGTGTTTGGGTTCATAACAAATGTATATATATATATATTTGTTTATATATATATATATTTGTTTGAACATCTAGCGCCCTCGTGTTTGGGTTCATAACAAATATATATATATATTTGTTTATATATATATTTGTATATTTATATATATGTGTATATTTATTTATATATTTGTGTGTATGTATATATATATTATATTAGTGTGTATATATATTTGTATATATATATATTCGTTTGTGTATATTTATATAGATTTGTGTGTGTATGTATATATATTAGTGTGTATATATATATTTGTTTATATATATTTGTGTGTATATATTTATATATATTTGTGTGTATATATTTATATGTGTGTATATATATATAATATTAGTGTGTATATATATATAGTTTTCGGCAAAGTTTTTAAATACTTCAACTTGAGGCGAATTTTTTTGCGCCACACAATTCTCAAATTCTCGCCTGTACGTCGACGTTGATCTACTCGCCTGAAAAAATTGTGCAACGCTTTTGGTTGTGAACGCAGCTTCACTCCCATCGACTTGTTTACGACGCCTCGTCCTCCAGGAGCCGCCATGTGGCAGAGAATAACAGATTATTTCTCCCTAACCCAGTTTTAGAACCTTCATTTTAGAAGATAGAATTAACCGTTGCACCTGTGGAAGTCAAACAATCGTCTTTTCTTGTTTTTTGGGGATACAGCCTCCTGACAATAGACACACACACACACACATGTGAGCACTAGCCTGTCTCATTAAAGAGAAAACAGCTGGCAGAGCTGCTTATTTTCATTATTTATTGCTGATGAACCAGATGTTCCTGACATAGAAACATATGTGCCACCTGGATGATGTCATGATGCATCACAGAGAAACCGTGTTTACAGTTAAAGTCTCCAACTTCTTTATCCAGCTAAACAAAGTGATAACACATTAAACTAGAACGGGCACTCGGTAGAGCGCATACCTTCGCATATCACAAGATTGGGCATTGAATTATGAACATTTTGGCATTAGTTGCATGCCAATTGGACAAAAAAGTATCGTGCTATGGTAAAAAAAAGATTTTGACCTTTTCATGACCTTGACCTTTGACCCGATTGATCCCAAAATCTAATCAAATGGTCCCCAGATAATAACTAATCATCCCACCAAATTCCATGTGATTCAAGAAGATTTGACCTGTTCATGACCTTTGACCCGATCGATCCCAAAATCTAATCAACTGGTCCCCGGATAATAAACAATCATCCCACCAAATTGCATGCGATTCGGTTCAATACTTTTTGAGTTTTGCGAATAACACGCATACAAATAAATAAATAAATACATGGCGATCAAAACATAACCTTCCGGCATTTTCAATGCGAAGGTAAACAACATGTTTTATTGCTGCAGCCTGGACAATCCATCTGACCACAGCTGCTGATTTTACTCCAAAGTTAATCGTTTATACCTGAATTAATTTTTTACGGCCGACTTCCTCCCCCAGAAGCTTTTACGTGAATTGCGTTGTTGTGCGTTTTTTGTTATTTATTAACTTTTCGGTGCAGTTTGTGCTGCCGATTCAATCGCATCAGAGCTCTGGAAGTGCAGCAACGGCACTTGTAGCTACCATCCATCTCTCACTCCCCCCCCCCCCCTCTCACACACACACACACACACACCCCGTGTGACGGGGCATCGGCGGCCCTCGGTCCCCTGAGCCGGTTAACTTTGAGAAGAAGTCAAGGTCGCAGGAATCAGCAAAGTGTTTGTTACTGACTGAGGAGAACATGATCCCCAAAACACAGCGGCGGGCCAAGACTGCGGACTGTCAGGGGAGACACACACACACACACACACACACACACACACACCACGGGTTCAAGAGTTGTTGTATTCTTAAGCATATTAACACGATGCGTAAGTAATTTATTTTGACTTTGTCGGCAGGTTTCAGGGAGCCCATTTATCTCTCTCAGTGAGGATGAAACATGGCCGCCTGTTATTGATTATCCGGTGTAACGGGACGCCGCGGAAGAAAGACGAAGGGCCTCAAACTTCTGCTCCAGCGGCACTTTTTTTTTCCCGTACCGAAAGTTGCTGATGGACAATTTGAGAGAGCTAGAATGTCACCGCAGCTCCACACACACATCATTATTTTCCCTGTAGCGTTGCCTCCAGTCGTGTAGTCCCCTTAAATCATTTGGGAAGATAAAATAAACCAAGTTGTTGACACGGATTTAACCCACAAGATAAACGTCGATTTTCTTGAAATACTTTTATATTTTTTTGGGCTGCCAAACTTTTGCCAAACGTTGTTTTTCTAACGTCGATCGGATGTTCACTCCCCTGCAGTCGCAGTATTAATGAGTGTCTCTCTCTCTCTCTCTCTCTCTCTCTCTCTCTCTCTCTCTCGTGTCTTCTTAGTATTGCCATGGCGACCAAGGAGAACATGACCTCCCAACGGGGCTTCTTGAAATCCATACAGGGCAGGGTCAACACGCTGGCCAGTATCCTTCATTGTGTGTGTGTGTGTGTGTGTGTGTGGAGAGACTCGTTATGAACTCAACGCTCACATATTGCTTTTCAGTGATCACATGATCTGATCATTGATAAGGATGTAGTACCGCGTGGTGCCTGCAGGGTTCGTCACGGAAAACCTGGAAAAGTCCTGGAAAAAAGAAAATCCCCAAAGTCTTGGAAATGTTGTTATATTCATACGTTTCATTTACGCTGAGTTTTAAATAATTCATATGCTTTTTAAAAGGATGACCCTCTAAATATAAAGTCGGTATCCGCTCTTTCATACTCTCAGCGCACATTTTCCGCACTGCAAGTGAACGCACCGTAACTAAAAGGACATAAATGTTCATTCCTCTAATCTCAACTATTGTCTCATTAATTTGAGTCATTTAAGGTTATATACTGTATGCTTTGGAATTCTCAGTTGGTTTAAATACAACATTTTATCACTTTTTTTCCATGTGTGCACCGAGATTGTTCATGGAAATTTGGTTGAAAGTCCTGGAAAGCCGTTTGAAGTCCAGTTGCACTCCTCCTGTTTTAAATGTTCCTGACCTTTTCAATATTTCAATATTTTCGACAGACAAAGTTGTTGTTTTTTCTCGTCTGTACTTTTAAACATTCCCGATCTTCCTCAACTCGCGGTTCCTCCAGATCGTTTCCCGACCATCAACAACCTCATCCAGCACGTCAACCTGCGGAAGAGGAGGGACTCCCTCATCCTGGGCTCGGTGATCGGCGTCTGCACCATCATCCTCCTGCTCTACGCTTTTCACTGAACCTGTGAAACCTGTTTGTTTTTCTTCTTCTTTTTTTTAACGTAACGTGGGAATCGAACCCCCGACTGGACCGAGCTCGGTTAAAAAAACAAAACATCGGAGAACCCTGGGGTGCTCCGGAGCAGAAAGACATGTCAGTTGGTCCAGTTTCCTGGACGCCAACGTGAACTACTGGACTTGCACCCGGCAGCGGGACCGACGGAGGGATCGCAGACCAAAAAGTTGTATATGACTAGATTTTAATAATCAATAATATTGATCATTTCACCGGGGGGAGGAGCCGAGGGCAACGTGTTAAAGCGATGGAGGACGCGTGACGCAGCCTTCTTTTTAGTTAAATTTGGGGGTTTTTCGATGGAAGTGGGGCGGTGGCTTCGTTGTGAATTGTAAAAATGTGAATTAATAAATTATTCATTTCAAATATGTGCAAAAAAAAATAATGTGCGACGCCACGAGAGGCTGAACATTTAAACTCTTTATTTTTAAAATAAGACGTGAACTCGTTTCCAAGCAAGTTGAGCCACTAGGACGCCACTCAAAATATAATTATTGCTTCATATTCTTTTGGGGTATTGTTGGCGAGAGAGAGACATAGAGAGAGAGGTAGAGAGAGAGACTCAAGGACCCTGGTTGACCTCTGACCTTCAACGCTGTGGTTCAAGGTCGTTGGGCTGAACAGGAAATGTTCCGCTAACATTTTGGTTTGTGATGAATTGTAAAATAAATATTCTCCGTTTCATATTTAGAGCTTTAATATCGAACTGAAGAAACGGATCTGAGTCGCTACATTAAATTATTTCTTTGTTGGTGGAGGGATTTAAAAAATAAGAAAACTGAGAAACGACGTGACTCGCCGACTCGAGAGGGTGAGTTAGTTTTTTCCCCTCTTGTGTTTAGTTTTTTCCTCTCAAAGAAAGAAGGAAAGTACAGGAAGCTGAACACCTCACTTCCTGTCTGCGAACACGCTGTGGGGAAGACGTAAAGATGGCCGCCTCTCAACGCGAGCGGCACCGAGCACTCGGAAAGAGTTGCGGTAAATATTATATTTTAATATATTAAATACTATATTTATATTATATCTATTAATATATATATATTAATATATTTTAATATATATATGTATATTTACACAGAACTTCTGACTGCATAAAGGTTAATAAACGCAGCTGAGAAGAAGACATAACTAAAGACAACTGAAGACATGTTGTTTTTTGTCATTTTTCATAAGTACTTTATGGTTTATGGTTGAGTACATTCCCAAATAGTGTCTTCATAACCATGTGATCAGCAGACAGACACGGGGACCATGCATGGTAACGTTTATTGTACATGCACAATGTACAGAGATGAAGACTGGCACAGACAGTACCTCAGGGAAAAAAAGAAATAATATATATATATCGGAATGAAACTAAGGACAGTTTGCTCCTAAATATGAATATTAGTTATTAAACTAGACTCAATGTGATCTACAGGAATTACACACATTGTAATGTGTACATGGTTTTTCGGTTTTTTTTGTAAACACGGAGGAATCTTTGGATTTTTGCTGTTTTCAGATGTTTGGATAATTAATGATTTTTTTAAATTTGATGTACAACTGTAAATTTGTGGAATTGACAAAAAGCCCATTTAATAACAAAACGTGCATAATTATCGTGTTATAACACTTTTAAAGATTTCAGTCGTTCGGCCTCACATTGATGAATATTAGCTGGTGTTCCTCTAGTTTTAACTTTTATGAGCCCTTAAACAAACAAACATGTTTTATCACTTAAAAAATATGTCTAAAAGATTCCTGATTAAAATAGAACAAGATTGTCTTTTAAAGTATTAATGCCGAAAGAATAGCAAAAAGCTGATATATATACATATATTTTAATATATATGTTTATATATATATTAATATATTTGTATATATATAAATATTCATATATATATGTATACATACATGTTATTATATATTACATATTTATATATATATATTAGTATATTTAATATATATATATAATATTGCTACATGGTGATGTTACCTGTTAACAGTCTTATGGAGCCACAGGGGACTTATTTTTCATAAAGTTATGATGAATATAGACGATCTGTCAGACAAATGTTGTTTAAATGCTGTTTGTTGTTATTCAGACAAACTCATCGGGCCGGTTCGTTTACAAAAAAAGTAAACGTGTGTACCCATATAGCATGCATACATATCGCATATACATCCATATATATTTATATGTCCCAACAAAAGGAGCAGGAGGGGAAACGAAGGCAATAACAGTCAGTGGAGAACAATGTAAGAACGATAATGACAAAAATGGGGAGCAAACGGTGGAGAAAGGTAGGAAATAAATTAGGAAAATTTAATTATGGCCACTAAATTATGTTTGGGGTAAAAACAATAATGCAAGAATGTAAAATAAAAAATATTTGGCATGCGTTTTTTAGACCCACACAATGTACACAACAACAATAATAATAATCTTCCATGTGCAAACCCGCCGGCTCTCCGTGGCTCCTCCCAAAGAGACGACTCATAACCGTCATGACGAAGGCAGAATGTTGGTTATTTACATTCAGACATGCAGTTAAAAAACTATAATAATAAACAATAACACACATTTAAAAAGTCCCCCCCCCCCCCTTTCATAAATCCTGCAGTCTTGAACCCAGCACCTCTTGGCATACAAACATGTTATAAAATGTACATCCATCATGTGTTTCCATCCATCAGATATAAGTGGTTTATACGAGAGGTTCAGCATTATGAATATATGATGATTATTATTATTATGATACGCAGCGGTCCAGAGTCTGAGGACGTAGAAACGTTCGGCTCCTCAGACGCAGCTCGTCTTCTTCGTTTGAGAAGTCCGTGATTCCAAAAATAAACATTGTGGATTCTCCTGGACGCTCCAACATCTTCATCTTCTTCATCTTCCTCTTCAGGTTCATGAATGTTGAGAAAAGCAAAAGTTACAGGATTCTAACGCATGCAGCGGTGACTTAGTATGTATGGGTTTATTTGCTGCAGTAGTCTCTCTCTTTCTCTCTCTCTCTCTCTCTCTTTCCCTCTTTCCCCCTCTCTCTCTCTCTCTCTATTTCTCTCTCTGTATATCTCTCTTTCCCTCTCTCTCTCTGTATCTCTTTCCCTCTCTCTCTCTCTCTTTACCTCTCTCTCTCTCTCATGATGTGATTTTACAATATGGTATAAAGTTGGACGTTTTGTTTCTTTTTTCTTTTCTTGAGCTCTTCGTTGATTTCGGCTTCACGGTTCATTTGTGAGTCACTGGAGGAGAAGAAGAAGAGGAGAAGAGACATCGTCACACTCAGCGTGAACACACACACACCAACACACACACTCACAGTCAGCGTGAACACACACACACAGTCAGCGTGAACACACACACACACACACAGTCAGCGTACACACACACACACAGTCAGCCTGAACACACACACAGTCGGCGTGAAATCACCGGCACATACACATACACACACCGTCAGCATGAATATTACTCCGACTAGTGCAGCTCAAGTGTCGAAGGCTCTTTGTAGCACACGCACACACACACACACTGTAAATGTGCTGAGTGTCATCTGTCCTCCTGTCGTCGAGAGGCAGTGTCACCTGTTGTCAGAGATGTGCTCGCTGTGGGCGGACATGTTTGTATTCATAAGTCATCGTCGCTCTGCACTCGTCACTAAAGTATACTGTTGGTGAAAATGAGTCTAAAAAGTGTCCCAATTTATTTTTAAATGCTCCTGGATTTCAGTCAGTGGGGGCAAAAAATACCCCCTAAAAAAAATGATGTAAATGTTTCTACCCCGACGATGATGACGAAGATGACGAAGACGACGTACCTGACACGGAGACGTAGACGACGATGACGACGACGCCCAGCACGATGGACACGATGCTGAGCAGGCGGGCCAGGCGGCCCAGCCTCCGGGCGTCGTCCACGTCGCCCACCTGGAGGCTGTTTCTGGACTGGAGACACACAGGAAAGCGTCATGTGATCACGTTTAATTTTAAAATCTCGATCATGTGGCCGAACTGTTTTGATGTTTGAACAAATTGGTTTACCCAAAAATTTCTTGGGTTCACAAAAGCAGTGAAATATATGAATAAAATGATAGATACATGTAAGTTAATGTCTAAAACCAAATGTGTTATTTTATTTATTATAATAATTATTTAGATCGTTTTTTATTTATTATTATTATATTTTTTATTATATATTTATTATTATATATTTATTATAGGTTTTTATTTATTATTTGTTGTAGTTTTTTATTTATTATGTATTATATATATATTGTATTATATATTTATTATAGTTTTTTATTTATTATTATTATTTATTAGTTTTTTATTTATTTTTTATTATAGTTTTTTGAGTAGAAATTCACCAAAATGATAGACATGTGACTGAGAGATGACGTCATGCTGCAGTTGAAGCTTCACGTGCTGATGATGATGGAGGAGCAGCTGTCCGTGGTGCTGAGTGTTTGAGGCCTCAGCTCTGAGGTCACGACCTCTCACTCCTCTCTCTTTATGGTCGCTTTATTTCTGTCGGTGCTTTTCTCCATAAAGATAACGTGGTAAACAGAATAAATAAATACTACGCCTGTCTTGTTTCCCTGAATCTCTTCCCAGTTACTTCATCCCTTAATTTTCCCATGAGCCCCTCTGTTGTCAGATCCTGCAAACTACTTTTAAAATACACCGATGTTGCGATCTGTTTATATATATATATTTGTGAAAACACTATATATCTTTATTTTATTTATTTTGTTGTTGGTATTATTCTTTTATATTTATTTAAGTTTTTCTTTTTGTCATTTACTGGGGGTTTTTTAAACTGGAAAAAATAAATAAATGAAAAGTTTTAAAAATTAAAATAAAACAGTTTAATAATTTAAATAATGTTTAAAAATACTTCTTCCTGGGTTTTTTTTTACGGATCTTGTAGAGTGTGTGTGTGAGTTTGTGTGTCTTTGTATGTGTGTGTGCATCCATCATGCAGAGTGAGTCAGTGTGTGTGTATGTGTTCGTATGTGTGTGTCTGTGTGTGTGCATGTAAGTGTGCGTGCGCACGTGCGTGTGTATATGTATGTGTGTGTGTGTGTGTGTGTGAGGTATCCTACCACTCAGCTGATGTTCGTCTGTATTGATTCACACTAAGAGTCTGAGGCTCATCTTTATTTTCTGAATGGGAAATTCTACCCCCAAAAGTGTCTTTCCCGGTGTGTATTGCACACACACACACACACACACACACAGTAAGTCAGTAAGTGCTTCCCTTCTGTGTCATGAATAATGGAGGCAGCTTCATCCTGATGCAGCTCGAGTGTCTCTGATCATTACGATCACATTAAAACACTTTATTTACATTTATTTAAACTTCCAATAATCACTTTCAACTTGTGTCAATTGTTCTTTACACTTTTACTTTTACGAGGATCATTTTTAAAAGTGACTTCCTCATTTGTTGTTTTTAAAAAAAAAATTTAACTTTCTTACCTTTAGAAACTTTAAAACATTTTTAAAAAAGTGTCAAAAGTCGTGTAATTTATAATTAATAAGTTAATCCTGTCCAAGACGAGCCGGCTGCTCTCTGCTCTGCTCGGCTGCTCTCTGTCTTGTTGAACTCAAATCTCCATTAAAATTGCAAAACCACTCAATGCGGTCACATGACCAAGATCAAGTTGGCTCCGCCCACATTCTCGGGGCTGTGAAGCAGCAGCAAAGACATTTATATTTTATTACACACGGAGGTTAAAAACAGTTAAAACAACAACTAGGCTGTTAGAATAACCTCGTTTATCGAAATAAACCCGGCACACGATGCCCAGTTTAGTTCAAGGCACAGATTGACACATAAAGGAAACCCCCGTCATCAGGAGATGGTTTGTCCCGATCCGTCAAAGCTTTTAAAATCATTACCAGACAATAATATTAAAATATTTCAAAATGACATGCACATTTAGTTCTTTACTACTTCGATGTGATGAACAGCTGAAGTGAGTTAGTAATTTAGTAAATTAGTAACTTAGTAACGTGTTAACACGTTAACGTGTGTTAAGGAGCACGACAAGTCCAGCTGAATGGGGGGTGTTATTAGTTTTGCTCTTTTTAAATCATAAACTAAATAATAAAGTTGTTCTCATAATCTTATCTGACTTTAAAAGGCTGCGATCACTTTTGGGTAAAAAAAAAAAAGAGTGTATGTGTGTGTGCGTGTGTGTGTGTGTGTGTGTATCCATCATGCAGAGAGTGTGTGTGTGAGTGTGTGTGTATGTGCATGTCATATTGTTTTAGGATGCACTGAGTACCTATATCTCCTCTTTTTTCTCTCCTTAAGGATGAATGTTCATCTCTCAATCACACGTTACTCACTCTGCTTTCTCCCCGGAGTCCTTTTGACTTCACGTCTCATGGGGCCATCGGACCCTATGAGACGACATAGATCCTATCTGCCTGATGGATCATCGAGGTCTGGGTCGTGGAATTCCTGCTCCTGACTACGCCACTGTCCTGTTGAGACTCCTCCCACTGTTGAGACTCCGCCCACTCCTCCTCCCCACCGCCATCTGCCTGATGGATCGTGGAGGTCTCCATCGTGGAATATGCCTACTATGAACTATTCATACACTCTGTCACATTCATTGAATGTATTTAAACTCTAAATCTGTCCTTCTGGTCACATTACATCTATTGCATCTGTCCATCCTGGAGAGGGATCCTCCTCTGCTGCTCTCCTGAAGGTTTCTTCCCTTTTTCCCCCCTGAAGGGTTATTTGGGAGTTTTTCCTGGTCCGATGTGAGGTTTTGGGGCAGGGATGTCTATGTGTACAGATTGTAAAGCACTCCGAGACAAATTTGTAATTTGTGAAATTGGGCTATACAAATAAACTGAATTGAATTCAATGTGTAAAAAAAATAAAATAAACTATGTTTAAAAGATGTTGGGATATATATATATATATATGTACACTACCGTTCAAAAGTTTGGGGTCATCCAGACAATTTCGTGTTTTCCATGAAAACTCACTTTTATTTATCAAATGAATTGAAAATTGAATAGAAAATATAGTCAAGACATTGACAAGGTGAGAAATAATGATTAATATTTGAAGTATTAATTTTGTTCTTCAAACTTCAAGCTCAAAGGAAGGCCAGTTGTATAGCTTATATCACCATCATAACTGTTTTCAGCTGTGCTAACATAATTGCACGGGTTTTCTAATCAGACATTAGTCTTCTAAGACGATGAGCAAACACAATGTACCATTAGAACACTGGAGTGATAGTTGATGGAAATGGGCCTCTATACACCTCTGGAGATATTTCATTAGAAACCAGACGTCTCCACCTAGAAGAGTCATTTACCACATTAACAATGTATAGTATGTATTTTTGATTAATGTTATCTTTATTGAAAAAACAGTGCTTTTCTTTGAAAAATAAAGACATTTCTAAGTGACTCCAAACTTTTGAACGGTAGTGTATATATATATATAAAATATATATATATATATTTTAATACATATAAATATATGTACATATAAATATATATGTTCATATATATATATATTTAAATATATGAATATATATATATATAAATATATGTATTTATTATATGTATAAATATATATATATGAATAAATACATATATATATAAATAAATATATTAGAAAATCTATGTTCCATAATAACAATGCAACGTCCTGCCGGGACGTTGCAGCTGGTTACACGATGGACGTGTCGTGTGCCTAGCAGCCCCTTTCCGTGGAGGACGTAGATGACATCTACCTATTCGGAACTATGATTACAGGATTTCTGCTGTTTGGATTTGGCGTTGCCCTGGTTTATCGGAAAATTAAGGAAACGGTGACAGCCGTTAAAAGCCCCCTAAGGCTGCCCGACGAAATTGGATCGATTTGAAAAATGGGAGGAAAGTGGTGGAATAGCAGGTGCGCAAATTGGATGTAGCTGCTGGAAGACCAAACAATCCCAATCTTATCTGCTTTCGGCTCCCTCAACCAGAACGGGCCTTGGCCAAGGCCGTTACTGGAACAACAACTCCCCTGAAGATCGCTGAAGTGAGAACCTCTCTCATTCCCTTCCCCCTATCCACAGACACCTGTGGTTGTTTTCTCCCAGGACCTTTCAAGGCTATCTCCATGGCAACGACCATCTTGCGGACTGAGAACTCTGTCTGTTGTGGCCTGGGGGAGGACGACATACCAGAACACGCACACACGAACTTTCAATAATACTGATTGCATTCACTACCCCCCTCCCCCCATCCCACGCCTTCGCCTGCTTTTTACCCCCAGTGTGACCGGACGGGGCTGTGGCTGGCGCTGCTGTGATGGCGCCGGACCGGCTGGCTGCTTGTCGGTGCTGGTTACCTTCTGCCCCCAATGGATGGGCTTAGATCACCCAGTTGTTGGATTACCTCCCCCCTTCCTACTCGTTGCAAGTCATGTCTAAAATGTATGTGCTTATGTGCTAAGGTGTTTTTTTCCTGCTCCCACACTGTACCCCTCTCGGGGCATAGTCGGGGGGTTGGTGTTTTTTCTCGCCTTCTTCCCTCATGTTATGCTGTAATCTTTCATCCACCCTTTCTTGTAATTTCGATGCTTTTGTACCTGTACTCTGGCAAACGACAAATAAATATATCAATCAATCAATCAATATGAGCTCCATCTGGTTTTCTCTCTGATTTCACATAATTAGCGACACCAGAGCAGAGTGTTCTCTCACTACATCTGCGCCAATAGATGTCGAATAAGAAGTAATTTACCTACACACACACACACACACACACACACATACACACACACCCAGTGCAGCAGTGCGAGTCCATATTTCACAGGCAGAATCTTGCAGAGCGTGCAATAAACGCTCCCACAGTCTGGGCCGCCCCATTACTGGGAGAGGCCGACTGAGCAGTAAACCCCTCCCCCCCACACACACACACACACACACACATCCCCTCTCCAATCCCCCTAATTGGCTGCACATCTTCTATGTTTCTTTGCCAGCCACCACCAGACTTCTCAGCGGCCAGCTGGGAGTCAGTTTGGCTTCTCGTTGTCGAGCAGCTGGTTGTCGAGTTTACGATTTTTAGACCGTTGCAATTCCCCAACTCCAGAGGAAGAATTATTATGACTTTCTATCTCATAAAATGTAGATACTATCTCATTATTATGACTTACTATCTAATTATTATGACTTACTATCTCATTATTATGACTTACTATCTCATTATTATGACTCACTATCTCATTATTATGACTTACTATCTAATTATTTTGACTTTATATCTCATTATTATGACTTATAATACTATCTCAATATTATGACTGCCTATCTCATTATTATGACTCACTATCTCATTATTATGACTTACTATCTAATTATTTTGACTTTATATCTCATTATTATGACTTATAATACTATCTCAATATTATGACTGCCTATCTCATTATTATGACTCACTATCTCATTATTATGACTTACTATCTCATAATAACAAGATAGTATCTCATAATATTGACTTACTATCTCATTATTATGACTTAATATATCATAATAATGAGATAGTATCTCATTATAAGTAAATGAGTAAATAAGTAAGTAAAGTTTATTTATATTTTGCACTTATCACAGACAAAGTGTCACAAAGTGCAGTTCACTTGTGAATTAAAACTATTTGTCAATAACAGCCAAAACATGTCAACAGTAAAAAGAGAAAAAGTGAAATACACTGTAAAAGATTATGCAAATAAAGAAACAAACCAGATGAAAGTCAGTGCGTACTGTTCACCGTTAAATGTTCCGTTGTTCCTCTGACGTCTCAGAGGTCAAACAACTGACCCCCCCTGAAGGCTGAAGTCTCAGTAATGTGGAAATATTTAAATTATTAAAAGATGGTATAACATTACCAACATAAAAGGGTCATATTGGATTTGTATTGGACCATTTGGGAACAGCGGAGATGACACAAGATCCCCGTGTAAAAAGTTAGCAAACAATAGTTTACATTCCAATTAGTTTATGAATTACACTTTTATTTAATTGAATATTTATGAAATAACCATTTTCAAAGGTTTTTGTAATGGACGCTCATTTAAAATATGTTTAAAACAAATCTCACGTACCTCCCCAAGGGGTCCACGTACCCCCCTAGAGGGTCTTCATGTACCCCCAGGGGTCCACGTACCTCCATTTGAGAACCCCTGTATTAATGCAGACGTCGATAGTTATTTCTTGTATTATTTTGAATTCTCACTGGAGACAGTTCCTAACTCGTCTCTCATTTTCTTCAAGTGAAGCTAAACATAAGCAGCTGACACCCGAACCCCCTAAGAACCGTCCGGGCGACGCCCTGCTGCTGCTCCAGGGAACCACCGGGGTCCTTAGCGGCTCGCAGTTGCTAACGTTTCAGAGCTCACGTTATAACAAATGAGTTAAACGGCTTCCTGCCGTCTGGGGGAACTTCCTCCGCCGCAATAATGCACTTTTTTTTAATAACAAGGTTACCAGAAGTATCCGTTTCACAAAGGGGGCGGGGCTTAACGAGCAGCACGTCGCGTGGTAGTGAAACCGTCTCCTGCTCCGACTCACTGGCACTTATCCCACGTCCCACGAGGTCTCCGGTTCAATTCCTCCCTGATCCACTGAGAGGAAACTCTCTCTCTCGCTCTCTCTCGCTCTCTCTCTCTCTCTCTCTCTCTCTCTCGCTCTCTCTCTCTCTCTCTCTCTCTCTCTCTCTCTCTCTCTCTCTCTCTCTCTCTCTCTCTCTCTCTCTCGCTCTCTCTCTCTCTCTTTCTCGCTCGATCTCTCTCTCGCTCTCTCTCTCGCTCTCTCTCTCTCTCGCTCTCTCTCTCTCTTTCACAAACCATTATGCCCTTGTGAACGATAGTTTCGAGGCCCGTATCTTCTTTCCCTACCCTCAGGGGGAAGGGAGGGAGAGAGAGAGAGAGAGAGAGAGAGAGAGAGAGAGCATGTTGATGGGCTGCTGCCACAAAGCGTGGCTAACTGCTGCAATCTGCCCTCTGCGGAGAAACCGAAGAGACTTCTTCCCTCTCGCCTTCTATCGAATTAGAGGCCGGCTCCGGTTTCTCTCTCTCTCTCTCTCTCTCCCTCCTTCACTTTTTCGCCCTCTGTCATACGCCTCTCTCTCTCTCCCTCGCTCTCCCTCTCTCTCTCTCCCTCTCTCCCTCTCCTCGCATTTCCATTAGCGAGCGGGCCGACTCGTGTCTCCCAGCCGGTTCACGGTCACGTGCTCCGAGCGTCTCGTGATATTCCCCTCGGTGAGTGTTCAGTGGAGTGAGATCTCAGGTCTAATGGGTCCGCTGCGTCGCCTTTGACGTGTTTCTCTGTCGGATGATGGACGGCGTCGGAAGTAAAGTGTGCTGAAAAAACCCCCCAAATGTGCTGGGCCAATAGCAACGGAGCTGCCGACGGGAGTTAAACACCTGAACCCAACAGACGAGGTTCTGATGCCACTCAAAGACTCCTTGGTAAAGTACTGACGGGTACTTCATGCAAAAGTGAAAAAAACAGTCTTAAGTATTGAGATTTAAAGTAAAAGTATTAATACCACACTGTAAAAATACGCCGTTGAAAAATTGTTACTTAGGCCTACTAAAAAATATAGGTATGCCAGGATTTATATAATATATATATATAAATAAATATATAAATAAATATATATATATATATATATATATATATAAGTGCATATACAGGACTGTCTCAGAAAATTAGAATATTGTGATAAAGTTCTTTATTTTCTGTAATGCAATTAAAAAAACAAAAATGTCATGCATTCTGGATTCATTACAAATCAACTGAAATATTGCAAGCCTTTTATTCTTTTAATATTGCTGATTATGGTTTACAGCTTAAGAAAACTCTAAAATCCTATCTCATAAAATTTGAATATTTCCTCAGACCAAGTTAAAAAAAAGATTTATAACAGCTGAGTGTTTGTCAAGGCTCAGGAAACCCTTGCAGGTGTTTCGAGTTAATTAGACAATTCAAGTGATTTGTTTAATACCCTACTAGTATACTTTTTCATGATATTCTAATATTTAGAGATAGGATATTTGAGTTTTCTTAAGCTGTAAGCCATAATCAGCAATATTAAAAGAATAAAAGGCTTGCAATATTTCAGTTGATTTGTAATGAATCCAGAATGCATGACATTTTTGTTTTTTTAATTGCATTACAGAAAATAAAGAACTTCATCACAATATTCTAATTTTCTGAGACAGTCCTGTATATAAATATATATATATATAAATACATATATAAATACATATATATATTCATATATAAATGCATATATATATACATAAATAAATATATATATATATAAATATATATATAAATAAATACATTATTATTGATGTGTTTTCATAGCTTAACAGTATATATGTGCAACCATAGTGACGATTAACGAGCTACACACACTTTCCCGATGCTAAATCACAACACAGATCCGATCCCATTGGACCTCCTCACCACTCAGTGTGTCATGCTCACACCTAGAAAAAGTCCAAATTGCGGCTTCGATGTCGACGGAGCCACGAAGCTCTCGCTTCAACAACAAGTCGGCCATCTTTCTGCTGCCGACCTCACCGCTGCAGAGCGGGACGACAGCGGGGCTTCAGGAGCTGATCTGGGATCAGCATTTCCTGCATGAAGTATTAATGGAGCGTCAGCATCGACCCGCAGCCGAAGCCTCGGCACCGGAGGCCGGAGATGTATCGAGCTCCACGTAGGCGCGTGTGTGTGTGTGTGTGTGTGGGTGTGTGTGTGCATTCCGCGGAATATTCAGAGTTCATCCGGGACCTTTGATCACAATTATTTACACTCAATGCAATATGAGGATTTTTTTTTTTTCGGATATGAGGATATACGTCAATGCGCTGAATTTAAAAAAAAGAAATAATATTAAAAGAATTGTTCCGTGGAGTTTTGTAACACTTTACAGCTGAGGTTTTTTTGTTTGTTGGTGGAATAGATTTTTATAATCTTTTTTGTTGTTGTATGTTTTAGTAAACGATAATAAGTCCCACAAATTGGGTAAAATATCGAAAATTAAAACGGTGACTATTTTTGGTAGTTGAATATTAATTGTGATTTACAGCCAATACAATGATGTCTTCTCTAAATGTGAAGTGTGGCTGCTTCTCTCACTTTTATACTTTATGGATTGAAGTTTTTACCTTTTTTCAATACACAATAAACTATTTAAAATCTTCCAAATCTGATGATTGTCGCAAGAAGTTTGGTGACCGCTCTTCTAGCGAAGGGGAAATATTTCTCCTAAATATGCACTTTCACTTTCTTCAAACATCAAAATGATGTATGGCCAACTGTAAAAAGTAATAAAACTGATTATTTTGCTATTAAACTTATTTTCAAATATGAGTTTATGAAGTTGGAAATGAGAGAGTACAGTCTATGAAATATAGACAATATTTAGTTCTCTTATGCGGTCTCTCCATCATATATTTAAGGATGCTGCATATATATATATATATATACACATATGTATATATATACATATTTATTTAAGGATGCTTCATGTACATATATATATTTATTTAAGGATGCTGCATTTCTATATATATATACACTACCGTTCAAAAGTTTGGGGTCACTTAGAAATGTCTTTATTTTTCAAAGGAAAGCACTGTTTTTTCAATAAAGATAACATTAATCAAAAATACCCACTATACATTGTTAATGTGGTAAATGACTATTCTAGGTGGAAACGTCTGGTTTCTAATGAAATATCTCCAGAGGTGTATAGAGGCCCATTTCCATCAACGATCACTCCAGTGTTCTAATGGTACATTGTGTTATCGCCTTAGAAGACTAATGGATGATGAGAAAACCCGTGCAATTATGTTAGCACAGCTGAAAACAGTTATGCTGGTGATATAAGCTATACAACTGGCCTTCCTTTGAGCTTGAAGTTTGAAGAACAAAATTAATATTTCAAATATTAATCATTATTTCTAACCTTGTCAATGTCTTGACTATATTTTCTATTCATTTGATAAATAAAAGTGTGATTTTTCATGGAAGACACGAAATTGTCTGGGTGATCCCAAACTTTTGAACGGTCGTGTACATTTATTTAAGAATGCTGCATGTATATTTATATATATATATATATACATACATATTTATACATATATATATTTATTTAAGGAGGCTGAATGTACATATTTATATGTATATATATATATATACATATTTATTAAAGGATGCTGAATGTACATATATATATTTATATATTGTATATATTTATTTATTTAAGGAGGCTGCATATATATATATATATATATTTAAGGATGCTCAATATATATATATAATATATATATATATATATATATATATATAATATATATATAATGATGTATTCAAGGATGCTGCACTCACCATGATGGAGTACACCAGCGCCACGATGCTGACGGGCCACACGGGGCAGAAGCACGACAAGATGACCAGGATGAGGTAATCCTTGGGCTTCGGGGTTTCCTGCACGGCGGCGTTCCCGGTGGAGGAGCGGCTCAGGCTGGCCCTGGACGGCGAGAGAGAGGCGCCGGCGCCCAGGTGCCCGGCGGAGCCCGACCTCACGGCGCCGCCGTGGCCGTTCAGGTCCGCCTCCTGCTGGCTCTTGTCCACGTCCATGTTGACGGTGAAGGAGGTGGACATCTTCATCCCGTGTCCCGCGGGCTCCGTGGTCAGCGCCAGGAGCTTCTCCGTCTCGTGGGGGGCCGCGGGCCGGGGGCCGCCTCCGCCCTCGCTCAAGTTGGACTTCAGGAAGTCGGTGTCCGTGTTGATGGCCATGGTCGGGTCTCAAATTTGATTTAAAATAAAGAAATATGCAAGAAAAATGTTTTTTGGGGGGGGGATTAATTAAAAGCCGGGAGGCACCGACATCCCATAACAGATTTCACAAATGATCTAGTAGATTCTGCCCGAGGTGAGCTGTGTGTGTGTGTGTGTGTGTGTGTGGATGAAAAACCTGATAGTTTGAAAGGATGTAACAGATCGGCACCCCCCCCAAAAAGAAGAAGGGATGAAATCAGAGAGGAGATGCAGGCAGCAGCGTGATTCCTGCACAGATCATCTTCCTCTTGGATCACTTTCCGACGCGCGGCTCATTTCCGGAGGCTGAAGATGAAGTAAAGCCGAGGAGGAGACGCACAGTCAGAGGAGCGCCCGCCGCCCTGCTGCAACACTTCTCCTTTTTAAGTTCCTTTTTTAAGTTCCTTTCTTCTCTTTACACGGGAGGATGAAGCTGAAGCGTCTCTCTCAGACACTTTCTCTCTTTCTCACTTTCTCTCCTTCCCTCCTTCTGTCCTTCTCTCCTCCAGCAGCAGCAGCGACTCTCCTCAACTTGGGACCAGTGTCAAGCCACCCATTCTAAAACGCACCACTTCCGGTGACGACATACAAAATAAAAGCCCTGACCTCTTTAAATATGTTGAAAGTAATGAATTATATATATATATATAAATATGTTTATATATAATACAATAAATAATATATGTATATATATATAATATAGTTATATGTATATATAATATATATGAGGTATATATATATGTATATATATAATACAATAAATAATATATATTTCTATATATATAAATGATATATATATAAATATATATATAATATATACAAAATATATTTATAAATATAGATATATATCGGTAAAAAAGAAGAAAAAAGTACCTGTCTTACGTAATCGACGAACCGCACGGCGAGCACGCGCACGCAGGTGTTTGCTAGCTCTGGTAAACATGCTACATGCAAATCCTTCAGCACTGTAACGTCACTTGAGCGGGTTTGTGTGACGTCAGAGCCTGGTTCAGGGTTCACGTGGGCTCGTGCACCTGGAGCCCGAGTGGACGGCGCGTGCACATGGAGCCCGAGTGAGGAGTACCGGAAGCCACGTTGCGTCGCACGCGCTTCAGACAGGTGAGTTTAATGAGACACTTCTTTGTCCGTGTGAGCTCGACTCTAAACTTCTCATCTGCCACTTCCGTTTGATTCTCGGTCGTCATTTCCAGTTGTGTGATTGGTAAACAGTTGTGTGGAGTCTTTAAAAAACAACTTTATTGTTGGTTTGGGGCTCTGTGGATGTGAAGGTGTAACTGATGTTCATACACTTTATATAAGTTGTTTATTCATTTTAATTAGTCTTCGTATCACTCTTTTTATTGTATTTGTGGATGGAAAAAAGGGGATGAGAATAAAAGAGGGGAAACAAATGCAGGAGATAAAGTTATTATATTGCCACACACGTTTAATTAAAACACGTTTACCGAGAAAAGTTAGCAAAATAAGAACCCACAAAATAAAATAAAAAAAGAAATTTTATTTTGATGATGCAATCGTATACTTCCGGGTTTGAAACGGTCCTTTTCCTGCCGCCTTGACGCATGTTATGTCGGAGCAGGGCAGTCCTCCTCCTCCTCCTCCTCCTCCTCCTCCTCCTCCTCCTCCTCCCTTTCTTCCCCCTTCTTCTCAACATCAGCACCAGTGGTTTATGGAGGAAAGCCAGCCGGCAGATTTGTGTTGCTATGCAGAATTTACTGTCGCTCTGTGTTTTAGGCGTGCACTTTTCCAACGGCACATGAATGCATCATCAATCTTTTCTCTCTCTCCAAGTCCATTTTTCTTTTCTAATTCAGCACCATGGTGTTAAAGTGTGAAGATTTAAGGAAAATGTCAAACTGGATCTGAGAAGGAGAGATGAGTGGGGATTCCCTGAATGAAACTTGAGAGCTCAGTGTGACGTCATATCGATCTAATATTTTAAATCTCGAGGCACAAACAAGGCGTTCAAATGTGTGTGTGTGTGTGTGTGTGTTTTATAGTGCATTTCCACAGATGTATTAGTTATAACTCTCCCCCTTTCTTGGATGCAACGCCCTCCTCCGTTTCCTTCGTCTCTCTCTCTCTCTCTCAAGATGTACAAATAAAAGGAGAAGATGGGGAGGAGACAAGCAGCAGTAGATTAATTTTTTACAAGCACCTAGACTAAGAAGACAGATGAGAAGCTGGGCTCAGGATACATCTCTCTCTCGTTCTCACTCACTCACTCACTCACTCTCACTCACTCTCACTCACTCTCTGTCTCTCTCTCTCCCCCTCTCTCTCGTTCTCACTCACTCACTCTCACTCACTCTCTGTCTCTCTCTCTCTCTCTCTCTCGTTCTCACTCACTCTCACTCTCTGTCTCTCTCTCGTTCTCACTCACTCACTCTCTGTCTCTGTCTCTCTCTCTCTCTCCCATAGGGTTCGGGTTGAGTACTTGGGGTCAGAGCTCCCCCTGGTGGAGAGCCAATGTAATTACACGAGAAGTAATTCGGCTTTACTTTTATTTTCATACAAATCCTGATACTATGTATTACAATTTTAGAAATAACAAAATAAAAAAGTGGTAAGAATGATATAAATAGAATGTTTATAGTTGGTTCTGATTGTTCATTTGTAATTGTTGTCTGGTTCTGTATAACTTGTACACATTTTAAATTAAAATGATTGAAAGAAATAATACACATCAAACACACATCACACACACACATTACACACACGTCACACACACATTACACACACGTCACACACACATCACACACACATTACACACACATTACACACACGTCACACACACATTACACACACATCACACACACATCTCACATCACACGTCACACACACGTCACACACACATCACACACACATCTCACATCACACATCACACACACATCACACACACGTCACACATCACACACACGTCACACACACACGTCACACACATCTCACACAGAAATAACACAGCTACCTATAAACTCCTCAATATAGTTTTTTGGGAAGATAAAATAACTAAAAATAAAATAAAAGTCTTGCTGTTAAATTTTGTGTTTGTGCATTTTTAGAAATGAATCCAAATGAATTAAATTCGACATTTAACGTCAAACAGACGAACGGACGCACTTCTAAAACTTCCAGATTTTTAATAAACCACGGGTCATTTTGATGGGAGGGGCTTAAAGAGGAAGAGGTCCTCAGCTCGTCTTCGTCCTCAGAACATGCCTTTGTACTTGTCCCGGTCCTCGTGGTTCTTCTCCTCCATGCGCATGTTGAGCACCGCCAGGTCCCTCTTCACGGCCTTCCTCATGCCCGGGTCCAGGTCCAGAACCCGGCTGAAGTCCTGCCGGGCCTCGGCCTCGTTCCACACCTCGGCGTGGGCCTTCCCCCGCAGGTAGAAGGCCTTGAAGTCACCTGCAGCCCAACACACACAGCATGATGAACACACACACACACACACACACACACACACACACACACACAGCATGATGAACACACACACACACACAGACACAGCATGATGAACACACACACACACACACACACAGACAGCATGATGAACACACACACACACAGACACAGCATGATGAACACACACACACACACACACAGACACACACAGCATGAAGAACACACACACACGCACAGCATGATGAACACACACGCACAGACACACACACACAGAGCATGATGAGGTCACACACACACACAGCATGATGAACACACACACACACAGCATGAGGAACACACACTCACAGACACACACTCAGACACACACACACACACAGCATGAGGAACACACACACACACACAGCATGAGGAACACACACACACAATGTGAGGAACACACACACACAGCATGAGGAACACACACACACACACACACACTCAGACACACACACACACAGCATGATGAACACACACACACACACAGAACATGATGAACACACACACACACACACACACACACACACACGCACAGATCATGATGAACACACACACAAACAGACACACACACACACACAGCATGATGAACACACACACACACACGCACAGAGCATGATGAATACACACACACACAAACAGACACACACACACACACAGCATGATGAACACACACAGACACACAGACACACACACAGAGCATGATGAACACACACACACACACACACACAAACAGACACACAAACAGACACACACACACACACAGCATGATGAACACACACACACACTCGCACGCACACACGCACAGACACACACACAGAGCATGATGAGGTCACACACATGCACACACACACACACTCACAGACACACACACAGAGCATGATGAGGTCACACACACACACATGCACACACACACAGACACACACACAGAGCATGATGAGGTCACACACACACACATGCACGTGCACACACATGCCCACACATGCACACACACACGCACTCACACGTCACACATCTCACGACACACATCACACACGACACACACACAACACACACGTCACACACATCACACACGACACACACGTCACACACGTCACACACATCACACACACAACACACACGTCACACACACACATCACACACATCACACACGACACACACACGACACACACACACACCACGTCACACACACACACACACACACACACACACACACACACACACACACAGTATACATCACACACATGACGCGACGCACACATCTCACACACATACATCACACACAAATCACACACGCGTCACACACACACGTCACACACACATCAAACGTCACACACACGCCACACACACCCGGGTGCTGGTTGATGATGTCGCTCGTGTGCTCGATGGCCTCGTAGAACTCCTCCATGCGCAGCAGACACTGGCAGTAGTTGAGCGTCAGCGTGTTCCCCATCTTCTCCAGCTTCAGCCACGGCGCCTCCCACGCCTTCTCCTGTCGGACACAGGTTAGAGGAGATCAAAGGCGGGACCGGTTCTTTGGGGGGGGGGGCCTCCGGACCTTCATCTGGACGTTCTTGATGCAGACGAGCGCCTCCTTGTACTTGTGCGTGGCGTCCTCGTAGCGGCCCAGCTTGTACAGCCGGTTGCCGTGGCCGTGCAGCACGGGGACGACCTGCAGCCGCTCGGCGTCGCTCAGAGCCCACGTCTCCCTGTTGTAGTCGCTGGGCTGCTGCACCTGCACACACACACACACACACACACACACACACACACACACACACACACACACACACACACACACACACAGCACACACACACACACACACACACACACACACACACACACACATGCACACACACACACACACACATGCACACACACACACACACACACACACATGCACACATGCCCACACACACACAGACATATACACACACACACACAAACGCACACATGCCCACACACACACACATACACACATGCACACACACACACACTGTTTACAAATCCTTTTGTGAAGCTTTCTTTCCTTTTTTTGTCATTATTTAAACAATAATTAAAAGTATAAATCAATTATACATTTATAGACGTCTTTCAGAAAACTGACAGCAGATTATTAGACGATGCTCATTTTAGTTTTATACATATTTAGAGCAAGAAATGTAAAACAACATAAGATAAACAACAACAAAAAACAATGTACAATAGGGAGTGATCTATTCTCTATTGTACATTCATTAATTCATGAAAATGAAATCAGGTCTGAGGCGTTATAAATTATGACCCCTTTATCCCAAAATGCCAAACATGCCACCAGAAGTACATTTAGTAAATATTTATCTCTTTTTAACAATGTTTCCGGTAGATTCCCCAGATACACGATCTCGGTATCCTCGGTTGGTCCCATAACGCGCGGTGACGGTGTGATGTTGGTTTCCACCACCAGGTGGCCGACCATCCGGCTTCCCTTCGCTCCTCCTCACCCTGATGAGCTCCATGACGAAGAAGAGGGGCTTGGGCTCCTTCATCAGCTCGTCCAGGTCGTCGTAGCCCAGGCTGTGGTAGGCGAACATGTTGGCCATGCCGCACGAGTGGATGTGCCAGTCCACCGGGTCTTTGCCCTCGGCGATGCGCCGCATGCTCTTGGCCACCAGGGCGTAGACGCCGGTGTGCTGCAGAGAAAATACACACAACGTGAGAGACGTGGTGATGTAATCTCATCTCATTTTACGGTTAACCCTCGACGTGTTGAGTGTCAAACGGATTAAAGAATGATCGTAATTCATATTATTCATCTCCAGTCCACCTCCTCAGTCTAACGGGGCAAGTGTGCCCCCTAGTGGATGGGAGTGACATGGCACAACATATCGAGGAGACTGAGCAGTGGTTCTCAAATGGGGGGTATGTCAAGGCCCTCTAAGGGGGTATGTGGACCCCTGGGGGTACGTGAAGGCCCTCTAAGGGGGTATGTGGACCCCTGGGGGTACATGAAGGCCCTCTAAGGGGGTATGTGGACCCCTGAGGGTACATGAAGGCCCTCTAAGGGGGTACGTGGACCCCTGGGGGTACGTGAAGGCCCTCTAAGGGGGTATGTGGACCCCTGGGGGTATGTCAAGGTCCTCTAAGGGGGTATGTGGACCCCTGGGGGTATGTCAAGGTCCTCTAAGGGGGTATGTGGACTCCTGAGGGTATGTCAAGGCCCTCTAAGGGGGTATGTGGACCCCTGGGGGTATGTCAAGGTCCTCTAAGGGGGTATGTGGACCCCTGAGGGTACATGAAGGCCCTCTAAGGGGGTACGTGAAGGCCCTCTAAGGGGGTATGTGGACTCCTGAGGGTATGTCAAGGTCCTCTAAGGGGGTATGTGGACCCCTGGGGGTATGTCAAGGTCCTCTAAGGGGGTATGTGGACCCCTGAGGGTATGTGAAGGCCCTCTAAGGGGGTATGTGGACCCCTGGGGGTATGTCAAGGTCCTCTAAGGGGGTATGTGGACCCCTGAGGGTATGTCAAGGCCCTCTAAGGGGGTATGTGGACCCTGAGGGTATGTCAAGGCCTCTAAGGGGTATGTGGACCCCTGGGGGTATGTCAAGGCCCTCTAAGGGGGTATGTGGACCCCTGGGGGTATGTCAAGGCCCTCTAAGGGGGTATGTGGACCCCTGGGGGTATGTCAAGGTCCTCTAAGGGGGTATGTGGACCCCTGAGGGTATGTCAAGGCCCTCTAAGGGGGTATGTGGACTCCTGAGGGTATGTCAAGGCCCTCTAAGGGGGTATGTGGACTCCTGAGGGTATGTCAAGGCCCTCTAAGGGGTATGTGGAGCCCTGAGGGTATGTCAAGGCCCTCTAAGGGGGTATGTGGACTCCTGAGGGTATGTCAAGGTCCTCTAAGGGGGTATGTGGACCCCTGAGGGTATGTCAAGGCCCTCTAAGGGGGTATGTGGACTCCTGAGGGTATGTCAAGGTCCTCTAAGGGGGTATGTGGACCCCTGAGGGTATGTCAAAGCCCAACAAAGGGGTATGTGGACTCCTGAGGGTATGTCAAGGCCCTCTAAGGGGGTATGTGGACCCCTGGGGGTATGTCAAGGTCCTCTAAGGGGGTATGTGGACCCCTGAGGGTATGTCAAGGCCCTCTAAGGGGGTATGTGGACCCCTGGGGGTATGTCAAGGTCCTCTAAGGGGGTATGTGGACCCCTGAGGGTATGTCAAGGCCCTCTAAGGGGGTATGTGGACTCCTGAGGGTATGTCAAGGTCCTCTAAGGGGGTATGTGGACCCCTGAGGGTATGTCAAGGCCCTCTAAGGGGGTATGTGGACCCCTGGGGGTATGTCAAGGTCCTCTAAGGGGGTATGTGGACCCCTGAGGGTATGTCAAGGCCCTCTAAGGGGGTATGTGGACTCCTGAGGGTATGTCAAGGCCCTCTAAGGGGGTATGTGGACTCCTGAGGGTATGTCAAGGCCCTCTAAGGGGGTATGTGGACCCCTGGGGGTATGTCAAGGTCCTCTAAGGGGGTATGTGGACTCCTGAGGGTATGTCAAGGTCCTCTAAGGGGGTATGTGGAGCCCTGAGGGTATGTCAAGGCCCTCTAAGGGGGTATGTGGACTCCTGAGGGTATGTCAAGGTCCTCTAAGGGGGTATGTGGACTCCTGAGGGTATGTCAAGGCCCTCTAAGGGGGTACGTGGGATTTGTTTTAGACATATTTTAAATGAGCATCTGGTCAGGGGGTACTCGGCTGAAAAAAATATTTCACAGGGGGAACGTCACTCAAAAAAGGTTGAGAACCAGTAGAATGTGTGTTTGTGTGTGTGTGTGTGTGTGTGTGTGTGTTGCCATGTTGTTCATAGAGGAGTGAATACACGCTCTAAGCCCCATCAGCTCTAATCAGTGGAGGCTAGTCTGTCGTGCTGACTCAGTGGGAATCCGAACCGATTAGGGAAAAGTGAGGCGGCTGCAGATTAATGACATCACACCTCCACCTGCCTGACACACGGGAGAACACATGATGTTCATCAGGGGGGGAGGTCATGTGACCATGGTGTGTGTGATGTGTGTGTGACGTGTGTGACGTGTGTGTGACGTGTGTGTGACGTGTGTGTGACGTGTATATATATATATATTTATATATATATATATTATATATATATATATATACAAATATATATATATATATATATAAATATATATATATTTGTATATGAACTATCTGTATAGTCTATATGGGACAACATGCCATATCAGGGAGAGAAACCACAAGTTAATTTAATGTTTCTGAGGCAGTTTTCTTTAAGCATGAATGCAAACCAGGTGTATTATTATAATAATTATTATAATTATGACAGTTATTATTACTATTATTATAATAATAATAATTATTATGTCACACGTGACACACACATGTCACACGTCACACACACGTCACACGCACTTCACACGCGTCACACATCACACACACACGTCACACACGTCACACACACATCACACACACCATGGTCACATGACCTCCCCCCCTGATGACTCATCATTGTCGGCGCCGTGTGACTCACGATGACGTCGCACCAGAACTCGGCGACCTCGCCGCCCCTCATGGAGGACAGCAGCGTCTCCCAGATGTCCAGCTTGAACATGTTGCCGATGACGACCTCCATCGGCGTGCCCGCCACGCGGCTGTCGTCGATCACGGTGCGCTCGTCGTCGCACAGCTGGGTGCGGAAGTGGAACGTCACCTGGGGTCCGGGGGGGGCAGGTAGAGAGAATAACTTGTTTCAAGTTTACAGATTACGGCAGATTTGTCTTTATTCAAGTATAGTATAGTTAGTATAGTTTCATCTATTTGAAAAATGTCAATGGAGGCTTTCCCTCTTGAAGAAAAAACTGCACACGTGTATAAACAGGGAGAACCTGGAAAAGTCATGGAATTTTAAAAAACGGTTATTTACAGGCCTGGAAAAGTCCATGGAAGAAAAAATCCCATACGTTTTGGAAAACTCATTGAAAATGTTGTTATATTCAAATGTGCATTTACGCTGATTACCTTCGCATTTTCATGCGGAAGGTTTTGTTTTGATCGCCGTGTATTTATTTATTTATTTGTATGCGTGTTACTCGCATAACTCAAAAAGTATTAAACCGAATCGCATACAATTTGGTGGGATGATTGGTTATTATCCAGGGACCATTTGATTAGATTTTGGGATCGATCGGATCAAAGGTCAAGGTCAAGGTCATGAAAAGGTCAAAATCTTCTTTTTACCATAGCACGGTCAATCTTTATCCAATTGGCATGCAACTAATGCCAAAATGTTCATAATTCAATGCCCAATCGTGTGATATGCGAAGGTATGCGCTCTACCAAGTGCCCGTTCTAGTTTTTAAATAATTAATATGCTTTAAAAAAAAGACGCTCAAAACATAAGCCGCCATATTCGCTCTTTTATACTCGTAGCGCACATTTTCCGCATTGCAAGTGAACGCACCGTAACTGAAAAAACGTAAATGTTTATTATTTTAATCTAGACTATTGTCTCTCATTTATTTGAGTCATTTAAGGTTATATACTGTATGCTTTGGAATTCTCTCTGTTAGTTTAAATACGACATGTAATCACTTTTTCATGTTTACACAGAGATTTTACAAAATGTATGGTCATGAAAATGTGGTTTAAAGTCCTGGAAGCCGATTGGTCGACATAATGAACCCTGTGTTAAGTGTTGTTTACGTTTATAGAACCATTTTTGAAAAAACCTGATGCAGATGGTTCAAAGTGTATTGATTTTAGGGTTTGAAAATGATTTTTTTATTAAAGGGTCGTATGTCTTGTCAATTACAGTTGCAAAAGCTTAAATATGGTCACCTTCCTAGAATAATAAAAAAAGGAATTTTTACAGTTTTATTTTAGAAAACACAAAAAACGTGACCACATATTGCTATATATGATATTGTGATACATTATACTACATATATATGTATTGGTGATTTTACCAGAGGTGGCCAGTAGCATGAGGAGAAGATTTAGGCAACAACAAAAAATGTTTCTCCAAAGATGACGAGCCATTATTTTTAGGAAGCTGCCGATATCAAGAAAAATAAATCCACTAATCTCACGTAAAGACGACCCTGCACCCATCACGTTACTGTCCCTTTAAATATGTTTCTTCTGAAGAGGAAACTCCAAGCACGGCCACACGACGACGCATTCATGCTCTCTTTTGTCTCTGCATGCTCTAAATAATGTGCAATATCAATGCAAATAATAACTGATATTACTGGAATTAGATTTAGAACATTTTAAACTTTTGCCGTGCACATTTTCTATAATTCAGTCATTTGATATTCTTCTGGAGCGCGGGCTCAGTGAGATGAATTAACGTCGATGAAGTGAAATGTGTCTATAACTGATGAGTTATTACTTTATGAATCAGACGATGTCAATAAATAAATACCTTCGCCCCTGTGATGTATTTGGGGATGTCTCCGGTGCCTCCGTGCAGGATCGTTTTTTTGATTCCCTCCAAGCCCAGCAGCATGGTGTCCTGCATATCCGACATCTTTGTTTGCTTTATTAATATGGATCACCTAATACTACCATGCAGGTATGTATGAATATGTGTGAATGAGTATGTGTGTGTGTGCATGGATATGGATTACATGGAGGTGTTGCTCCTGGTGGATTAGTTTAGGGATAATGAGATTGGAGATCCCCCCTCCCCCCTTATGTTTCATAATCTCTCTGCTGGTTTTGGGTATCGGTCATCATCAGCACTTTCTCTGAAACATCTTAAAAGGTCAAGAAACGGAGTCAGAAGTGGATAAAGTGTTGTTTTCTTTGGAGACACAAACATGTCCGTGAGAGTCGGACATGTTTTACATTCCTGAGGAAATTTCCTGGATTTATTGTGGATGTGGTAATCTGAACAATGCCGAGAAATAATAGAGCAGAACATGACTGGATGGACTTCATGACCTCGTCTGTTCGACATCTGTCTGCCGTGTGTGTGTGTGCATGAGTGTGTGTGTATGAGTGTGTGTGTGTGTGTGTGTGTGTGTGTTCGTGTTCCAAGGCTCCTGTTAAGTCTGCAAGCAATTATTCTAAAACATTACTCAGTGTTAATGCCAATAGAAAACCCCAGAACTGTGGCTGAAATATGCATTTTTCATCAGGTACGGTTGGAGTGTTATCTATATTCAAATAATAAGTTATTATACTTGGAAAAGTGCTGCAACATTATGTCAAGTTTGTCTTAATTTGTTCCACAGGATTGGGCAACAGTTGGGTATGTAGTGGCAGCTCGAGGCACAGGAATGAGGAGATGCTGCGCCCTCTGGTGGAGGAGGGCGGTAGTGCAGCAGGAGCTGTTTCCTCTTCTTCAACATGTTGGCCACTGTGGACATAAAGACACAAATATACTTCATACCGCCTAATAATTAATAGAGAATAGTCACAACAAAGCGTGACTCCTCAGGGTGCTGGCTTCACGAGCAACATCAATATAATATATATATTTTTTGTTTTACTTTTTATTTATTGATTTTTTTCTCAGTGAACTGAACAAAAAAATAACCCGACAAAATATTGTAAATGACGAAAAAGAAAAACTAATAATAATTTAAAAAATATATATAGATTCTACTCATGTCTGTATTTTCTTCATTTTTATTTGTTTTAAATTGTTTAACATTTTTTTTGTATCATTATACTATAAATGATCTTATATACTTGTTTCTCCTGCTCTATGGAAACACTGGTTCATATGGCGAGGGGGGGGGCTTGTATGACAGGCTTGTGTTACTATAGTTACAGCCTCTTACATCATTATCACATCTCTGTGAGTTTAAAAAGAAGAAAAAAGAAGATTGCGACGTCGTTGGACCCTCGTCATCAGAACGACCTCGACCTTCCGGAGACGTGTCACCATGGCAATGACACGCGGTGACTCACAGCGCTGAGTCACAGCGCCTCCACCTCTCTCTCTCTCTCCACCTCGACCTCTACCTCTCTCTCTCTCTCTCTCCACCTCTCTCTCTCTCTCCCCCTCCACCTCTCTCTACCACCCTACAGTTTTTCCAGCAGGAGGTACAGTTGCTGAAATGTTGAATATTTTCTATCGTTCATCTCTCATATTTCCTCACAAAATTTGTCTTAAAATATATATATATATATATATATATATATATATGTATATATACGCAAGATGGCAGCAGTTATATTTTCTCCAGTGGAATGCTCCGGGCTCACCGTTTTCATTTGAATCTCATTTTCCACTTTTTGAAAACTGTGTCTGTCTCATTTATCAAAAAAAGGACAAAAAACACACACAAAAACACAACTTTCAATACATGCGTTACAGATGTCTGAGGAACTGGAACACTCGCCCGCTCGACGAGAAGCTCCCAAAACAATGTGCCTACAATGCTTTGAAGGACCGGTATATATATATATATATATATATATATATATATATATACTGTATATATATATATCCTTCAAAGTATCAATAGAGTTCAGCAGGTGTTCACGATATTGTTTCCAACCCTTGTGATGATCGACGGGTGTATATATACATATATATTTATTAATCTTTGCAGAAAAGTCTTTACAAAGTTCTGAAAAAAAACCACACAAAAACGTCAAATTAATAAAAATGAGTATAAAGTCAAACAAATAATTTTAAAAAACATAAACAATGTTGCCTTTTGAAAAACAAAGGTGTTTTTACCCTTAACTTATATAATTTGTCTCATCATTTACCTTATTAAGGAGAAAAGCTTCACCCTCAGTAGACTCTATGGAAGGCGGCAGGACGTCCCCATAGAGGTCCACTGGCGACCGTGTTTTTTTTAGCCCTTTAACACGTTTGGCGTTTCCATATTTATCTCGTCAGAATCTCGGCCAGATGATAAGTTAACTATCTCTCTTCCTCGTGTAATTCCAGTCTATTCACGTGTGTAAAGCGGAAAAGGTCAAAGGTCAGAGTCATCAACCATTAGGGGGAAAAAAGAACCCCCGCAGTACCGCTTCTGACCACCAGAAAAACTGCTGCACGCTCATACTGTGTGTGTGTGTGTGTGTGTGTGTGTGTGTGTGTGTGTGTGTGTGTGTGTGTGTGTGTGTGTGTGTGTGTGTGTGTGTGTGTGTGTGTGTGTGTGTGTGTGTAGCTACCTCAGCATTCTCAGGAATGAACTCATGCAGACGAGTTAATGACGGGTGGTGAGACGTTTCCCAGGAATGTCGCGGCTCATATTCCCGAAATGCGCGTCGGGGTCACCGCGCTTGAATTACACGCACACGCGTGTTTTAGGGGGGGTGGGGGGGGGCAATTTAAATAGTCACGTGGCGCTAACTGATTATCTCCTCTACGCATTCTTGCAGCCTGTAATCATTTTAGCCGGCGCACAAGGGTCGGCATTGTTCTGCTCTTGATGGTTTTGGTCCTAATCTAGCTTCCCCCCCACCCACCCTGACCAGGCCCTGCACTAGATTGCCAATGGGTCACAAATGGCAAATTAAAAACTCAAATTTTGAATCCTAAATACATGACAGTAACGGATCAGTGGTGAGAAGTAGACCTTCTAGAAAAGATTCATTATCTGTGTACAAGTGCAGCAAAATTACTTGAATAATAATCTGCACCACGACTAAAAAAATTAATCAGACGATGAAAACTGAGTAGAATTAAACTTTATTTTGCCTTTTTCTTATCATTCAATATTGGAGAATACATCATCTGCTACAGGAAGGTCTTTTCTGCTGGTGCCTGTAGGGGGCGCTGTGATCACTGTGTGATATGTGTGTCCGTGATGAGTCACGGTAAGAGTGATGGAGCCAATTGGCCCAACACACACACACACACACACACACACACACACACACACACACACACACACACACACACACACACACACACACACACACACCTAATTCTACCATTTAGAGCCCATGAAGCTGTTAAGACGTCTAAAATCCAGCCTTGCAGCATGTCATCACACCCTGATTTATCTGTTTTTAATTCAGCATTGTTTTGCAAAGCCGGAAACATGAAAGGAAATAAAACACACTTTATTTACCAACTTGATTATTTGCAGAACACCAGGAACATATCGGACACACGAGATCATAAAAGCTTCAGATGTCTGATTTGTATCGGCTAATGACTCATAAACTGGGTTCGTACGGTTCATGGAAAGCCTGGAAATTCATGGAATAAAAAAAAAAGGTTATTTCCAGGCCAGGAAAAGTCCTTGAAAAAAATGAAATCCATAAAGTTTTTGAAAAGTCCTGGAAAATGTGTTAAGATCAGATAAAATAATATAATCCTTTATATATAAATATATATTATATAACTTTTTAGATATACTGTATATATAAATATATATATAAATATTATATATATTTATATATAATATAATATATATTCACATGTTCATTTACGCAGTTTGATGAAAAGAATAAACATGTATATCAATATTTATGCTTTTAATCAATTTATTGACCCTCATTCATTTGTGTCATTTATACACCGAGATTTCACCAAATGTTTGGTCATGGACATTTGGTTGAAAGTCCTGGAAAAGTCCTGGAAGCCCATTGGTCAACATGTGTATGAACCCTGAATATATATAATCATGTACCTTTTGGACAAAAAACAGTGTTAAATATGACTTTCCTTTGTACCACCTCTCTCCCAGTCTTGTGTATTGCACTTTACATATTTATAGCATCAAAGGATATCTCGTATGAGTTTCCCGTTGACCTAACTGTTCATATGCAATGTACTCGATAATAATAATCACATAAGAAATGGGGAATACATACCTGCAAACTTGTCACCTTTCGGTGAAATTCACCGTTTTGAACTCAAAATAGGTCATCCACGTGAATCGTGGAGATCCGAAGAGTTTTTGTTTTGAACTGTGTATCATCTGGTCAGAGACTAACGGCCTCATAGTGTATCATCAATGCTATGATGGAACCATGTAAGTAAGTAAGTAAGTAAGTAGCTTTTATTGTCAATTTCTTCACATGTTAGACATACAAAGGAATCGATCGGACGTTTCCCACTCTCCCACGGTGAAACATAGAAAAGTGCACAGGCACAACAGATAAGACAAGACATTTCCTAATACTAAGTAAACATAAAGATAAAGATTCACGTACAGTTGTTATAAATACTATATATATATAAATACTATATACAGGACTGTCTCAGAAAATTAGAATATTGTGATGAGGTTCTTTATTTTCTGTAATGCAATTCAAAAAACAAAAATGTCATGCATTCTGGATTCATTACAAATCAACTGAAATATTGCAAGCCTTTTATTCTTTTAATATTGCTGATTATGGCTTACAGCTTAAGAAAACTCAAATATCCTATCTCTAAATATTAGAATATCATGAAAAAGTATACTAGTAGGGTATTAAACAAATCACTTGAATTGTCTAATTAACTCGAAACACCTGCAAGGGTTTCCTGAGCCTTGACAAACACTCAGCTGTTATAAATCTTTTTTTTTACTTGGTCTGAGGAAATATTAAAATTTTATGAGATAGGATTTTAGAGTTTTCTTAAGCTGTAAGCCATAATCAGCAATATTAAAAGAATAAAAGGCTTGCAATATTTCAGTTGATTTGTAATGAATCCAGAATGCATGATATTTTTGTTTTTTTAATTGCATTACAGAAAATAAAGAACTTTATCACAATATTCTAATTTTCTGAGACAGTCCTGTATATATAAATACTATAAATACGTAATATAATTTTCGACAAGTGAAGACAAGTGATTAGAGTGCAGAGTTTTGAGTGATTTTTTTAGGGGGGATTTTCAGCTTCCTGTCAGACTGGAGGAGATGGCTGGGGGGAGAATGTAGCTTCCTGACAGCTTGGTGTATGAAGCCATGACTGAGTCTGGTGGTGCGGCAACGGAGGCTCCGGTACCTTCTTCCAGAGGAGGCTGAACAGACTGTGTGCAGGGTGGCTGGTGTCATTCACAATGGAGGTCGCTCTCCGGGTGAGGCGAGTGGTGTAAATGTCTTGTGGGGCACCGATGATCTGACCAGCTGTGGTCACGATGCGCTGCAGTGCCTTCTTGCTGTGTTCAGTGCAGCTACTGCCCCACACAGTGATGCAGCTACTGCCCCACACAGTGAGCTGGACATGATGCTTTCAATGGTGCCCCGGTAGAATGTGTTCAGGACGGGAGCTTTGGCTCTCTTGAGCTCGCGGAGGAAGTCGAGGCGCCGCTGGGCTTTCTTCGTCAGTGATGCAGAGTTGGTTGCCCGGGAGAAATTTAAAAAGTATACATTTATAAATGTGCATGTCCTCTTTCTGTGCACTTCAGGATTGATGATGCCAGTAAATCTAATATTGGATATCTAAAACGCTAATTATTGCGAGCAGTAAGCAGTCGGTGTTCTACAGTTGAGAGCATGTTATTATGAGCTTGAGGTTAGCTGGCGGTTAGCTTGAGGTTAGCTGGCGGTTAGCTGGAGGTTACCTGGAAGTTAGCTGGAGGTTAGCTTGAGGTTACCTGGAAGTTAGCTGGAGGTTAGCGTGAGGTTAGCTGGAGGTTAGCTTGTGGTTAGCTGGAGGTTAGCATGAGGTTAGCTGCAGGTTAGCTGAAAGTTAGCTTGTAGTTAGCGTGAGTTTAGCTGGAGGTTAGCGTGAGGTTAGCTGGAGGTTAGCGTGAGGTTAGCTGCAGGTTAGCTGAAAGTTAGCTTGTAGTTAGCGTGAGTTTAGCTGGAGGTTAGCGTGAGGTTAGCGTGAGGTTAGCGTGAGGTTAGCTGGAGGTTCGCTGGAAGTTAGCGTGAGGTTAGCTGGAGGTTAGCTGGAAGTTAGCGTGAGGTTCTAAATCTAATATTGGATATCTAAAACTCAAATTATTGCGAGCAGTAAGCCGTCGGTGTTCTACAGTTTAGAGCACAGGTGTCAAACACAAGGCCCGCGGGCCAAATCCGGCCCGCCAGGTCATTTTATGCGGCCCCTGACGGCTTGAAAGACACGTGATCACCTTTATATCCTGTGCTTTTATTTTGAAGGTTTCAGATGAAATGGATTTGTTTTATAATGTTAGAGAAATGACACTTGAATGAACAATAATCAAATGCAAAGAGTTATTTAACAATATGTTCGGGAGTAGTTTATACAGCGCTTCAGTTACACCGGCCCTTTAAGAGGCGGCCGTGATGCGGATGTGGCCCTCGGTGAAGAGGAGTGTGACGCCCCTGACTTAGAGCATGTTATTATTAAAAAGAGGCAAAAATACCTTCATGTTGGCGTACTGTCTTAATATTTTCTCTCACACATTCATGTCGAGTTTCACGAGAGTGATGGACGACCTTAATTCTGTTTTAATGCAGTAAAAATGTATTTTAAATTGATTTGGACATTAAAAAAACAATCGTTATCCTTATAAAGACGTTTAATGTGACAAATAATAAGGCCCTTAAAATCAGATTTTTTCTCATGCGTTAACTTTAATGATCAATTCTATGTTTTGTGTGTGACGCCGTCGGCTCCTTTGATGATGCGGCAGCTTGTTTGCTCGTCACAGCTGGAGCAGCAGCTGCAGGTGCAGGTGCAGGCCACCCAGGTCTACTGGCACACATCTGGGCGGGAGAGAGGGAGGAAGTACACACACACACATACATATATATACACATTTATATATATATACACATATATATATACACATATACAGTATATATACATATATATACATATACATACACATATATATATATACATCCACATATATATATACACATATATATGTATATATTATATATATATATACACACACACACACACACACCACAGGAAAGCAGCATGATCCCGTCCTGTAGGATCAGGTGGATTCTCATCCCTCCTTTCACAAGCTCTTAATTCACTCACGGGCAGATTCCCTTAAAGACAGAGAGGAAGGAAAGGGCAGACAAGATGATGAGGAGATAGGAGATTAGGACACAAGGGCAAAAGGGCAAAACTGCCCCTAAGAAATATAATGTTGCCCCTGAGAGGCAACAAATGACCTCATCATTTAGATAATTTAATATCGTTGTGTGTTCTTTGTTGTGTGTGTCCTATCTATATCGTCTGTAGGTACAAACACCAACATTTATAAAAATAATTTTGAATTAAAAAAAACGAGATAGAAATAAGTTATAATTGTTGATAGTTGTTTAACATTTTTTAATAACAATAAATAACCACAAAGAAATAAAAATAAAATGGAATATGGTCTGATTTATGTTTTCTGTCTCTGCCTAATAGTCTTATTATTGCCATTGTTATGACAATTGCTTATAACTGTAAGCCTAAATAAGTATATTTATTATATTTGAACAAAGTTTCAAAAAGTGATCCCAATTTATTTTTAAATGCCCCTGTAGTTCCGTCAGTGGGGAAAAACTGCCACCTAATAAAAATGTAAATGTCCTCCCCTGGATTGAGGTACTGATGAAGAAGAGGATGGAGTCCGCCCAGTTCCTTCCACAGAGAGCATGTGTGTGTGTGTGTGAATATAATGAGAATTTAAATAATAATAGAAATATGACGAGTTAAAGCAGAGATTAAAGAAGATTTCAGCCGACTGTTTATTTATTATTTAAGCGTTATTAGTTTTAGTTTCTCATTAATTAAGCAAACAGATACAGAGCGTGACTAATACCCATCGTCACCTCCAGCGATGAGGGATTGTAATACAATATTCTTTATTAGCTTAGAAAGTGAATTACTCATCTAATTGAGCCTCCGGTTATCGTCAAAAGAAATATTAATCTATTTAAAATGTTGTTGTTTTTCCTTTAAAAAATATATATATTCCAAATCTAAAACGAGGAAAAAAAAGACTTCAATGTGACTAAAATGTGTATTTTTTCAAATTTATTTTAGGAATGAAGCAAGCCAGGTAAAAACAGCTTTACAGTAATACACACTAAACTACACAGCTATACAGACATCTAACCCCCCAAAATGACAGATGATGTTCCCATGATGCAATGCGGTTGTTACATGATACGGCAGGTGTCATGGTATGAATCTCAACACATGAACGTGCCGCATACGTAACTAATCGGGTTTTCCATGTGGTGAACAGCTATGCTTAGTAATTGAAAATGTCTATATAAGAGGACCCCCGCCCCCCCCCCCCCCCCATGTGACTGATGGTGGGCGGGTCTTCAATGCAGGAAAGGGCCGACCACAACAGTTCTTCAGCTGGCAGCTTTAGCTGGTACATGAGGACATAAAGCTTGCCAGTGAAGAACTGCTGTAGGTCAGCCAGCGAGCACCGTTTACCCAGCATGCAACACCCTGAAGAGATGTAGAAGTAAAACATATTTTTATGGCTTTGATGTCAAACCGCTGCTAGCTGAAGCTAATCGGAGGAAAACAACGTCAATAAATAATTAAGAAACCACACAAACAAACACCTGGTAACGTCGTGATATCTCCTAATAGCTTGAAATCGCCATTAAGGAACCAATAAGAGAGCTGAAACAACTTCTTACAACAATCAGGGTTCGTACGGTCATGGAAAACCTGGAAAAGACCTGGAAATATAAAAAAGGTTATTTCCAGGCCTGGAAAAGTCCTGAAAAAAAATTGAAATCCCCAAAGTTTGGGAAAATTCATGGAAATTTGTTATATTCACAGGTTCATTTATGCAGAGTTTTAGATATTTAATATGCTTTTAAAAGATAGACGCTCGAAATATAAGCCGGCATACTCTCTTTCATACTCTCACATTTGTCGTGCTGCAATTGAACGCACCTTAACAGAAAAGACATAAATGATTTATTCTTTTAATCAAACTATTGTCTCATTCATTTGAGTCGTTTAAGGTTATTTACTGTACGCTTTTGAATTCTCATTGTTAGTTTAAATACAACATTTTCTCACTTTTTCATGTTTTCACCAAGATAAAAAAATTAATGTGGTCATGGAAATTTGGTTTGAAGTCCTGGAAACCCATTGGTCACCACGTGGATGAACCCTGACCAAAAAAAAAAGAGACTTTTTATTTCCAGAGAAAATAATGTGGGACCTTTTCAAGTGAATTCTCTGCAGAAGGAGATTTTTTAAATTTTCTTTGGAGCTGGCATCTAGCAACCATCACTCCCATCTTAAAACGCTTCCACATTGGCTTCAGCTTTTGGCCATGCTTGTAGATGCTTGGCACACACACACACACACACTTCTGCGCTGGCTTTAAAGGGAACTTGTCGTGGGAGAGATGTGAGGAGGGTTAGGGACAAAGATACCAAAGAGAAGAAACAACTTTTAGAAAGAAAATGTGTCCTTATGTCGAACAAGCTGCGTGTGTGTGTGTGTGTGTGTGTGTGTGTGTGTGTGTGTGTGTGTGTGTGTGTTAAGCTTGCATCAGCCACCCTACTGTTTTAGCATTCTCTCTCTCTGTGTTTTCGCTCTGATTGAAAACAGAAGTACTCGTTGCTCGATAGCTCGGCCTCTGGTTACGGGCTGGAACTGCTGATAATAAAAAGCAGCTCTGGTCCCGTGGGGCAGTTCGGTTTACAGCTGAATGGAGGAATGTTCCTTGTTGTTCAGACGCTTCCAGTCCCTGTCTTTTTTTTGGGTTCACCAACATCTCCAAAGTATTTTGTTTCAACCCCCACGATCCATCCGGATGGATGAATGTCAGTTTGAGACATTTTTTGGGTGGACGGATGAATCCCCGAAGAGAAGCAACATCATCCTCTTTGCTATGAAATAGTTTTTTAAAGAGTTTAACCGTGGGCCTAATCGAGTGTTCAGAATTAGAAGTTCCCCCCCCCCCTCGCTGCTGTCTAATACTTTGTCTCTCCCTGGGTTCAGCTGGCCGGACTTCAACTATTGCAGTCACTCGGACTGAAAAAGCCTTCTTTTTTTTCGAGCAGCATATTCGTGCACAGTTCGAGGACGGACGGGACTTTGGGCAAACCGGCTCTCGACTGCACCGCGAACCCGGCAACCCCCGAGAGAAACTCAATGAACCCCACCCTGCTCTGAGCAACAGTGGAAAGCTCTGGTCTCTCGCTCTCTCTCTTTCTCTCTCTCTCAATGTGACCACATGGTCCTCTTCCGCACCAGTTCTGAATTGGCGTCGGGCTCCTGATCTCGTATTGAATCCAAAGGGGATCCGTTGCGGGTGGGTGTACTATCCGAGAAATTACTTGTTGAAATTACACGTAGTGGTCAAAAGTGTGTTAATTTATATTTTAATGTCTGTTGCAATGGGGATTTTAGTTTTGTCTCCTATAAATGTGCAGGGTGAAGTTTCTCTAATTATTCATTGCTGTGCCTTTTTTTTCTTTTTTTTTAAAGATCCAGGACTAAAAATGTTCTTTTTTTCCGTTAGCCGTTTAGCCTTCGTTAGCAAACAGGGGGTAGATTTGTTTCTTCTGGTGCTCAAACGGATCGTATTATTGAATTTTGCTAATTACAGTTGAAGGGAGAGAGAGACGTAAGCAGAATAAGATAAACAGAAGAAAGAGAGAACGGCAAACAATAACACGGCTAGAGATCAGCGACAAAATGGTGACCGTCATATCCCAAATGTGACGAATGATGAAATATAATAATCTGGTCACGTGTCTGTTCAGCTCCAAAAACACGATCTGCGCCATCTTAATCTGTTTGAATTGCTTGCTCACCAAAGTGAGTATAAATATATGTTATACACCAAGTAATTGAAGGACTTTGTAGCATTATTTGTAAAAGGTAACCCTCTACAAGGCAGTATTTTCAACTGAACACACAGATTTAAAAAAACACACCGTCTTGAGCTTCCTCTGGAACATGAAATACTTCTGTTTTCAGAATGAGTCATAAAAAAACAACCTGTTTTCTATTTTGTGTGGACATGCAAGGCTTAAAGGAAATTTTAAAGGAAAGACAAGAATAAGCACAAACATGCGCAACCCCCCCCCCCCCCCCCCAAAGGAACTAAATGAGATAGATTTACATCATTATACACCAAAGGCATGCATTGTTTTTTCTTTTAACCCTCCTGTTACCTTCACATTTACTAACATATTTTACCCTTGGGGTCAATTTGACCCCAGCAATTAAAACCTCCAAAAAATTATTAGAATTAATATTGTTTCCCAAGTTTAAGTGTGAGGTACTTTATGTTTGTTGACTACCTAAATAGCCCTTTAAATATATAAAAAAGTTGATATTTCTCATATGTTTGACACAGTGAAAAACAGCCTGGGGTCAAATTGACCCCAAAGAACACCGATATTAAACATTGAATGGGGTCAAATTGACCCTAAAGGTCACAGGAGGGTTAAATAGCACAACATATTAAGTTGAACCTCTACAAGCTGAGAGCAGCTGCAGTTATTTTTTCCCCTCCTAATGTAATTTTCAATTCCTATTAATCCTCAACTATGTTCTTTCGCTGCTCAAGATTTGTTACGCGCCATCCACACGCACACAACAGAGAGGCCATCCCGGAGTGGAGAACACAGCGTACCAGAGGAGTGATTTATTACCCAGAGCTGACGATTCCCAGGACAATTACAGCCGGAGCAACAGGCTGGAAATGGCTCCTCCGAGTGCGTGTGTGTGTGTGTACGCACAAATAGGCAAACGCACAATAAGGACAGTGTACGAGGGATTCAAAGCACAGTTGGCAGCGTGAAGGCGATAACTTGGAGTCGAGGTTAGCGAGGCCAGCTCTCGCCTAAAATGCGGCATTGTTAAACATTCGCAGAGAAAAAACACATAATGTTTGTGTTTCAGGTGTTTTAAGCTTTTAATTTGGTTAAAATTAGGCAAAAATGTGTTTTTTCTCTCTGTGATGATGAGTATGAGGCGATAAGCTGGCGCGGTTAGCTGGAGGTTAGCTGGAGGTTAGCTGGAGGTTAGCTGGAGGTTAGCTGGAGGGTAGCGTGAGGTTAGCTGGAGGTTAGCTTGAGGTTAGCTGGAGGTTAGCGTGAGGTTAGTATGAGGTTAGCTTGAGGGTAGCGTGAGGTTAGCTTGAGGTTAGCTGGAGGTAGCGTGAGGTTAGCTGGAGGGAGCGTGAGGTTAGCTGGAGGTAGCGTGAGGTTAGCTGGAGGTTAGCCGGAGGTTAACTTGAGGGAGCGTGAGGTTAGCTGGAGGGAGCGTGAGGTTAGCTGGAGGTAGCATGAGGTTAGCTAGAGGTTAGCTAGAGGTTAGCTAGAGGTGAGCTAGAGGTTAACTAGAGGTGAGCTAGAGGTTAGCCAGAGGTTAACTAGAGGTGAGCTAGAGGTTAGCTAGAGGTTAGCTAGAGGTTAGCTAGAGGTTAGCTAGAGGTTAGCTGGAGGTTAGCCGGAGGTTAGCTGGAGGTTAGCTGGAGGTTAGCCGGAGGTTAGCTTGAGGTTAGCTGGAGGGAGCGTGAGGTTAGCTGGAGGTTAGCTGGAGGTTAGCCGGAGGTTACCTTGAAGTTAGCTGGAGGTAGCGTGAGGTTAGCTGGAGGTTAGCCGGAGGTTAGCTTGAGGTTAGCTGGAGGTAGCGTGAGGTTAGCTGGAGGTTAGCTTGAGAGCAAACCTTAAAACAGAAGTGAGGTTTGACAAAAGTAACACTTTTAAAAAGTGCTCAATAATGCAAAGTCACTGTGAGATAAAACTACAATCTGTTGGCACTGAATAGAAATCGCCGAGTATCAACACCATAAAGAGAGTTCATCAAAGTGCTCCCTCTGGGGGACGAAACACCCTCATTTGTTCCTATTGTCACCCGACTCGTCTTGTCAGTTTAGTTTGTAATAATATTTCTCATTAAATTTAACTGATGTCTAAAGATGATTTTAATAAAAAGTGTTAAACCCAGAGGGAGAATGGATCGACTCTCTGAATGTTTGCCAACAACAACATATCCCAGAGGGCCATGCGGGGAATGACTTGGCAAAAGACGAAAGAATGGGAAGCCCCGTGAATCACTCTAGGAATGACATTTATGATCCAAAAATCCCCCCCCCCCCCCCCCCCGCCATAAGCAGCTGGTCTGTATTGTGAGATTCTTACAATTCCAATGTGATGGTTTTAAAGTAAACTGGATGTTGCAACATGGATACTAGAACCCAGCACACAGATGGGAGATGATATGGTATTTTGACGGGGGGTAATCTAAAATATGTGTTGTTGTGCTTTAGGGATGAGAGCAGCTTTGCAACAGATTCCGACAAGCATCTTATCCGTCCTCAAAAGGAGCATCAACAATATTCGTTTTCTCAAGCAGCTTCACCCTCATCTTTTTTCGCTAAAAGAAAAATGTCCCTTTAAAAGCCGCAAGCTCGGCAGAGCAGCTCATGTTAGCTTTATTATCGCAATAAAGGGCACAACTCAGAGTAACTAGTACCAGCATATAAATCAAGATGACCCCTGTTGGTGTCATCTGGCATCAGGTGACTGCCAGTAACACAGATTATGCACATTAACATCTTTAGAAAGTGGCTATTATAGTTAATTTATCTGAGTTATTCTTCACTTCAGCTGTGTCATTTACAGACGTCAAGGATATCCACGTTTGTATTATTCCTCCACTGAGATTTTGGGAATTCTCTATTAATGGCCACATTAAATGTTTGAGTTCAACTATAGTCCAAAAAATATTTGGAATGAAGGCGATTATGGAAATGGAATAAATGACCGTTCAAAAGTTTGGGGTCACTTCGAAATGTCCTTATTTTTCAAAGTAAAACTCTGTTTTTTTCAATGAAGATAACATTAAATTAATCATAAATACACTCTCTACATAGTTAATATGTAAATGACTATTCTCTGGTGTTTAATGAAGTCTCTCCAGAGGTGTGTAGAGGCCCATCTCCAGTGTTCTAGTGGTACATTGTGCTATCGCCTTAGAAGACTAACGGAGGGGTAGGAAACCCCCAAAAAAACCTTTTTATGTGAGCGCAGCTGAAAACAGTTATGTTGGAGAGAGAAGCTATAAAACTGGCCTTCCTTTGAGCCACAAGTTTGAAGAGTAAAATTAATATTTCAAATAAAAAACATTATTTCTAACCTTGTCAATATCTTGAGTATATTTTTAAAATTAATTTTGCAAGTTATTTGATAAATAAAAGTGTGAGTTTTCATGGAAAACACCAAATTGTCTGGATGACCCCAAACCTTTGAACAGTAGTGTGTATGTGCACGTTTACACTGATAGCACAGTGTGCCAGTCTCAGCTGTGCACTAGATCACATGCACAGATCCAACCCCCCCAGAACCCTTCCTCACCCCGGGGCTGGAAAAATTGCTTTTAAGTCGAGAGCGGATCAATATATTTATCAGTGCTTTTCCTCCTACAGGCCTTGAATTGAGATTGGGCCGTGCATTTAAAGAGACATACACACTTAAAAACACGTGAGCGAAACATCGCCGAGGGGCAAGTAGCACCTCGCAGCGGGTTCGTTAAAAAATGACCGAGATTGGGGAAGCAGGCCGGACGTGACTGGAACTGATCTTTGTGAGCGTGTGAGCATTTGAATGCATGCGTGTGTGTGCGTGTGTGTGTGTGTTAGTGTGTGAGAGAGAAAAAGGTTGACGCCCTGTTTTATATAAGCATGACTTGCTTGTTCCGAACACACACACACACACACTCATGCAATGCGAGTTATGAAATGCCACTTGACATTGCTGACAGAGAGTGTGTGTGCATGTGTTACTGCACATGCATTGAGCCCTGTGCATGTATTGCATAATCTCTGTTTGCACCTGCAGCTATCGTCTTATATGGATATGAATTAATAATGAAAAAAATTCTGCCCTCATTCTTCAAATGAGGGCTGAAGCTCCATAAAAAAGATAACGTGTTCCTCAAACGGAGGTTTTGTCTAGTTCAGGGGTGCCAAACGCATTTTTTCACCGTAAGCATCATGGCCGCCTTCTTAAAGGGCCGGTAGTAACTGAAACACTGTATAAACTACTCGAAAATATAGTTAAATAACTCTTTGCATTTGATTATTGTTTATTTGAGTGTAGAACATATTGTACATAAGAAAATTGCTCTAATATTATCACATAAATCCATTTAATTTGAAACCTTCAAAATAAAAGCATGGCGTATTTTTCTTCAATTTCTTGAAGAAAAGGTGATCGTGTGTCTTTCAAGTCGTCGGGGGCCACGTAAAATGATGTGGCGGGTCAAATTCGGCCCGCGGGCCTTGTGTTTGACACCTGTGGTCTAGTTCACCTGGTTGGATGCATACAGTAATCCTAAAGGGCTGTAATGAGAGCCTTTCTTCTAATTTGGGAGGATAAGCTGCTCTAAAATAAACTTTTTAAATGCAACAACCGGGCAATTACTGACGCAGGTGTGAGATTTTTGTTTCCAGCCAATGCATCATGGTATTCGCTTCAGGAAGTCAGCAGGTGGGGAAGGCATGGCATCTAACAGGCTCTTTTTTTATTTCATTTTTTTTAACAGATTATCTGGAGCCATTGCGGAATGCATGGGAACAGTGTGTGTGTGTGTGTGTGTGTGTGTGTGTGTGTGTGTGTGTGTGTGGAAAAGAGGCGGGTGGTATCTGATGATGTCATGAAGGGAAAGAATCAGACAACCTGGTCCCTGGTGTTCAAACCACACACAGATGAGACAATGACGCAGCATGACTGAGGGTGTGTGTGTGTGTGTCTGTGTGTGTGTGTTCGATGCAAGCTCCCTGTGAAGGACAAAGAGTGTCAAATCTTCTACGCACACACACTGACACACACATGGAAGTCGGGGCGTGAATGACCAACATAAAGAAAAGATGTCTGTGTGTGTGTGTGTGTGTGTGTTTCCTCTGGCTGCCGTCTCCCCTCCCACCACTGGGAAGGGTGTCAAAGAGTACATTGTCTCTCGCTCTCTCTCGCTCTCTGTGTGTGTGTGTGTGTTCATCCCTTTGCTGTAGCTTCAGATGGTTTATCCAATAGCCTGCCCCCAAGTGCCCGCACCTTTAAAAAAAAAAAAAACTTCCAATGACGCTTCCCACTTGATCCTTTTGTGACAAAACATCTGGCGGCCAGGTTAAGATAGCCTGAATAAAATATTTCCTAATTTGATTAGTAGGTTCCTGGCATTATGAGCTAAATGTCTAATTGGATTATAAAGGATTAAGAACTTCTCGTCAAGATGAAACGATAACGCCGGTGACAGTTTGGATAGTCGATGAGGTCAGAGGTCAACTGCCATTAAAAATGTGAGAAACGGGTAGATGGCCTGAGAGAGCGTCGTGCTAAGCTAACGGTAGCTGGAGGGACACCACATGTCATATCCACAGAAGCCACGCCCCCTGCTGAATATCCTGTACTGCATTAGATATGCCACAATATCTTTAATATCTTTATACTTCCGTTTTCTGATTAATCTGTAATCATAATAGTGTATTTTATAAACCTTTTTAAGTCTATAAATATGGATACAAAGTTTGAATAATTTAATTAATAATCTTGTTTTTCCAGACTAACCGTCTAAAAACAAATGATACGAAAGAGAAAAAAAGCAGCATATCCTGTATTACATTAAATATAAAACATACCGGTGATACCCAACAATCTCACTTACTGAATAATGTTCATATTTTATTTTTTCTGATTAATCTGTAATCATGAACAAATAATTCGTTAAACCTTTTTATTCTATAAAATGTGGAGAAAAAGTGAAAGTTTTAATTGTCTTGTTTTTCCTAACTAATCGTCTAAAAAAATTAATTCTAAATTATACGATAAAGGACAAAAAGCAGAAAATCCACATTTAAATATTTATTGCTCTAATAAATAATGTAAAAACCACAAAAAGCTGCCGGTCAGAATAGTTGCACATTAAATGTTCATCAATCAACCGAGGCTCGTTATTCATCATCAGCATACCAGCATACACACATTAGTCACGGCAAGTATAACAACAGTACAAATGTGTCTGTTTTTAGATCACACACCTATTTTTCCTTTAATACTTTCACTCTTCTTATCCTCTTTCATCACTCCCCTCCCATCTTCCCTTTCCACTCGTCTCTCGTGCGCTTTAAGTTATCTTCTTCTGCCTTTCATCATCTTTCATTTCCCCCAAACCTCCCCTTTCCGCCCCTATGTGATCCTCTTCATCCCTTTAATATCACCTCCCTTCTCTTCATCCCTTCCCATCCTCCTCTTCCCTGCTCGGCTCCCTCTCTGTCTTTATAGGTCGGTCGGTTCGTTGAGGCCGAGCTACATTCTTGGGATGCCTGCTACAGATGGTCCACATTCCAGCAGCTCTGCCCGAGAGGCCCGCTACTTCTTTTTTTCCCTTTTTTCTCCCAACGCCGGCCAACCAAAAGCTGAGCGTGCCACAGCGTTGCTTCATCCTAAAATAATCTGAACAGAGCTTTAGTCTTGCTCGGCCTAGAACTAAAACTCAGATCCAACCTAAACCGAGTGTTCCCTAAAGTCTTCTTTCCTTTCACGCAGGCTGTAATGTATTTCTCTGAATACCTGTTCCCTCAGGCTACTACCTCTGAATCTGTGTGTGTGTGTGCGCAGTTTAACATTTTTGTTGAAAGAGAGAACTTTTCCAGTGGGCCGGCTCACATAGTGCAACATGTGTTGTACATATGCGTACGAGGCTGCTTCAGATCACAAGCGAGCCCCGCTGAGGCGTGTTGGAAATCTGAAATCTCGCACCATTTGGTGCATAATATATAATATTATAAAACACTATATTGTCTGGGACACGAATATGATAATATATGAACTACGATATCTGTCACTTTGCGATGCTGCTCACACCGAAACGTCCTGGTCCGTGTGCACACTAAAGCACAGGAGAACACACACACACACACACACACACACACACACACACACACACACACACACACACACACACACACACACACACACACACACACACACACACACACACACACACACACACACACACACACACACACACACACACACACTTTTAAAACCGCTGACAATTCCTATACGCGTTAACCTCTTTCAACCGTGTACCGGTGTTCAAAGGGAACACCGTTAGCGAGTCTCTACGTTAGCTCCCTACTGTCTTGGGCGTGGCCATAAAAATGTGCAACCTCACTGCAGCTACCGCATTTACCCCCTCCCTCCCCTCCTCCCCCTCCCGCAGATCCTCCCCGTCTTCGGTCGGTCGTCAATAACGATCGATGTTCAGTTGCGCTCACTTGCAATAAGTCGTTTGACGGATTGCTTGTTCGTGAAAAAAACACAACTTACGTTAGCAGAGGAGGAGTGACTCGTCAAATGACACGTTTACAGTAACTCTGGTCAAACCGTTCCAGGTCTCGAGGAAAGCGAAGTCAAAGGCCCAATTTGCCGACCCCACACGTGTAGAAAATTATTATTATGACAAACGCTCAAAAACATGCGCACGCAACTATTTAGCATCCGCGTGGATTCAAGCTAACGTCTTTCGGGATAACCAGACATTTGAGTCTAGATTATAAGGCACGGGGAACAAACACCAGATACCGATCCTCCTCCGTCTTCCATGCCCTTTCAGTCCGGGGAGCGGCTCGACGGCCGTATGAATCACATCCAGCCGTGTAAAGATAAAGACGGCGCCGGCTCACCACACACACACACACACACACAAACGCACACGCACGTATTTACATACGTAGGTTAATTAAATGTGAGAACCCAGACAAAGCAAACATTCCAACAAGAAGCCAAAAGAGAAGAGAAGACGTACGGTATGCACGAGGCCTGTGGCTAAGGGTGTCGCCTGACTTTATAAAGTCATTACATTCTTTACAAATCCACAGTAATTACCCGTGAAATGCAAGAATGCAGCTACTTGAGGCCGCAGATTCAGTTCCCTTTTATTTTATTTTTTTTACATGATTTTAATCTGAATTTTTGATATCTGCGCTGGATTGCAGCCGGTTCACTTGGACTCAGTTTCACATCCTTTAAAACGCCCTAATGCGCCATTAACGAGGCCTTTTAAATGCTATGTTCACACTCCAGTCCCGACACAGTGCTGATACTGCATTGGGTGGGACTCTGACAGTATTACCCCCCCCAGGTTAAGTCTCAGGGCATCATTCATCCTCGATAATCCAGATGTGTGCATGTATAATTCACTATTCATACCCCAAAAAGAGGGGATAATTACAGCAAGCCAGGGACTCATGAGGAAAAGGGAAGGCAGTCGGGGTGTGGGGTTTGGGGGGGGGGGGGGGGCGGAACCCCGTACAAACTAACAAGCATGTCCAGGGCATCTCCGGGCCTGAGAAGTGCATTTTCTTTGATTTCATCGAGCACAATCAGAGAAGGAAAGGGAGGAAAAAGGACATTATTTTTTGCATTTGACCAGGTGAAGTTGTCCAAGGCTGTTGGGGGGGGGGGGAGTAATGGCCAAGGTCAGGTTGTCCATCAGGAGCTCCGATGCCAAAAGATCAGAGACAACGAGGTCCGAGGAGCCGTCATCCTTTCTGACTACGAATTCAAGCCTTGAAACCAGAGGCGTGGATGTAAATCGTTATATTTTAACCCCGTCGTCTTCCTTTAAAAAAAATGTTATATGTTGAAATCTTTAAACTGAGATTGCATGAACGCCGACTGTAAGATTACATAATCCCCCGTCACTAGAACAGATGGGGGACAGAGTTCGTTGGCGGTCTAAACGTGCAACAGGTTGATAAACAGGTAATTAACTGGCATTAAAAGTATAATTTTTTAAAATACAACACGTCACGTGAATACACTTCTCGGTAGACAGGTTGGAATACCTTTCGGTTAAATAATGGAGCGTTAAGCTTCCCACGTGCAGACCACCACCCTTACCTCCATCATGTAACGCCTCTGCGGATTCCCCGGATGTAGATCCCGACGCCACGATCTCAAGTTGACGTGAAGATCTGCTGCACCTTGAAGACACTGTGTGGGGGGGAGGAGGGGGTAGAACAGCGCGAGACGAGCTTGAAAATGGAAATGAATGACGCGGAGAGGGAGTGACGGAGAGGAGGAGGAGGAGGAGGTGGGGGCAACTGTCCACATCCATGTCGCGCTGCAAAGGGTGGGGCCTTGAAGAATTCTCTTTCCTTCCCACTTGAAGCTGATCTTAATGAAATCGCGCGGGGGTCAGTCGGCCGGTGCACCCAATGACAGCTTTAGGGTTATTGTGGCATAAAGCATCGCGAGAGGGAGGAATGGACTGCTCGAGATTATTTTGACAAGTACATCAAAAGGACTATAGTGTCGGGAAAATATACAGCAAACTCCTTCTGGATTCATACCAACGCCCAACGTCGGTAAAAAAAGACGCACGCGCCTCTTCTTATTATCTCAATAGAATAATAAATAATAACGCTGTGTCATAAACACGTATTTTAAATGAGCTCACACCCTTCACTGACATATCATTCTTCCGTTTGGACTGACACATAATCCATATTTAAGATAATGACAAGAACACGCGTTATAACGCCTTTTCGGTGTATAACCCCGCCCTCTCGTGTGGCCTTTATATATATATATATATATATAAAATGTCACCTCTCCGCTAAAAAGTTTGCACAAAATCTATTTTGCCAGTCTCACTTACTTTAGTTTCACGGTAGATCCAACCGGCTCCACACCGAGGGGCACGTTTTTTTTAAATGAGTAATTTGTGCCGCGCTTGGATGAGATATGAGGAATATTAGGCTCCGTTCGGACCCCCCCCCCCTCCCCACACACACACACACACCACCCCACCCCCCCACGCCCAGTCTGCCTGTGGCGTTCAGCAGTAAAGTTGCCACGTCCCTTGAAAACCAAAAGCAGAAACATCACGCACTCGACTTACTTCTTAACTGCGTAATAGTCCAATTCATCTATACCGGGAGCGCGCGTGGAGACAAGGTGTGCGCGCGCGTCAAAGAAATGGTGATTACAGTTATGTAATATCTCCCCGGATGAAAATGACGGAGCAGAATCTATAAACGTATCGGTGGGTGTGAGTCTGGACACTCGAGGAGAACACAGTCGGGGTTGTGACATGTTTCCAGGGTCGAAGCCTGACAGAGAAACCCTCAGCCACACCTTAACTCTCAATCAATTTTTTTCTCCAGAGTTCCAGTGGGGGTTTTAGACGAGATGCAAAAGCCCCGCAAGTTCACCCTCAAACCCCGCCCGTCTGCGTCGTGTGTCTCGTGCACTTCCGCCTGTTAACGTTTTAAAACCCCTTTTTTAAATTAAAAAAAAGAAAAACGTAAAAAACGGTCCAGTCTGAGTATCCGGTTAGCCGGACCCACACCCCGTGCATGCTCGCTGCTCCTCGGGGCTCCCTCTCTCCGGTGTCTCTCTCTCTCTCTCCGGTTCCAACTCCTCTCTTCAAAAACCGGCTTTCTCACTCCGATCAGCTGGCGGAGCCGTGACGTCAGCAACGAGCATCGGGCCAATCAGCGGCGCGCCGGAAAAACCCCAGCGCTGACGCCCACGCGATACGCACGCCGACGGATCAGGTGCGTCGACCAATCACGGCGTAGCTACACGCGAGGAAGAAGGCGGGCGCTCGACGGAGTGACCAATGGGATTACTTCCTACCATGGGAGGCGTTTCATCCTCTGACCTATCAGGTCAGAGGATGAAGTGTTACGTGTGAAGCGTTGAGAACTTTTCTACACCAGCAGGCAACAGATTTAATTGAATATACTGTATCGATATTAAGATATTTAATGAATAATAAATTATTTTTATAAATGTATATTTTTATAAATGTATATTTTTATAAATTTATGTTTTTTAAATGTATATAATATATATATTTTTAATAATAATTATTACAAAAATGTAAATAAATAAATACATAGTCTCTTTAGGATTCAAGGTCAAATGAGAAAAAGCACAATAAAACACAAAAGTATATGGATTATATTGTGTACTACCGTGTCATTGGCAAGTGCCTTCATCATTTAAAAAAAAAATTATTTATTATTTTTTATGAAGACACCTGAAGTCTTCTCAAGCCACTGCTTCATGAGAAGAACCAGAATTTTGTGTGAATTTTCTCATGATTTTTTAATGTGCATGTCAGACACATATTGTCGCATATTAGCAGGGATTATAAACTCAAGGATGGATAGATGGAGCTATGCACTTGTCCTTATACAGTATGTTTACTAGTATTAACATGCATGTGTTCCAGGAACCTACTATACATGTATACTACCGTTCAAAAGTTTGGGGTCACCCAGATAATTTGAAGTTTTCCATGAAAACTCACACTTTTATTTTTCAAATAAATTTCAGAATTAAAATAAAATATAGTCAAGACATTGACGAGGTTATAAATAATGATTTTTATTGTAAATATTAATTTTGTTCTTCAAACTTGTCGCTCAAAGGAAGGCCAGTTTTATAGCTTCTCTCGCCAGTATAACTGTTTTCAGCTGCGCTCACATAAAAAGGGTTTTCAAGGGTTTTCTACACCTCCGTTAGTCTTCTAAGGTGATAACACAAAGTACCATTAAACACTGGAGATGGGCCTCTACACACCTCTGTAGAGACTTCATTAAACACCAGAGAATCGTCATCTACACATTAACTATGTAGAGAGAGTATTTATGATTAATTTAATGTTATCTTCATTGAAAAACCCAGTGCTTTACTTTGACAAATAAGGACATGTCTAAGTGACCCCAAACTTTTGAATGGTCGTGTATTATCATCCGATCTTCTGACCAGAGAAGCCGACCCAACAGCCTGTTGTCAATCCATCTGTCGTAACACTTTGAACAGGCAGTAACACAACGCCGCCTCAGCACAGTGACACAGCTTCTTTTTTTATTCATCCTTCGCCTCGGTTCATGTTGATGCATTCACAAAGCTGGGCAAGGAATACACACACACACACACACACACACACAAACATTTTTAACACACCGTGGGGACGACTGAGTGGGAGCAGCCTTGTGGGATCCACGCTTTCTGGAGGGCCTAGAGACGCACACACACACACACACACACCTTCCTCCTCAAAGTATTATTGCATGAGACTAATCCACACTGTTCGGTGGCTGGTACCCACCCACCCCTCCCCCACCCCATCATGGCAAGGTGCACCACTTCTGTAAAAAAAAAAAAAAAATCCAGGTTGAAGGATATAGAGGAGAGACATCTTTAAACCTCAAGTGAAGACAGCAGTTATTTCTAATGTCCCCGATGTAATACAGCTGGCTGAGCACCGCTGGACATCATCAGATTCCATTTCCTGCAAACAGAAGATTTGATATTACGACCAACCCCGCCCCCCCCCCCCCCAAAAAAAACATGTCACTCTGGCCCCAGACGAGGAGTAATTTGAGCAGACGTGGAGCGAGGATGGATTGAACCAAACCAGTGAGGACTCTGATTGCTTTGAATGTTAACGTGGGTCCACACGAGCACTAAACTGATGTGCAATTACATTTCAATGTTCCACTTATTTTTTCTCTTAAATTTGCTTTTTTTAAACGATGACTTTCCCCGTGGACTTGATGTCTTTTCTGAACTCGCTTCTAATTAATCCAGAAGTTTAATTTAAACCCGATTTACCAGAAAAAAACTTGTGTTTAATGTAATTCAACAGTTAAAAGTTCTGCAGAACATTTGCAAGACATAATATTTGACAAAAACGGGAGAAAAGTCACAGAGAATTTGTCTCAACTCCAAAAAAATTAATCGTGGGAATGTCGATGCATTAGATATTAAATCACATTACATGTCATTTAGCTGATGTCATATTATTATATTGTTAAGGTGGTTTAATAATTCTCTGCAGTGGATAATTAAGATGCTGTTGCCACATGAATCCCACTAAAATAATAAAAGCACATTGGAATTGTTTATCTTGATGACAATTGTCCATAAATGTCCATTTAAAATCATATTTATAATCATCTAAAACCTGGTTGTACTTGGATAAGATACGTTTGACTCTTTCACAGAATTAATCAGAATGACGGTGCACACATTTATTTAAACTGATATATATATATATATATATTCTATGAACTGCAACACGAGTCAAAACTCAATTGAAGACTAGATTGCATTATTTATTGATCTGAATTTGTAATCATCAGCCTTTGAGTGCACGCCGTCACATCCGCAACACATTCAGTAGCGGCTGCTCCTTCTTTCATGCGGCTTCGATATCAAGAATATAATTACTGATATTTTTTTATCAAATAATAATAAAAATTCCGAAACCAAAACGCCTGAATTATGTATCAACTTCTCTTTTAATGTTAGAAGCAGAACACGTTTTATTAAACTTATACTAGTTACAGCACAGGTGTCAAACACAAGGCCCGCGGGCCAAATACGGCCCACCGCATCATTGTTTGTGGCCCCTGACGTCTTGAAAGACACATGATCACCTTTTCTTAAAGTGCTTTTATTTTGAAGGTTTCAAATTAAATGGATTTATGTTGTAATATTAGAGACATTTTCTTCCGTACAATATGTCTACACTCCAATAAACAATAATCAAATGCAAAGAGAGTTATTTAACAATATGTTCGAGGAGTTTATAAAGTGTTTCCGGCCCTTTAAGAGGCGGCCATGATGCCGATGTGTCCCACGGTGAACATGAGTTTGACGCCCCTGACTTAGAGTACACGCAGTGGGACTCTCTCTATGAGTAACAATCAAATATTTTAGTTTAAAAGCATGTGTGTGTGTGTGTGTTATCATCTCTACATTAGTAATTGAAGTACAGAGGGCATCAATAGTGAGTTAATAATGTATGACTTATAGATCATCACTATACTGTGGTGACAGCACAACCGGTTTGAATGGCTTCCTCCCAGCTTCTGATGCATGTAATCTACTATTATAAAACTATTATTATTCCTTAAGTATAGTTGAGGTCGCATTCCTCCACCGGTCTCTCACAAAGAGCCTGAGTGAGTCAGCGTTATTATACATAGCAGCAGTGGAGAGAGCTGCATCACAGAGTCAATCGAGCCTTTAAGCTTTCCTCCCTCGGCTGCCACTTCCTGTATCTCTCTCCTCGTATAGAGACTACATGCAACACTCTTGTCGGGCGAGGTGCATTCTGGGAATTGATCGAGCTCTCCGCAGCCAAACGGAGAGAGAGAGAACACATTGCGCACATAGTCGCGCATGAAACCGAGAGCCCGGAGCCATGAGTCAGTGGGTTCAACACTGAGAGAGACGGCGTCTAGATATTACCCCCCCCCCCCCCCCCCAAAAAACATCCTGGCCACGGTGGTATTATAGTCCATGACGAATAACACACTCTCTATTTATTTATTTAAATGATTTCATTGTTGAGGGAGGAGTCAGGGCCAGGGTTCGTACGGTCATGGAAAACCTGGAAAAGTCATGGCATTTTAAAATGGTCATTTCCAGGCCTGGAAAAGTCATGGAAAAAACTTAAATCATCAAAGTCTTGAAAAAGTCCTGGAAATGTGTTATAATCACATGTTCATTTACGCCGAGTTTGAAATAATTAATATATTTTTTAAAGAAAGACGCTCAAAATATAAGCCGGCGTACGCTCTCAATACGCAACATTTTCAAAAATGTTCATGTTTATACCGAGATTTCAGTTTGGTCATGGAAATCCATTGTTCAAAATGTGTAAGAACCCCGAGGGCCTCTGTGTATTGAAACTAGACGGATGTCCGTATACAGCGCCGTCTCACGGTCCAGGGTCCAGAACGCTGACTCTCCATCACGACATCTGACCCACATCCCCAACACACATCCTGTTTTCTTTTCCTCAACAGTTGTCTCTCATCCAGACTTTCTCTTTCCCCCGAATCCCCAGAATGAAACCCTTTCTCTCGGCTTCCCGGGACTCGGTCCGACGGCGGTCGGGGCACCCCGCTGCGTCGCTTTAAGAGACGCCTCCGGTTGAAAAGAAACTCAGGGCTCTCAAGTGTCACGCATTGAGCGTGACACTCACGCATTTCGGTCTTAAGTCACTCACTCCCGCCACACATCGTATTTCTCACGCTGAAAAAAACTCTCGGCTATTTAATGTTTTAATGTGCCGCAGCGCGTCAACATGAGCCGCGCTGCCCTCACCGTGGAGGAATCAAGCGCTCCCCTGGAGTTCTGCTGTCAGGAACCACTTATCAGCCAATCAAAAAAAAGAAATGGGCTACACAATAGGCAATCAGAAAAAAAACCGTATCTGTTGTATCTGGGTAAGATTTAATCCAGCAACCAATGAAAATAAAGCATCCAGGAATTGCGAGCGACTGACTGATATCCGAAAATTTCGTTCTGAGAAGGCCTGCTGGGCGGAGGTGACAAAAAAAAGCAGCCTGAACCCAATGACTCAGCAAAGTCGGTGTGCGTGTGAGATGACACTTTGCAGTGATTTAAAGGGCCAGCGCGCTTGCAGGCTCGCAGCTCCCTATCCGAAGGAAGCTGAAAAATGCACTTCTCAAAAAAAAATACGGGCCGAGTGTTCACTCCCTCCTTCTCGTGCAGATTATATCGACACGTGTGTGGACCGGGTTGTTCTGCAGAGTCCATTAGAAGGGTACGCGGTGTTGGTAATTGTAATACAGGTTTGTTTTGTTGCATAATGATCCACCTCGGGGTATCATCTAACATCTCTTTAAACTATAATGCTGTCCTGCCGATGTTATTCGCTTCTCAAATGAAGAATCTAGTCCATCCTCCCCTCCTGAGTCATGCTCTCACAGATTTGCAGAGGATAATGAGTTGGCCCGTTCGGCTCGGTTATAGATTGGATGACCCACATTAGTACGATCTGGCCATGCGCCACCGCCGCTACTTCCTTCCTCTCTATCCCATAATACTGAGCAGTGATAACTTCCATTGGGGCAACAGGAGATGTATAACTCCTGAGTATTGTTCTGGTCCGGGCCTTCAACAGTCAGCATGGAAGCACACAGCGCACCTCGGGGCTAAATATATATCTATATATAGATATATATATAGATATATATATATCTATATATATATATACACTACCGTTCAAAAGTTTGGGGTCATCCAGACAATTTTGTGTCTTCCATGAAAACTCACTTTTATTTATCAAATGAATTGAACATTGAATATAAAATATAGTCAAGACATTGACAAGGTTAGAAATAATGATTAATATTTGAAGTATTAATTTTGTTCTTCAAACTTCAAGCTCAAAGGAAGGCCAGTTGTATAGCTTATATCACCAGCATAACTGTTTTCAGCTGTGCTAACATAATTGCACAAGGGTTTTCTAATCAGACATTAGTCTTCTAAGGCGATTAGCAAACACAATGTAACATTAGAACACTGGAGTGATAGTTGATGGAAATGGGCCTCTATACACCTCTGGAGATATTTCATTAGAAACCAGACGTTTCCACCTAGAATAGTCATTTACCACATTAACAATGTAGAGAGTGGATTTCTGATTAATGTTATCTTTATTGAAAAAACAGTGCTTTTCTTTGAAAAATAAAGACATTTCTAAGTGACCCCAAACTTTTGAACGGTAGTGTATATATATATGTATATATATATATATACATATATATATACTGTGGCTAGCAGTAATTTAGCTACCGCTGCAAAACGAGAAGGGGCCCCTTTTAATGATGTAGTTCACAACTTCACGTGTTTAAAGGAACAGAAATAGGCTTGTTCTCTCTCTCTAGTCGAAGGGTTACTGGAAACTATTAATACCGTTTGCTATCTGTCTGTTCGTTATGAAGCCCGGAGCCAGGAAATGGTTTAATGTCGCGGTTTTCTGTCTTTATGCTAAGCTAAGCTAACTGTGAGGGTGGTTTCAATCTGAGTTAACTCTCAGCAAGAAATATGCATATTTCCCAAAATGTTAAACTATATTCATTTCTAACTTAGACTCTAATTCCAGGGGTTACTTGACATAAGCATTTTTTTTTATGTTGAAAAATTTAAATTTCTGAGAAATTTTCAAGAGAAATCTTTAAAATAATAATTTTTTAACTTTTGTGAACCAGACAGTCGCCACAAAACAACATATGCCGGAGCCCCGGAAAATGGTTTAATGTAGCTGTTTTCTGTCTTCATGCTAAGCTAAGCTAACTAGCCTCTGGCTGTATCTTTTTATATTGAAGTGGCATATCCAGTGTGAGGGTGGTTTCAATCCATTAGCAAGAAATATGCATATTTCGCCAAAAATGTCAAACTATTAATGTATAACTTACTTTAGTTCTGAGGGTTATTGGACATTAAAAAATTAGAAAAATAAAAATGTCCGAAAACCTTGAATTATGATTTGTTTCAAGAGAAATCTTTTAAAAAATTATCATCATTCTTGGACTTTGGTTACCAGACGGTCGCCACAAAACAAAATGTTTTCATGTAAATAAATGCCGGTGCCAAGAAAATGGTTGAATGTAGCAGTTTTCTGTCTTTATGCTAAGTGAAGCTAACTAGCCTCTGGCTGTATCTTTTTATATTGAAGTGGCATATCCAGTGTGAGGGTGGTTTCAATCCATCAGCAAGAAATAGGCATATTTCCCCAAAAATGTCAAACTATTAATGTATAACTTATTTTAGTTCTGGACTAGTTATTGGACATTAAAAAAACGTAAAAAATCTCAACTTTCAAGAGAAATCTTTAAAAAGAAGAAGAAACTCTTTGACTTTTGTTAACCAGACGTTTACCACAAAACAAAATGGTATCCTGTAAATAAATGTCAGTGTTACAGAACCAGTGACCTCTCGGGAATATAAATGTTCTTATTAATGCTGACGATAAAAAAAAGTACAAAAGTCACTAAAACATACTTTCTAACGTTGAGACGAGGGTTCAGTACGTTCTGTTCGTAATGGTCAAATAATGCAAATTCAGAATTTATCGGGCAAAGGGGAGTTCAAGATATAGTTGTGTTAAATTTTTTTTTTAGATCCCGCTTCCTTTTCTGTTTTCATACCACGAGGTGAATGTACAGACCGTATTGCGTAACGATATGACCACCGCCGATAAAATAGAGGAACACTTATGTTCCCCCGAGATTAGACATTGGTCCAAAGTACCGTCGTCCTCCTCACGCTCTCTTCTGCAGCCGCTGAACTGTGACCACGCCGCCTCGGCCTCCTCACCTCTCTCTTAAGTTCAGTTTGTTCCAGGAAATAGTCTCACTTGGACCCTGAACCCTTGAAAAAGTGTCACCTGCACCGGCGATTCATGTGTTTCACGTCCAGCTGTTTCATAAACTCGCTCATGTCGTTCGTCACCTAGATTAACTACAAAGAGACGAGTATTTTTATGCATACATTACGATTTTTTGTTTGTTTAAAGAGTTATTTAGCCGTTGTATTTCATTATCCTATACTGATTCCTCACTATTCCCCACAGCAGACATGGGAACTGTGCATGTAAGGAGGCTGCAGTGGCAATTTGTCCAATTAATGAAAAACAAACATAAATCAAATTGTAATAAATCTTTGAATTCAGGATTCTGTTTTTCTGATAATTTATTTAACTAAAACAAAAAAAGCAAACAGACAAAAGAACAAAGGAACTCCTAACGCTGCCTCTCCAGAGGCCTACCCAGGTGCATGCTGGTCCTGTACCTGTCTACTCCAACATATAACCACAGGTGCCCACAGTGTTACCCAATGAGTGAACAAATGAACAATCAAAAGACTAAATATATCTAAACAAGAATAATTATTTATATATATATATATACTTTATTGATAATTCACAATATGATATACAGTGATTCAAATAAGAAGTATTCTCATTTTTTGTGTGTATTTTTCAATCAGATTACAATTGTAAAGGGGAAAACAGGAAAAATAAAGAAATAAAAATAACAAAAAATGTATCTAAACTAAAGAACTATCACAAGAAAAAGCTATTCTCATATTTTAAAGCATTTAAACCGAAATAAGCAAGCAAACCTGAATGATTAAACAATTCTAAATGTCATTAAAAATCACTAAATATTAATATCAAATAAATAGCTCCAACAGGAGGCCGTAGCGATGTGCTCTCGTGCCCGAATTCCTGGAGGACAGCATTTCCATAAAAGTTTATCTTTGGTTGCCTCATGCAGGGCCAAGGCCGACTTACTGATACGATTAGCCTCGCTCGTGGAGAAAAAAGAAAAAAAGGAACAGTCTGATCCGACCTCCATTCCTCCTAAAACACCTCGATGTGTGACGCTTGAATCGACTGCTGATGACAGCGACTGAAATGCATTCCCTCTTCCTAAAAAGTTAAAAAAGAAAAAGCAATGTGACTGTTGAAGCTACTCGATGGAGACAAGATGGCGGATACTGTGGGATGACATCACCGCGGTCGGGAGACTTTGACGGAATACGTCTTATGCTGCGTTCACACCACAAGCGTAATGCGAACATTCACAAACGCTTTCCCTGACTGTGGCTTTTCGCGTCATTCGCTTCATTCGTGCCTCAGAGGGGGCGGGGCTTATCTCCGTGGCTTTCCTCCGTGGAAACAGTTCTCATTTCCTTCATCCACCATGAAGAACTAACAAAGAAAACATTTGATCTTTGAGATGATAGAGACATAAAAACACATGTCAACAATCTCTAATGCTGCGTTCAGTCGCGTGAGTTTAGTCGCTTGACTAGTTGTGGCTTTTCGCTTCATTCGTGCCTTAGAGGGGGCGGGGCTTATCTTTGTGGAAACGGTTATCATTCTCTTCATCCACCGTGAAGAACTAACCAGCAGTTCTGCTTCACACTTGTTGAGGACATCCCACAAAAGTTGGAATATCTAAAAATATTTATATCGTCCAAATCTTTTTTGTTTTGCCGAAAAAAAATCTTGTATACTCATTGGATCGGTTTGTACCTCCAGAGACAGTCGTGACATTTCGACTTTCCGTGCATCACACTAGGGGCGTTTGTAAGATTCAAAGAAAGGGGAGGGGCTAAACCCCAAGGGGAGGGGTATGTTCGGCTATGTTGCGCTCGCAAGGTCCTAGTGCCCGGGGATTATATATCGTTAAGTTTCATGTCTATTGCATTGTAATTTGAAAGCGAGAGAAAACGTACAAACCAGAACGCACGCTCATATGTAGCATGTTAGAGTTATAAATAATGGGTAAAAAAATTAAAAAAACATTTAAAGCCAATAATGGGGGGGGCTGAAGAACATGTTATGGGTGCTAAGGCCCCCCTAGAATCGGCCTAACCACGCCCCTGCATGACACCATGTGCAGCAGACTCACCAACACGATGCCCCCCCCCCTCCGACTAGCACTTCATGTTTTTTTTCTCCCCAACATGCACTCCCACTCCCGCGGATCAATAACCTCTTGCGTAACATTCTGGTTTGGACCAGAGGCCCGATTCCAGCTGACTGGAAAACATGTGACCGGGCTTTTTGACTGCATTGACCTACATTTTCCTTCCCCTCTCCAGATCCCTCCTTCCCTACTTCCCTCCCTCCATCCTGTCCGTCTCCTCTTCCCTCCTTCAGCCCGAGCCCCTCTGGACCCCTTCACACACGCGAGGAAAGCGGTCTCATCCAGACGCCGTGTCGGTCCGGCCCTGTTTTGGGCGACATGCCCAGACATGCTTGGACAGAGCGTAGTGACACAAAGGGGGGGGGGGGTAGCTGGTGGCTTAGCAGCAGCTTTTAACTCGGACAAATTACATAACAGGGACCAGGGCTTCGGCTCAAAGGGTCAGCTCTAAGTAATTAATGCACGGAGTGATCTTGTAAGTCCAGGTATATATATTTCATATGATATATCGGTAGTTGTTGACAATTGTTTCCTGCTTACATTCAGCTTTACTTGAGGAATATGAAAGGGAAGAGTTAGACATGTCTCCAGGGAGCGAGACAATTCTAAATACAATAAATAACTACCGACATCTCTCTATTCTTTGAATTAATATATATTACTATCATATTTTTTTCCAGTGAAGTGTATATTTGACACTGATAGTTCATCTTTATCTTAGTGATAGAGTCCAAATGAGCATAAAATATCACTATGACCCTGAAATTCTGTCTCTTGTGTTATCAGATACTGAATGCAAGAAAAAATTAATAATAATTACTTCAGATTGAACCAATCTATGAACTGTGGGAAACAATGGATATGAAACAATGGATATTCGGAGGCCCCCCCAAATTTTTTTGGAATTTAGGAATGAGTATGACAATTAGGACATTTAGTACATTACGGTTAATAATCCTGGCAATGCTTTGCTATTTCAACAATTTGAGGGTCAAGTTGTTTTCTGTGTTTTAATGGAGGGTGGATATCCATTTCTTCTCCGTGTGTTCGGAGGACAGAAGACGGTGACGAGTGGGAGGTGGTTGTGTTGCATTCACAAAATGTCAGCTAAATAGGAAGTACGGATACAAAATAACTCCCGTTTACGTGGGAGGTTCTCCTACACCATTGTTAGTGTGTTATGTCTCTGGAGCGGTTGGTAAACCATTGTTGTTTTTACCGACTAGGAGAAATTTTAGAAGTCATAAATCCCCCAAAAAATGTTCCCTCCAACTCGACTGTTTCCTACTCACATGTTGAATCATACGACATGAACCAGGTCACTCCAAAGCTTTGTGACTCCTCTCTTTGTTAGAAGGATTGGCTGGAAAGAGGAATTGTTTCATTTGGGGATCTATATTATTTATTTTATTATCTATGATATATATATCTATATATATTTTATATAGTTCTTAATTTATAATTTATATGTTGTCTAAATTTTCCCTGTCATTTTCTAACTATTATTATTATAGTTATTTTTATGATTATTATTTTTACTTTTTTTGTTACTATTATTATTATTACTTTTTTTACGATTATTGTTATCATAATTATAATTTTTATAATTATTTATACGATTATTATTATTATTTTCACTTTTTTTACTATTATTATTATAATTATTTTTATTTTTTAAATATTATTGTTATTATAATTATTATATTTATTATTTGTATTATTATTATTAGTCGTAGTAGTAGTAGTAGTATCATTCTTACTACAATCACTTTATGTTGGACAAGAGATACACTTTCAGATTCTCTGTATGACAAATGGAAAAAGTGACATGAAAGATGACTTCAAATGAAGTGGCGGGCCGGATTCGGGCCGCGGGCCTTATGTTTGACACCTGTGGTGTTGAGGGATCCGAGTGTACACGCCTCCTTCAATCACGGAGGAATCTTTCCAAATTGTTTTGACATTTTGGTGAAGAGACACAAAGGTTAAACCACAACGTCTTGTTTTCTTTTCCGCCCAACGCAAATAAATAACCAGGAAGCTCGTCACGTGTTCTTTTCTCTACTGAGTAATTGTTGTCGTGCAGGAATGTCTTTGTTTACCGTCATGAACGTTATGCAACAATGAATGCGATCGTTTCCTTGTCCAGTCGTCTGAGGGGTTTTGTTCCTGGTGTCGGGTGTTAAAACTTCCTCCACTGAATCTTGTAAATGTTCCTGACCCTCAGGTGTCTTTCCCTCAGCCTCGTTTTTAGGTTTTATTACTTTGGTTTATTTAATGACAGAAAGTTTATTCAGGGGCAGTCAGTGCACAATAATAATACAAATTCTGTAAATGTGCCAAGAGGTTATTTTTTCATCTGTATAATCCCGAGAGGCAGATGTCAAAAATATATATATATATTTGTACAATATTTATGCTTTCCAATGGGTGCTCAAACAATTAATAGTGAGAATAGTGAGTATACTCTTAGATGTTGTCAAGTACTAATAAGACATGAAACAAGACACACAAAGCAAAACATTAAATAATGGAGAATTATGTTAAATTGGAGAGATTTAAAAAAAATCCACATCAGAGACACAGAACATAACAGCGTGCAGAGTAAATGCAAAAAAATACTATAAAAATAAATAAATAATATATATATATATATACAGTACATATGTATATATATATATATATATATATACATACATATACATAATACTTCTTCGAGTTTGATCCAGTGCAGTTTATTCTACACTCGCATTACGGATAATTAAAGATATACTTCTCGATTTCATCTCCAATAATTCTATAATTTTTTAATCCTCTATGCATTTTTAAAAATGTATTCTGTGTGTTCGTCATCTGCTTTCCGTTCAGTATTTGGAGTAATTAGATTGTGAGTTGAACTGGGCCTGCAGTGATTTCTTTCAGGAAGTGGCAGTGACTCATCAGCAGCTCCCGCCCCACTTCTATAAATAGAAGTTATTCACTGGCTTGAACCAATCAGTGGGCCAAACCATCTCTTTTATTCTTGTTTCATACAAAGCTAAATATTAGTCTATGTGTCTCGTGGCTATCAGTAAACTGAAAAAGAGTGGTTTGTACTTCTCAGACGCAATATTTTTAATTTATTCAAATATAGTTAAGGTTGAATGTAAAGTTTGAAAATGTTGTACACTTGTTCCTACGGTCATGGAAAACTTGGAAAAATTATTGAATTTTATAAATGGCCTGGAAAAAATCCCCCAAAGTTTTGGAAAAGTCATGGAACATGTGTTATATTCACACGTTCATTTACACTGAGTTTTAAATAATGAATATGTTTTCTAAAAGAAAAACGCTCAAAATATAAAACAGCATATACGCTCTTTCATACCCGCAAATTGTTCACGCTGCAAAGACATACATGTTTATTCTTTTAAATCAAACCATTGTCTCTCATTCATTTGTGTAATTTAAGGTTATATAGTGTATGCTTTGGAAATCTCATTTTTAGTTTAAATATGTTATGTTTTCACTTTTTCATGTATTGCACAATGTTTGGTCATGAACATGTGGTTTAAAGTCCTGGAAACCGATTGGTCCACATGTGTATGACCCCTGTTCATTGGTCATGTGTATGACCCCTGTTCATTGGTCATGTGTATGACCCCTGTTCATTGGCCCACATGTGTATGACCCCTGTTCATTGGTCAACATGTGTATGAACCCTGTTCATTGGCCCACATGTGTATGACCCCTGTTCATTGGTCAACATGTGTATGAACCCTGTCATTGGTCCACATGTGTATGAACCCTGTTCATTGGTCCACATGTGTATGAACCCTGTTCATTGGTCCACATGTGTATGACCCCTGTTCATTGGTCCACATGTGTATGACCCCTGTTCATTGGTCAACATGTGTATGAACCCTGTCATTGGTCCACATGTGTATGAACCCTGTTCATTGGCCCACATGTGTATGACCCCTGTTCATTGGTCCACATGTGTATGACCCCTGTTCATTGGTCAACATGTGTATGACCCCTGTGTACAGGCATTTTCTGCAGTCTGAAGCCTAATGAAGGAAATTCAACTTTACATTATTATTTATTTAAATCCAAGGCTTTTATAGACAAACATATTTCTTACTTTTAAAGCTATACTTCTTTTTCAAACGTCTCCCTTTTCTCAGCAGCTCAAGTCCTGTTTCGTCCAAATGTAACTTTATGTTCCCCTCAGTACATTAATATTCACTTTCAGAGCCAATGAATGCACATTAGCCCAGTGGCAAGAAATGAGAGGAATGAGAGACCCGGGGGCAGAGGAGACTCCCTCCCTCCCTCTCTCCCTCCCTCCCTCCTCCCCATCCGGGGCCCTCGTCAGAGACACCAAGGGCAGGGGGAACATCTGCCGATCGCACACACTGATACCACGGAGCTGAAAAAAAAAAAAATGGTGCATACATTGTACGTGTATACAGATGTGGTAGATTACACAGATGTGGTATATGTGCACCGTCAATATGTACATGTGGAAGAGAGAAGAGAGCGTACACGGGCTCCATTTTGAAAAGCAGCTGCTCGGCGGCTGTTTGCTTATGTAAGCCTGAACTATAAAACACGGCAGAACAAGAATAAACCGGCTGGCCGGGGACAAAGGCCCTGCCCTCACGGCTGCAGCGTCAGACATGCGTGTGTTCGTCTGTCTGTATCTAGGAGACACGCGATGAAGGAGACAGAGGAAATGAAAGAGAGAGAGAGAGAGAGGAAGAAGTCCTCTGGAGATGAAGGTACTGTAGACGAGGGGGAAACATGAGCCCACCTGCTGCTCTCCGGCCCTCGTCTTCTGCGGCTCGTACGAAAAAACAAGACTCATGTGGAGAGACGATGGAGAGAAGAGAAAACACGAGGTATAACGGAGAGAATACATGTGAGAACACTGATTAAAGAGAACTGGAGTGGTGCTCACCTGCAACCGGGTTACAGGTACACAGTCACATCGTCGGCATATTGCTCAATTCGGCTTAGTTTAGTTCCTTTAAGGGTACCTAGAAGAAAAGCAATCCACAGTTTCAGTATATGGTTTATACAACATATATTTAAGAGTATAAAATATGTCACAAAAGCCACTTTGTTATGTTTATGTCTTGTTAAAACGAAGTCACAATAAACCATGGTTGAACCAGCTCGCCGGTGACTCTCGTTTTACGGGACGCTTTCGTTTTTTACGTGCCACGGATGTTTGGCTGGTTTGGCTATTGCTCAATTCGGCTTAGTTTAGTTTCTTTAAGTGTATCTAGAGGAAAAGCAATTCACAGTATTAGTATATAGATCATACGACAGATATTTAAGAGTATAAAATATGTCACAAAAGCCACTTTGTTATATTTATGTATTGTTAAATCACAGTCCCAATAAACCATGGTTGAACCAGCTTGCCGGTGACTCTCGTCCTACGCTCTCGTCTTGAGGGACGCTTTGGTTTTTTACGTGCCACGGATGTTTAGCCGGTTTGGCTATTGCTTAATTCGGCTTAGTTTAGTTCCTAGAGGAAAAGCAATCCACAGTATCAGTATATAGTGCATACGACAGATATTCAAGAGTATAAAATATGTCACAAAAGCAACTTTGTTATATATATATCTTGTTAAAACGGAGTCCCAATACACCATGGTTGAACCAGCTTGCCGGTGACTCTCGTCCTACGCTCTCGTCTTGAGGGATGCTTTAGTTTTTTTACGTGGGTCTTGCTAAATTCTGCTTAGTTTAGTTCCTTTAAGGGTACCTAGAGGAAAAACAATCCACAGTTTCAGTATATAGTTTATACAACATATATTTAAGAGTATAAAATGTCACAAAAGCCACTTTGTTATGTTTATGTCTTGTTAAAACGAAGTCACAATAAACCATGGTTGAACCAGCTCGCCGGTGACTCTCGTCTTGAGGGACGCTTTGGTTTTTTACGTGCCACGGATGTTTGGCTGATTTGGCTATTGCTCAATTCGGCTTAGTTTAGTTTCTTTAAGTGTATCTACAGGAAAAGCAATTCACAGTATTAGTATATAGTGCATACGACAGATATTTAAGAGTATAAAATATGTCACAAAAGCCACTTTGTTATATTTATGTATTGTTAAAACACAGTCCCAATAAACCATGGTTGAACCAGCTTGTCGGTGACTCTTGTCCTACGCTCTAGTCTTGAGGGATGCTTTGGTTTTTTACGTGCCACGGATGTTTAGCCGGTTTGGCTATTGCTTAATTCGGCTTAGTTTTGTTCCGAGAGGAAAAGCAATCCACAGTATCAGTATATAGTGCATACGACAGATATTCAAGAGTATAAAATATGTCACAAAAGCAACTTTGTTATATATATACACTACCATTCAAAAGTTTGGGATCACTTTGAAATGTCCTTATTTTTCAAAGAAAAGCATTGTTTTTTTTCAATGAAGATAACATTAAATCAATCAGAAATACACTCTATACATTGTTAATGTGGTAAATGACTAGTGAGAGTGTGCTCACCTGTGCGCGCATCACGGCTGGGCATTACGCGCACCGGCATCGAGCCGAGAAGAGTTGTTGACGGGACAGGGGGGGAGCGATGCGCGTTATGGGAGCGGCGGCGCTGGGCTTAGCCCAGAAGAGTGAAGCAGAGACATTTGTAGATATAGAAACACTCTCAGACAGCAGCTTGCTGTTACGTGCGCCTGCTGCCAGTCTGACTCCGCTGTTTTGGGTGAATGACGTCACGTGCGACCTGGAGGTGTTAACCACTTGTGTGCCAAATCTTTTTTATTTTATTTTTTTAATTAACATTCGGGGATAATTAAAAAACATCCGGGGCTTTAGCCCCGGGTTTTTAGCCTAGGAACGCCACTGGTTAAGACCGAAATGACACTTGAGAGCCCTGAGAATGTTTAATATTAATTATTACACCATTAGACCACCATTACATTTTTCCTCTCGCGCACCCCCTAGAGGCAGCTCGCGCACCCCCAGGGGTGCGCGCACCACACTTTGGGAATCCCTGAGTTAAACTATTCCACTGTTTCACCCCACAGACAGATGTGCACATGTTTTTTAGAGTTGAATGAACCATCGGCTGTCTGAAATTCCATCTCCCTCTTAGTTCATACTCTCCTTCTCTATCTCTAAAAATCTTTTGAATATTTCCAGGAAGTGAATTATGTTTAGCTTTGTACAGAATTTGTGCTGTTTTGAACTCTACTATATCCCTAAGTTTCAGTGTATGTGATTTTAAGAACAGTGAATTGGTGTGCTCAAGATATCCTACATTATTTACTATTCTAATTGCTCTCTTTTGCATGATGTATAAAGTACATTAGAGTCTCTAGTTTGAGAAATAGACGCCTCACAGGTCCTCAACTGGCAGCTTCTTTAAATGGTACCCGCAAAACGCCAGTGTCAACGTCGACAGTGAAGAGGCGACTCCGGGATGCTGACCTTCTAGGCAGAGTGGCAAAGAAAAAGCCATATCTGAGACTGGCCAATAAAAAGAAAAGATTGGTATGGGCAAAAGAACACAGGCATTGGACAGAGGAAGATTGGAAAAAGGTGTTCTGGACAGATGAATCCAAGTTTGAGGTGTTTGGATCACACAGAAGAACATTTGTGAGACGCAGAACAGGTGAAAAGATGCTGGAAGAGTGCCTGACACCATCTGTCAAGCATGGTGGAGGTCATGTGATGGTCTGGGGCTGCTTTGGTGCTGGTAAAGTGGGAGATTTGTACCAGGTAAAGGATTTTAAATAAGGAAGGCTATCACTCCATTTTGCAACGCCATGCCATACCCTGTGGGCAGCGCTTGATTGGAGCCAATTTCCTCCTCCAACAGGACAATGACCCAAAGCACACCTCCACATTGTGCAAGAACTATTGAGGGAAGAAGCAGGCAGCTGGTCTGCTGTCTGTAATGGAGTGGCCAGCACAGTCACCAGATCTCAACCCCATTGAGCTGTTGTGGGAGCAGCTTGACCGTATGGTCCGCAAGAAGTGCCCATCAAGCCAATCCAACTTGTGGAGGTGCTTCAGGAAGCGTGGGGTGACATGTCAACAGATTACCTCAACAAATTAACAGCTAGAATGCCAAAGGTCTGCAATGCTGTCATTGCTGCAAAAGGAGCATTCTTTGACGAAAGCAAAGTTTGAAGAAAAAAATTAATACTTAAAATACAAATCATTATTTCTAACCTTGTCAATGTCTTGACTATATTTTCTATACATTTTGCAACTCATTTGATAAATAGAAGTGTGAGTTTTCATGGAAAACACGAAATTGTCTGGGTGATCCCAAACTTTTGAACGGTAGTGTATCTTGTTAAAACGGAGTCCCAATACACCATGGTTGAACCAGCTCTCGTCTTGAGGGATGCTTCAGTTTTTTTACGTGGGTATTGCTAAATTCTGCTTAGTTTAATTCATTTAAGGGTACCTAGAGGAAAAACAATCCACAGTTTGAGTATATAGTTTATACAACATATATTTAAGAGTATAAAGTATGTCACAAAAGCAACTTTGTTTTGTTGATGTCTTGTTAAAATGAAGTCCCAATAAACCATGGTTGAACCAGCTTGCCTGTGACTCTCGGCTTTAGTTTTTTACGTGCCACGGATGTTTAGCTGGTTTGGCTATTGCTCAATTCGGCTTAGTTTAGTTTCTTTAAGGGTACATGGAGGAAAAGCAATTCACAGTATCAGTATATAATATACAACAGATATTTCAGAGTATATAATATGTCACAAAAGCCACCTTGTATTATTTATGTCCCAATAAACCATGGTTGAACCAGCTTGCTGGTGACTCTCGTCTTGAGGGACGCTTTCGTTTTTTTACGTGCCACGGATGTTTGGCTGGTTTGGCTATTGCTTAATTCTGATTAGTTTAGTTCCTTTAAGTGTACCTAGAGGAAAAGCAATTCACAGTATTAGTATATAGTGCATACGACAGATATTCAAGAGTATAAAATATGTCACAAAAGCCACTGTGTTATATTTCCAACGTCTTGTTAAAACACAGTCCCAATAAACCATGGTTGAACCAGCTTGCTGGTGACGCTCTCGTCTTGAGGGATGCTTTAGTTTTTTTTTTACGTGCCAGGGCCGCGTTGGCTGGTGTGCAGAGAACAACGGGGCTAACTGTCACGTTGCATCAGCTCCGCCGGTGTTAGCCGACTCCAATTCAGCCTGAAGGAGAGGTGGTTACCCACGAGCAAAAAGGACATGCGTGCACATGCAACATGTGCAGAGATGCACACGCTCGCTGACGAGAGGTATGACGGCCGTCCTTCTCAACTTTAATTTCCCTGTCTCCCTTGTCCCCTCCAGGCACAACGAGAATTGAACTAGCACATATTAGCTAGTGGGTATACGCACAACTGCATCCACACCCTGTGAAACCCATGTAACGTGACAGTTGAGGAATTTAACCGCAAAATAATTGCAGTCTGAGTCCAAGATACTTGTACGTCACTTGCGGTGGACATTGTGGAGCGGCAGTCAGGCGTGCTGAAAACAGTTTTCAGCACGTTGGCACCTTTTTAATTAAAAAAAATCTTTTTTTAAATAAATGTTTGGCATTGTTGAAATAGTTTTTTTTGTAAATGGGGGGGAAACCATTCTTAAACTCTTGAGTATATGCAAAGTGACTGAGATTTAACCCCTTGACGAGTGATGAGACATGTTTATGATCACAATGTAAATAAAAAAACATTCAATTAAAAAAAATCTTTTTTTAACATTTCATTTATTAAGTTACTCTGACTTCTTGCCCACTTCACTTTGAAAAAGTACGAAGCGACAACCACCGAGTCACGTATCCAGCTTCCTTTAAACCATCACAAAATACTAATATTCTGTGCAGGTTCACTTTCATCAGCTGGTCTTCTTTAGGTGTTAATATTATTAATATTATTAATATTACGCACTTCTTTCTCGTTGTGCAGGAGTGGGACACTGAAAAATACATTTCTGAATCTGAACTGCATGTATTATTCTCTGAGTGTATTAATAATGCAAGTGCTGCACAGTTATTTGATTAGCCACAGTTATTATCACAGCTGTTGCTTATTTTCTCGGCATTATTGCAGGGTTTGAAAAAACAATACTTGATTGTGTTTATTTATTCCTCCCACAATTGTCACAATTGCCACATCATGGGAACATATTGTTTTATGAAGCTTTTTTAGGTTCCTATCTTGTTTTTTTGCATTTGAGTTTTCCTTACACCGACACACTGTACGTGGTCGGGCCATAAATAATCTCTTGATTTATGGACCAGAAGCATTCAAAAAATGAGTAATCTACGTCAAGTAGTCTTTATTTACTTTCACACAACATTTGGAGACGTTTAATAAATTAACTGCAGGGACATTATTAAACACAAGTTAAACGTTAAGCAGGATGCGATGCCACTATTAGACCCGAGGAGAACTCCCACAGAGACGCTCAGACGTCATCCACATGGTGCAGAGGCATGCCAACGAGCACCAAGGTGCACTGTGCACGTGAGCTGTGCACGTGAGCCGTGCACGTGAGCCGTGCACGTGAGCCGTAACAGTTCCGAACATTAAAATAAAATAGAAAAAAAACAAAGTTTATAAACAGCTCACTCAAAATAGGAATGTTTTAGAGCTCAGGTTGAAGAACTCCTTCTTAACTAGTTCTGTTCTGATGTCATATATATATATATATATTAGGGCTGTGAAACGATTAAAATGTTTAATCGGGTTAATCACAGGTTTTTGTGGATTAATCATGATTAATCACATATTACCGATATTCTCGGTATATTTTGTGAGAACATAGAGATTTATGACAAAAGACGGATATATACATTTATACATTCTTCTATACAATGGTGCTGCAACTCAGCAGTTATTTAGCAGTTTTCTTCCATATGGAACATTAATACATCTTCATCCTAAACAGAATGTTTTACCCTCCTGTTACCTTTCGGGTCCATTTGACCCCATTCAATGTTTAATGTCGGTGTTCTTTGGGGTCAATTTGACCCCAGGCTGTTTTTCACTGTGTCAAACATATAAGAAATATCAACTTTTTTATTTATTTAAAGGGCTATTTAGGTAGTCAACAAACAAACATAAAGTACCTCACGCTTAAACTTGGGAAGCAATATTAATTCTAATAATTTTCTGGAGGTTTTAATTGCTGGGGTCAAATTGACCCCGAGGGTAAAATATGTTAGTAAATGTAAAGGTAACAGGAGGTTAAACAGAATATTTTTCTCTTGTTTGTCAACCATTAACTCCACCATGATACAATCTAAAGGCCTCTAGTCTTCCTCTAGCAGCTGCTGAGGCAAACTGACTGTGTGGGTTTTCTTCATGAACTGGGCCGTGATGAAAGGGACGGCGGGGACACCGCTGCAAAGCTGAAACCTCACCGGCCCGGACAGGTGGACAGATTGACAAGTGACTTTTTTTTGCTCGGTCCCGATGCGCGCGCACGGACCTCTGTGGCGCGCGAGACGGAGATCGATAAGTGTTAACGCAACGCGAAGAGACAGAGATGACATGCTGCTGTGGAGATACGATCAACAACAGACGTTTAGTTTAATAAAAGAACAAAGACGTGCTCTAGAGAACATGTCAGGGGCGGGCCAATCTTTTAATGTCATGCGATCTACCGACACTACGCCGCGATCGACTGGCAGGTCGCGATCGACGTGTTGAGACCCTGATCTACAGGAAGTAAAAGTCGTAACAAGGTTTCCGGAGGTGAACCTGCGGAAGGATCATTACCGATGAACAGACCGTCTGCATGAGAGCGGACAGAGTTCAGATTGAAGTGGTGTATTGGAAGCTCATTTTGCAAGTGACTTTTTTTTCTTCCTGACGACCAACAACAGACGGATTGGAAGCTCATTCTGCGCATGCGTTAAATGCGTTAACAAAAAAAAACTAGTTAAAACTGTAATAGAATTAACTGAGTTAATGCGTTATTTCACAGCACTAATTTATATATGTGTGTATATACCCATCTGTTGATGGGTATTATAATGGAGTCATGTATTAACTGTAGACAAATAAACTATCTGTCTGCATTAAATGTAATGAAGTGGCTCGTATCAATGCGAGTAGTTATAACTAATCAGTACTCCATGAATGCTCAGTTTGTTCACATCTAGTCTGGATCATGTGTCATGAAGTAACCTCATGAATGCAGAGTTTCTCTATGAGCATTTGAATGTGCCAAACTTTGCCACATACTTGTATATTCCATTCCATGTACACTATGTCTGGACACACAGCACATGTGTGTGCTGCAGGCCAATGTGTGTGACTTGGCAGGTATATATTTGAACTGCCCAGCTTAATATACACCCCCCATGTGCTGAGCTCCTAATCTAAAACGAGGTGCTAAATATACACAGACAGTTTCCGAGCCAAAGGCAGCAGAGACAGCTGCGTCATTGTGTGTCTGAGCAGAGTCAGCACCTGGAAGAGGTCTGAAGGAGGCCGGAACGCCTCGCTCATGTCGCCATCTGCCGGCCACGGAGACCTCAAACGACGCGGTTTGGCTCGGTGCGATGGGCAAGTGGGTCGAGTGGGTCGAGTGGCGTCGATGAGGGCATCGGCGTGGAAACAGGTCACAGGGATGCAGCCGGTGGGGTCACACGTGGGTTTGAGTTCCTCATTGCTAACGGACCGCGTTTTCACTTCTAAATAAACATGTGCTCTCATTAAAATGGAGAAATAAACTAATTCTTAAGACCCTGTTTTTTAAATCTTTTTTTCTGCAGATTGTATTTTGCCCTACAAAGAAAAGGCTTTTTAAAAAATAGTTTTTTATTATTGTTTTTTTCATTGAAAGTAAGCATCAATTAGACATTTACAGACGTCTTTCAGCCAATTTACATTGCATGTGCAGATTTTTAGATGATGCTCATTTTAGTTATACATATTTATAGCAAGATAATGCCCTGTTTTTAGGATCAATTTGACTATTTCTGTAGTTTTTGTTGGACCCAATCATGCTACAATCTTGTACTGGACATAGACTACACTAAAATAATGAAACAATGTAATGAATAGATGCCCAATTTGGGTAAAATGTGTTATTTTGGTTAGGCAGGAAATCTCAGTTTGTATTTTTTTTAAATAGAATTTAAGACGCAAATAATTGTTGGTTTCATGTCCTTATTGTTTGCAATATTTTTTAATTTAATTCCAAATAAACATTTTAAAATGACTATTTCTGTAGTTTATATTGCTACAATCTCATACTGGGCATAGCATTGACTAAAATAGTGCAATAATATTTTTTATTAATGCCCATTTTGGACAAAAATGTAAATTGTTTTGTTATTTTGGTTACAAAGGAAATCTCGGTATCTATTTTTTTTAAATAGAGTTTAAGATGCAATTGTTAATTGAACATATTGGGAATATTCTTTGTCCACAAGATGGAGCTCTGGTCAAAGTCATTTTCTGTGGGATATCTCCAATTGTGTTGGCTGTTTTTTTAAATTGTCCTTTTTATAAAAAACCTTGAAATTATTTTTAAAGAGACCGAAAAAAAAGACACTATATACAAACGACTAATGATTATTGTCTGACAAACACACACATATGAATTCACTTGAATACACTTTTTTTCCTTTCGTAAAAATGAAGATCGCCCTGTTGTAACTGGAAGATGCAATTGTTAATTGAACATATTGGGAATATAAATGTCCATTGTTTTTCCTATAATGTCCACTAGATGGCGATCGGGTCAAAGTAATTATCTGTGGGATATCTCCAATTGTGTTGGCAGTTTTTTATTATTTTCCTTTTATGAAAAAGAGACAATATATACCAAAAACACACATATGAATTCACTTGAAACGCTTTTTCTCCTTTAGTAAAAATGACCCTGTTGTAACAGGAGTTCTGAGCCCCTTAACGGGCCATTTAAAACCACAATTAATGAAACATAATGAGACAAGCTCACCCGGGAAGAAAAAAACACTGGAGCTTGTATACGTATAGTAAACACTGCATTAACACTGCAGGTGTATCGTTAATATCTCACAGCCTCATATCATAAAATACTGATAGTGCCAATGGCTTTTTACTGTATGTAGTAAAACAGTAAATATCCCCTGAATCGTTGAAGACGGCGACGGTTTAAAAGTAAAGCGCTGCACTATTTGAGCTCCATTTATAAAAAAAAATTCCTGTGTGAAAATACCAACTCTCTTTTTTAATGTCAAAGACCGTCTGCAACTATTAAGCCAAGAGCTAACACGTCACAAATAAATAACATAAAGCTTAAGATATATATATATTTATATATATTTATATAAATGTATATATATTTTAAGAAATCAAAGGTTTACTTTTGAGATGTATATATATAAACATATTTATATATACAGGACTGTCTCAGAAAATTAGAATATTGTGATGAAGTTCTTTATTTTCTGTAATGCAATTTTTAAAAAAAAATGTCATGCATTCTGGATTCATTACAAATCAACTGAAATATTGCAAGCCTTTTATTCTTTTAATATTGCTGATTATGGCTTACAGCTTAAGAAAACTCAAATATCCTATCTCTAAATATTAGAATATCATGAAAAAGTATACTAGTAGGGTATTAAACAAATCACTTGAATTGTCTAATTAACTCGAAACACCTGCAAGGGTTTCCTGAGCCTTGACAAACACTCAGCTGTTATAAATCTTTTTTTTTACTTGGTCTGAGGAAATATTAAAATTTTATGAGATAGGATTTTAGAGTTTTCTTAAGCTGTAAGCCATAATCAGCCATATTAAAAGAATAAAAGGCTTGCAATATTTCAGTTGATTTGTAATGAATCCAGAATGCATGACATTTTTGTTTTTTTAATTGCATTACAGAAAATAAAGAACTTTATCACAATATTCTAATTTTCTGAGACAGTCCTGTATATATTTATAGATATAAATATATATATATTAACATATTTATATATAAATATATATATATATTTATATTAGGGCTGTGAAACGATTAAAATTTTAATCGGATTAATCACAGGTTTTTGTGGATTAATCATGATTAATCACATATTACCGATATTCTCGGTATATTTTGTGAGAACATAGAGATTTATGACAAAAGACGGATATATACATTTATACATTCTTCTATACAATGGTGCTGCAACTCAGCAGTTATTTAGCAGTTTTCTTCCATATGGAACATTAATACATCTTCATCCTAAACAGAATGTTTAACCCTCCTGTTACCTTTCGGGTCCATTTGACCCCATTCAATGTTTAATGTCGGTGTTCTTTGGGGTCAATTTGACCCCAGGCTGTTTTTCACTGTGTCAAACATATCAGAAATATCAACTTTTTTATTTATTTAAAGGGCTATTTAGGTAGTCAACAAACAAACATAAAGTACCTCACACTTAAACTTGGGAAGCAATATTAATTCTAATAATTTTCTGGAGGTTTTAATTGCTGGGGTCAAATTGACCCCGAGGGTAAAATATGTTCGTAAATGTAAAGGTAACAGGAGGGTTAAACAGAACATTTTTCTCTTGTTTGTCAACCATTAACTCCACCATGATACAATCTAAAGGTGGACAGATTGACAAGTGACTTTTTTTGCTCGGTCCCGATGCGCGCGCACGGAGCTCTGTGGCGCGCGAGACGGAGATCGATAAGTGTTAACGCAACGCGTAGAGACAGAAATGACATGCTGCTGTGGAGATACGATCAACAGACGTTTAGTTTAATCAAAGAACAAAGACGTGCTATAGAGAACATGTCAGGGGGCGGGCCAATCTCTTTAATGTCATGCGATCTACCGACACTACGCCGCGATCGACTGGCAGGTCGCGATCGATGTGTTGAGACCCTGATCTACAGGAAGTAAAAGTCGTAACAAGGTTTCCGGAGGTGAACCTGCGGAAGGATCATTACCGATGAACAGACCGTCTGCATGAGAGCGGACAGAGTTCAGATTGAAGTGGTGTATTGGAAGCTCATTTTGCAAGTGACTTTTTTTTTCGTCCCGACGACCAACAACAGACGGATTGGAAGTTCATTCTGCGCATGCGTTAAATGCGGTAAAAAAATTAAAAACTAGTTAAACCTGTAATTGAATTAACTGAGTTAACGCGTTATTTTTCACAGCACTAATTTATATATAAATATGTTTATATATTTATAACTATAAATATGTTTATATATATATATAAACATATTTATACATAATTATATGTTTATATTTAAACATATTTTTATATACATATATTTATATATATATAAATTTATATTTGACAAGAGATCAAACTTTTATATTTAGTTTTGGCAAACCAACATGGGAACCTGATATATAATAAACAGAAAACTGAGTGATGTAGCACACTCGAGGAAATACAGTAAAAACTTCAGAGAGAAAGGGGGAGAAGTTTTTGTCTTGTTCTTTTGTCTGTCCTCAACAGGCAACACTATACGTGGTGTTCATTTCAAGTTAAACCATTGCCTGTATACAGTATAACTCTTGGGTTGTTTACGGGGAAGCCGAGCTGGCAAAGGAACATCAAAACCTGTTGATCATTATCTAAACCAAGTACCTTCAGGTGTCAGTGACCCCAACCTACATCTGTTCTGTCATTTTTCTGGGCTGCTTGAGTCTTCTTCATTCTTCTCTCTGATAACATTTCGTTGTCTTGGCTCTGGAAGAGACTCTGATGAAGTAATGCTTTGAGCTCAAATGTACCGAATCTCAGGCCTTCCTGCGATTTTTGTGTGTGAAAAAGCAGCTACAATATCCTCTGTAGTTGTGAAGGAAACAAAGATATCCATAAACCTCTGAGATGTGGTTCTTGTCCGCAGAGCCAGGAGACGGTTAGCTTCGAATACCGACTGGACGAACAGGGTGTTAGCACCCAGCTAACCAAACATGGTGAAACCACACATTGACATGTCTAATACTTCATCTTACTTTCGGCAAGTAATCGAGGAGGCATATTCCCCAAAATATTAATTTTGTTCTTTCAAAACGAGCCTAACGTTTGATAGACGAGGCAACAGATGCAGTCAGCTACACAGCAAAAGCTATGTTAGCTATTAGCTAACGTATATATTACCTATTAGCTAACATGTATGTTAGCTATTAGCTAACATTAGCCACCAACACCTACTGGCTATACCATAGACTGTAATAAAAAGTGGACGTCGTCATCCTGATGTCACCCGTTGGTTTGTGGATGTTTTGAAGCCTTGAGGTCGGCCATTTTGAATTATGGCTGTCGCCATATTGTTGTTGTTTTTCGCAACCTAATGATCTGAGGTTACCACATTTAGACCGTGGAGGACGTAGAGACACTGTTTACAGCTCTAGCAGCTCAGGCATACTCCACTTTATGGTCAATTTGACTCTAAATGAACCATCATTTACTAAATGAATATCATGTTAAAGATTAATAAATAAGTTGAAGAAGACGTGAAACTAGATATTGAGATCATAAACTCAAGTTTACAATGTTTACTGAGGGAATAAATCAAGTGAGAATTAATTTTCTCCCAGACTTTCATACAATTAAACGTATTCATGAAACCGAAGGAGTCGCCCCCTGCTGGTCGGTAGAGAGAATGCACGATTTAAAAATTGTACGTATTAACTTCAATCTGCCGAACCAGATGTTGCCCCTCACTGATTGCTTATTAACTCAGCTTTTCATTATTTTAGATGCACAATGAATGTCTTAAAAAAGACAGTCTTGCTATCACACACATTTAATATTTTATGTCAATTACATCCTTCTGGGCAGTTTGTCGAATAAGTTTCCAAATCTAAATCTTGTTTGTTGAACTCGTATCTTAATGCCAATATATATTTTTGTTTGTGTATTTACTACAATAATTAATGCATTAACCAGCTTCTTTGAATTCCATTACAATTATAAAGCCGCCATTGTGTATTTTTGAGACGATAAACACCTGTTTTCCACATGCCCAATTTAGAGAGCCTATGATTTTGTGTAATTTAAGTGATGGGAATGTCAAGCGCTCTCTTAATTCAATATCAATCATTTTAATTAAATCAGTCCCTGATGGCAGAGGCAGACTATTGGCTCTGAATTGAATAAGCAAAGTGGGAAAAGGGCAATTCAATCTTAATGGCTTGATTGGCTAGAGGCCAATGAAAGCCAGCGTTTATTGCAAAGGAAATGTTGAGGCTAATGTAAGATGTATATATATATATATATAATTTAATGTTAATGTCAACAATAACATAGCACGTTATATATATATATATATATGTTAATGTCAACATTAACATCGGACATGTTTTAAATATATATATATTATTTAATGTTAATGTCAACATTAACATAGGACATGTTTTAAATATATATCTTACATAGGACATGTTATATATATAACATGTCCTATGTTATTGTTGACATTAACATTAAATTATATATATATACATCTTACATAGGACATGTTATATATATATATTTAATTTATTATTAATATATATATAACATGTCCTATGTTATTGTTGACATTAACATTAAATTATATATATACATACAATTTATTATTATTATTAATATATAAAACATGTCCTATGTTATTGTTGATATTAACATTCAATTATATATATATATTTATTTATCTTACATAGGACATGTTATATATAATGTATTATTATTAATATATATATAACATGTCCTCTGTTATTGTTGACATTAACATTACATTATATATATATATACAGGACTGTCTCAGAAAATTAGAATATTGTGATAAAGTTCTTTATTTTCTGTAATGCAATTAAAAAAACAAAAATGTCATGCATTCTGGATTCATTACAAATCAACTGAAATATTGCAAGCCTTTTATTCTTTTAATATTGCTGATTATGGTTTACAGCTTAAGAAAACTCTAAAATCCTATCTCATAAAATTTTAATATTTCCTCAGACCAAGTTAAAAAAAAGATTTATAACAGCTGAGTGTTTGTCAAGGCTCAGGAAACCCTTGCAGGTGTTTCGAGTTAATTAGACAATTCAAGTGATTTGTTTAATACCCTACTAGTATACTTTTTCATGATATTCTAATATTTAGAGATAGGATATTTGAGTTTTCTTAAGCTGTAAGCCATAATCAGCAATAAATCAGAATAAAAGGCTTGCAATATTTCAGTTGATTTGTAATGAATCCAGAATGCATGACATTTTTGTTTTTTTAATTGCATTACAGAAAATAAAGAACTTCATCACAATATTCTAATTTTCTGAGACAGTCCTGTATATACTCTCTATTTTATACCCCTGCTGTGACGTATGCTCTTTTTCAGCATGTGCCATATTTTATTCCAGTAATAAAGAACCACAGACTTTCCCACTAAAAGTTTACTGCTTTTTTTTCTGGTTATTTAAAAATAATATTTAACATGAACACATGTTGTAGTGCGTCTGCAGGAACACATTTTCGTTGTGTGTCTGTGTACACTGCTGTGGTCCAGCTGTCTGAGTGGATAAGGGTCAGTGGACACACACACACACTAGCTGCGGGGCACTGTGCTATGATGTATTTTAGTATTTACTCAGAGTTTTGACAAGACCACATATCACTATAGTGCGAGGCAGAAATATTGGAAAATCATATTTGAGAACAGGACATATTATGCAACATGCTGGTGTTAATGATTAATAAACTGTGTTTATACACGGAAAGATAAACGCGTGTCATCTTGCTTCATTTATGATATTGCTCCTGGCATAATAAGTGACTAGTCCTTATGTCGTGATGCTTTCTCCTGGCGAGCTGATTTTTTTGCAATATTTATTTGTATAATAATGATATTAATGGACCAAAAAAATTAACCGATTTTACAGAGACTTGAGAAATGGTCCAAAGAAGCCAAGTTATTATTATATCTTCACAGCTCCATAACCTTTCTGATCCTGAGCGATGAGACGGGAAAACTCACAAAGTGCTTCCAGCAAACCCCGGATCATTAAAATATGATAACCTCATGACTCTAAGAGCTTCAACCGGCTGCCGCACACAAGATGCTCTATTCTGGGCAGAGAAAAACGCAACAAAAACACACGGTTTGACTCTTTAATGTGTATTATTACACTGGAATAGTTCATTCTGACCAAATCTGACAAGTTTCACAGGATTTTTTTCTTTTTTTCCCCAAGCATATACACATTAAATGTATTTATTGTGCCGACATAAATACGGTTGTTCGATGCAGAATGTGCCCAAGGAAATATTGCATTTAGATTTAAATTGTATTATTATTTCTAAAACAGCAGAATTTCTTTCTCCACATTTTTTCTCTCTCTTATAAATACAGAAAACACAAATAACAGCGATACATACCGGTGATCGTCGCGGCTTCAAGCGTCCCGTGTAAACCGCGAGGCGGAGGAACCGATGGGTTAATAAATGTGTCGAGACAGAAATCCTACAGATTATTACCAGTCTGTAGAAAAAATATATGTATCGCCGCACGTCTCGAGAGTTTCGTGACACGATGTCATGATGTTCAGCAGCAATCGGCAAGCGCGGGAGAGCGACACGCACTCCGTGACCTCGGTACTTCCCTGAACCAATCAGGAGGCCTCGGCGTGGCCCGGTGACCTCATCGTGTGTACGACCTCTGCCAGTTGTAGATGGCGTGGATGTTGTGGGAACACTCCGGCACTCGTTTACACGTGCTGACGCTGCGGTGGCGGAACGCCCGCCCCCCCGCCGCCGCCCCTGCCCCGAGGCCCCGCCTCCGGGCGGCGAGCTGCTTCGCCCTCTCTTCGGCGGCGAAGAAGTCCGTGGTCGCCCGGAAGAATTCCAGCAGGGCCCGGTGGCTCCAGTTGGTCCGACGGCCCTCCGGCCCGCCGCCGCCGGCCTCGGGCCGCGTGGAGAAGCCGCAGTGGCTCCCGCGGTCGGTGAGGAGGAGGAAGAAGTGCGGGTTGGTCTCGAAGAGCTCGAAGGGCACCGAGGAGTGGGCGTCGCCGCGGACCGGGTCGTCGCGGGCGCACACGCTCAGCACGGGGACCGCCACCTCGTCCGCGTCCCTCAGCGGCTCGTTGCGTTCCCAGTAACCGTCCCAGCTGACGGAGGCGTTGCCGTCGGCGCCCGTCGGCGAGGCGGAGGCCACCTTACAGAACAGCGCCTCCTCCAGGCCGCGGAGGGAACAGCTGGAGAACAGGGCGGCCGTCTGGACGCTCTCACCCAGCACCGTCTTGTACCTGGGACACACACACACACACACACACACACACACACACACACACACACACACACACACACACACACACACACACACACACACACACACACACACACACACACACACACACACACACACACACACACACACACACACACACACACACACACACACACACACACACACACACACACACACGCACACACGCACACACACACACACACACACAAAAACACAGTGTTACACACACACACTCAGTGTTACACACACACACAATGTCACACACACACAGTGTCACACACACACACAATGTTACACACACACACATAAAAACACAGTGTTACACACACACAATGTCACACACACACACACACACACACAATGTTACACACACACACATAAAAACACAGTGTCACACACGCACTCACAGTGTTACACGCATAGTGTCACACACACACAATGTCTCACACACACACCCCTCCAGTGACATCAGAGCGGCGTGACCCGACTCACGATGCCTCTCAGAATCGATGGCTTGATCCTGAGCGGCCCATCTGTTGCTACGGCAACGTGATTGTCTCCTTAATCGTCTGTGTCTTTTCCAGTAAATGGGAAGTGAGGACTTACATCCTTTAACTTGTGTGTGTGTGTGTGTGTGTCCCGTTTGGACGATTTGAAAATTCACAATTGTCATCGTCTGTGTATTTCTGTTTGACATTATATTAAATTATATTATATTAAATTAAATTATATTATATTAAATTATATTATATTAAATTATATTAAATTATATTCTCGTTGTTTATGTCGTACAGCGGCCTCATTAATAGTTTTTGTCATCTTGAAGTTAACCTGCGATAAACTGAAAGAAGGTTTTGAACTCGTTCACATGATCTATTACAGTGGTCACCAACCTTTTTGAGCCCAAGATCACTGACCTCCACCTTCATGACCGGCAAGATCTACCTATTGAGGCGTTGAGAGAAAACGACGGTCCAGACTGGACTTATGACTTGAGGCTTTTTATTTGGCCTAATTCTAATTGAATGAAATCAAAACACATTGGTCCAGCTTTCAAATTGATGAGACCAGGAACACAGAATTTAAGTGCAATATAAAAAGTAAGATATTTGTTCACCACACACAATATGAACAAGAAAAAACACATTTCAATGAGCAGCTGGATGAACTACCAATATAAATGTTGTATTTGTTTACATTACAACACGACACTGACAACATGATCAGTCAGTGCAACTCATGTAAGTTAAGCTCTCATCATAATGCCATCAAGTCATGTGACTCCAGTCAGTGTGATGGCTGTGACTGAACTCTGTCTGTGAGCTTGTAGTTAGTTCATAAGCACAGACAGACAGTCTGAGGCCGTCTGTGAGCTGTCTGTCAGTAATCCAGCTCCTGGTCTTTGATTTGGTGATTTTCTCAACTTCACTGACGAGTTTTTGGGGGAAATGTGGTATTCATGAAAGTTTTATCATCTGGGACTGGTTCTGAAGTCAGCCCGTTGGTGAATACATTCACATCAGCTCTAAAGACATCCTCAGATTTAAATAATTATAATAATAATAAATATGAGAATCACCATTTGTGACTCCTGCATCTGTGCTTTTTCAAATAATAGAATAAATATAATTGCAATCACTTTCAAGTAAACCAGATTGCTCCATCAGACAAGAAAAAAAGCTCAATGTTGAGCTTTTGTTTTGAAGGACAAAAGCAGAAAAGTCGATCTCACGGAGGTAAAACCTGGCAAATCGCCAATAATCTCGGCAGTTGCGCATGCGCAGGCGTAACCTGTTAATGCCGTAACGTAAACATTTACACTAAGGTACAGGCATTACAACATGTATTTATTGATGACGTAGTTGTATGTCCTTGTACTTTGAACTTGTGTAATATGTAAAGTTATGAATAAAGGTCTTTCTGCATTTCCCCTGCGCCTCACTTGTGGTACGCTCCCCTCTTTCGGGGAGCACAGCTGACAACACGGCTGTCAGAGAACCCGCTTTCAGGCGTTCATTAAAATCAGGTGGAGATCTTTTCTGACGTCGATCTTCCAGTCAGGAAGAAAACGTTTCAGAAGAAACTTCAGAAAATGTTCGAGAACGAGGAACAATGTGTTTCTGATTTTATTTTCATTTTATTTTGGAGATCGACAGGGAACGTCTCCGAGATCGACCGGTCGATCGCGATCGACGGGTTGGCGACAACTGATCTATTATGATACGGTCGTTCTACTGTAGAAATAGAACTTTAAACGATATTCTGTAGCTCCGGCTGTCGTCGTCGTCGCTCTTCATCGAGGTGGGATTGTTTCTGTAAGTCCAGGTAAATAACACTTCTTCACTTTTCTTCCCCATTAAACGACTTTTATTCCTATTTTTTGGGGAGTTTCTCCCGATCCGGTGTGAGGTCAAAGGTCAGGGAGGTGATGTCGCCGTGTTCCCAGACTGCAGCCGACGACTTTGGTGAACGCAGTAACCGATATAAATAATATAAATAATAATATAAATAAAGGCCTGCACTCTAACTGTTGCTGCTATTTATTTAATATTTGTATTTAGTTAATTTATTGACATAGTATCAATAAATAAATCCCTCCACACACACACAACCCTCCACACACACCTCTCCACACACACGTCCCTCCACACACACCTTCCACACACACACATCCCTCTCCACACACACATCCCTCTCCACACACACGTCCCTCCACACACACGTCCCTCCACACACACACACCCCTCCACACACACGTCCCTCCACACACACACACACATCCCTCCACACACCTCTCCACACACACGTCCCTCCACACACACACGTCCCTCCACACACACCACACACGTCCCTCCACACACACACGTCCCTCCACACACACCTCTCCACACACCCCTCCACACACCACACACGTCCCTCCACACACACCTCTCCACACACACACGTCCCTCCACCTTCCCTGTCTACCTGCTGAGGCCGATCTTCTGGTAGAGCGCCAGCGCCCACTGCAGCGGCCGGCTCAGGCCGCTCTCGAACCAGCTCTGGCAGCGGAAGACGGGCGACAGGCAGACGGCGGCCGTCAGGTAGCTGGACGAGCCGCACTCCCCGAGGTAGGAGAGCAGGAGGCCGGAGCCCGTGCTCTCGCTGACGGCGTACAGCCGCCCCGCCGGCTGCCGGTGGCGGATGTAGCGCACGGCCTCGCGCAGGTCGGCGGGGTCGCCGAACTGCTGCAGCTTCAGGGTGGTGAGCGGCGTGCGGTTGTGGCCGCGGCGGTTGAAGACCGCCGGGAGGTAACCGTGGGACAGGGCGGCCTCACACAGCTGGAGAGAGAGAGGGGAAACAGCAGGAGAAGTAAAGCGTGGCAGCAATATCTTATAGAATTTGTAATTTTGTAAAGTGTTAAATATTACATAGGTGGAGGCTTCACAGTTGGCTTTTTGTCTCTTACTGCACGAAATATTTATTTATCTCTGTTGTGATTTTTATTTTGTTTTATTGTTTGAATTGTGCAAAACAAATGAATAAAAAAGAAATAGAAAAATACACTTAATTATTATCTTGTACATACTTGTATTCCGTCTATATATTTAAAATTGCCATTGTATTTTTACTTTATATTTTTTATTGTATATATATATTTTATTTTTATTTTATAAACATTTAAGCTTTGTTAAAAAATAATAAAATATACTTATTTAGGCTTACAGTATATAAGCAATTGTCTTAAAATGGCAATAATAAGACTTAGGCAATAATAATAATATTAGGAAGTTATTCAAAGGGTTTTCTTTTATGTTTTTAACAACAACAAAAACACAATCATATTCAATTTTATTCTTATTTCTTTGTGGTTATTTATTTATTTATTGAACAACTTTGAACAATTATGGCTTATTTCTGTGTTTTTTTATAATTCAAATGTATATATATATATATTTTGTATTATTTGTATTATTATTTAAGAAGTCTAAACCAGAGCTTATACCTACATAAAGTGTAAACAATGCCTCTATGCTGACGATGTGAGATTGTCCCAGATACATTCATCATTATCGCATCTTCCCCTCAACATAAGGGATTATTCTTCAATTCTCTCTCTTGCATAAAGGTTTGTGGTCATGAATAAATGGTGGTGTGTGCAAATCAATTGAATTAGTTATATTCTGCTTTAAATGTGAAGAAGAGCCGCAGAACGGACGCATTAAAAAAACCTCGCTAGTATTTTTTTGCCACGTTATAAAAAACACTTTCCGGTTTCTTCTCCCGATGAAAAGAGGATCGAGTCGCTCGGCCGAGCCGGAAGAGCTCGCTCGCTTATTCATGAGCCTCTCGGCTCGCCGCACAGACGCTCGTCTGAATCCATGAGCCGAGGAGGAAGAGGAGGAAGAAGAGCAACTCCTGCCGGTGAATGTGAATCACTGGAGGTCAGTTTTTTTTTGCCCTGTTCACGCCTGCCTGTTATTAATAAATGATGATGCAGCGTGTGAATCAGCCTCTGTGCCGGGCTCAGGGAGTGAGGATGACAACCACTCACAATAAAACACAATAAATACATCTTCAGGCCTGTATATGTTATTAAATGCATTACCAAAAGAAAGGAAAGCAATAATATATGAATATATACACAATCTGATGAAGCCACCAGGCTGGAGGGAACACTTCAACGAGATTTAAAAATTTAATTTAAGTAGCGTAATTGTCTTTTTTAAAATTTATCCAGAGATCGTATTTATGTAGTTTCTGGAAATAATTCCAAAAAAAAAAATTATCATCACGCTCGTGTGAATTTGAAAAGTAAAACAAACACCCAGCAGTTTTCTACCAGCGATGATGAACCGTCAGCTCGGTGACACATTCCTTCAACACACACACACACACACACACACACACACACACACACACACACACACACACACACACACACACACACACACACACACACACACACACACACACACACACACACACACACACACACACACACACACACACACACACACACACACACACACACACACACACACACACACACACACACACACACACACACACACACACACACACACACACACACACACACACACACACACACCTTCTAGAACTCTATATTGTGCATGAACATTATTTAAATCAACATCAGCGGTCCTCTACCTTTTTTGGGGTTGAAAAAAAAGATGTAAAATGCAGCATTTTGCATAAAATATATCGAATTCAGTTTATGAACTTACACTTATATATGATTGAATATTTATTAAATAACTATTTTCAAAGGCTTTTTTTTATGGATGCTCATTTTAAATATTTTTTTAAACAAATCTCACATACCCCCTTAGAGGGCCTTCATGTACCCTCAGGGGTCCATGTACACCCTTAGAGGGCCTTCATGTACCCTCAGGGGTCCATGTACACCCTTAGAGGGCCTTCATGTACCCCCAGGGGTCCACGTACCCTCCATCTGAGAACCACTGGTCTATATAGTTCTTTAACTCCCATCATTAAGATCAATATAGGGGTTATTTTTAGTGCTGTGAAAAATAACGCGTTAACTCAGTTAATTGAATTACAGGTTTAACTAGTTGTTGTTTTTTTAACGCATTTAACGCATGCGCAGAATGAGCTTCCAATCCGTCTGTTGTTGGTCGTCTCTCCAGCAGCATGTCATTCTGTCTCTACGTGTCGCGTTAACACGACTCCGATCTCCGTCTCGCGCGCCGCAGAGCTCGGATGCCGGCGTGTGCGCATCGGGACGAAAGAAAGTCACTTGATCATACGGCCTCTCTTGTTCAGAGGTCCGGGCTAAATGTGGAGGCGGCCGTATCCGGCCCGCGGGCCTTAGTTTGAGGACCACTGCTCTTGGCTGTTGATGTCTATCAATATTGCTCATTTTGAAAATGACGTAAGAGGGCAATACGGATCCGTATCAGACCAGCGAGGAGGGCGATACGTGGCTGGCATGACGACCCATTAGCCAATCAGAACGCTTGTACTGTTGTTGCAATATAATAATTCATCTTTATTCATAAAGAAAATGTAAGCTAGCGGTCTGATGCTGCCAGAGGAGACTCAGGTCGAGGACAGCTATCAGTTTATTGCTGCTAATGCTTCAACTCTGTCAGAATTTTTTTTTGGCATTGGGTGCTCTTTTTTTGGGGTTTGAGCACCTGCCCCTCAAAATGTCTGTGCACGTGCCTGCTCTCAAGTGTCACGCATTGAGCGTGAGACTCACGCATTTCGGTCTTAACTCCCGCCCTCCCGCCACACATCGTATTTCTCACACTGAAAAAAACTCTCGGCTCTTTAATGTTTTAATGCAGGGGTGCTCAATATGTCGATCGCGGTCGCCGCAGAGCTTCGATGCCGGCGCGCGCATCGCTCTGTCGCGCGAGCCGAGAATTGTTGACGGGGGAGGAGGGGAAACACTGGAGTTGATAAGCGTGTCTTCTTGTCTGATCAATACGCAACTGTGAGGTGCGCGAATGGACCGAGCGGCCAGCTGCTGATCACTCACTCAACGAACAGACGGTGCGCGCATAAATTTTGGAAGACCCATTTTGACCCAGGAAAAACCCAGGAAAAACCCTGGGATGGGATTAATCATGATTAATCCACAGAAACCTGTGATTAACCTGATTAAAAATTTTAATCGTTTCACAGCCCTAGTTATTTTATATAAAAAATATTTTTGAGATATTATTATTATTAGTTATTTTGTATCTAAAATGTTTTATATTTAACATATATTATATATTAAATGTTTTATATATAAAATCTTATATATAAAACACTATATAACAACTTTTACTGAAAATATTGCTTTTAATTTTTTCTATGCTATTTGCTTTTAGGCAAAGTAAAAAAACTAAAAAAACATGTTTAAACCGGAAACCAGGATTATCGATGAGACCAAAGTACAAAAAAAGAAGCACTTTCCATGAATGACGTCACTCGTTTCACTTGTTCAGCGAGGAGTAAAAAGTCCAGAGAACTCACGAACCTTGAGCACGTTCCTGGTGAACTTCCCGAAGGAGTTGGGGATGATGAGCAGCACCGGGCTGGCGGAGTGGCTGGAGGTCCTGCGCCGCCTCTGGTAGGCCGGCACCGCCCAGTCCAGCGCCACCAGCCCGTCGTCGCTCAGCTGCAGGTTGTCGCGCACGAACTGGACCGGGCTGTCGTACGGCCAGCACGCCTCGTACGCGCTCTGGAGCACCGCGCTGGCCCGCCACGTCCAGCCCACGCGCGGGGAGTACCGGCTGAAGGTCCCGCAGTGTTTCAGGAGGTAGTTGGCCAGCGCGGACGGTTTGCAGATCAGAGCCACAGCGCGCGCTTTCTTGGAAACGCCGCTGCCGCCCCCCTCGCGCTCCTCCGAGACGCGCCTGCCGCTCTTCTCCTCGGTTGCCGGTTGTTGCGCAATCCCCGGTCCCTGGAGCAATTGGACATCGGACGACCGGCTCTCGGTGGTGCCAAAATATCTGGAGCCTGTCCAGATGAAGACCACCAGGATCACAAAGCAGAGAGCCGCGAGCCATTCCAGCATTTGGCGCCGGGGCGGTGGTTGAGCGAAGTCGAGCGCACGACGCGGAGGCGTCACCGCGCGGTATTCTGGGTCTTTAAAGTTGCTCTCCACACATATATATATGATAATAAAACAGTCACGTGCACATAGAGCTCCTGCCGCGCGCCGATATTTACTCCTAAATCGATGCTCTGCTCGTCCGTGAAGTTTTGGTGCCAATATGGCGCGCGCACCCACCCAAGAGTCTCTGCGCGCCGCGTCTTCTCGTTTCTCTTTTTCCGGTGAAGCACTTTTTAGTCCACGAGGCGGTTCCGTCCGTTGTTTGATGCACCCGACGTCCACGTGCACGACTGCGCTCAACCCAACAGCTCGGAGCGCGCGAGACGCGCAGCAGCTAATGAACACGCCTCCCGTGACGTCACGAGGGAGCAGGTACTCCGTGATGTCATTAGCCATCTGCTGAAAAGACTTCCAGTGCTCCCAGTACAAGGAGGACAAGCTCCCTCTCTCTCTCTCGCTCTCCTGCAGACATCCAGTTTGATTCAAGTGTATATGATGTTATAATCTTTTTTCTCTATATATATATATATATTTCCTTCTCATCATCTATGAAACTCTAATAAATAACCCTTTATTAATGGAAACGAGGGATTTTAACTGTACGTCAGACGTGTTGAGGATGTGGGAAACGAGAGATTCTCCTCCACAAAGAGTCACATCACGTCATGCGAGTCGTTTTCTCTCAGTTTGAACTCTGACCTCAGAGACGCTCACAGCTGATCGGCCTTCACGCCCTTCACCTGGTGCTCACCTGCAGCCCGGCCCCTCGTTAGTGGGTCAGCTTCAGGCATCCGGTCTCAGAGTCGAGAGAGAGGGCGGGAGAGAGAGGGAGAGAGAGAGAGAGGGGAGAGGGAGAAAGAGAGAGAATGAACCCAAATGCAGACAACTCTTCCAAAGACAGATGTAATTCTTTAGCTCTAAACAGGTTGAACACAAACTAAACCGGAGGACGAGACACACAGGGTTCACACACAGGGAGGTGATTGGACACCAGGGAACGAGACACAGGTGGACACAATGAGGGCGGGGCTTAGCAATCACACAGGAGGAAACAATCAGGACCAGGTGAGACAATCACAGGGACAGGAAGTGCAGGAAACAGAGGACACGAGAGACGGGGCCTTCAAAATAAGACACAAAACAAGAGACAGGGCCTTCAAAATAAGACACAAAATAAGAGACAGGGCCTTCAAAATAAGACACAAAATAAGAGACTGGGCCTTCAAAATAAGACACAAAATAAGAGACAGGGCCTTCAAAATAAGACACAAAACAAGATACAGGGCCTTCAAAATACGACACAAAACAAGAGACAGGGCTTTCAAAATAAGACACAAAACCAGAGACAGGGCTTTCAAAATAAGACACAAAACAAGAGACAGGGCCTTCAAAATAAGACACAAAACAAGATACAGGGCCTTCAAAATACGACACAAAACAAGAGACAGGGCTTTCAAAATAAGACACAAAACCAGAGACAGGGCTTTCAAAATACGACACAAAACAAGAGACTGGGCCTTCAAAATAAGACACAAAATAAGAGACAGGGCCTTCAAAATAAGACACAAAATAAGAGACAGGGCCTTCAAAATACGACACAAAACAAGAGACAGGGCCTTCAAAATACGACACAAAACAAGAGACAGGGCTTTCAAAATAAGACACAAAACCAGAGACTGGGCCTTCAAAATAAGACACAAAATAAGAGACAGGGCCTTCAAAATAAGACACAAAACAAGATACAGGGCCTTCAAAATACGACACAAAACAAGAGACAGGGCTTTCAAAATAAGACACAAAACCAGAGACAGGGCTTTCAAAATACGACACAAAACAAGAGACTGGGCCTTCAAAATAAGACACAAAATAAGAGACAGGGCCTTCAAAATAAGACACAAAATAAGAGACAGGGCCTTCAAAATAAGACACAAAATAAGAGACAGGACCTTCAAAAAAAGACAGAAAATAAGAGACAGGGCCTTCAAAATAAGACACAAAACAAGAGACAGGGCTTTCAAAATAAGACACAAAACAAGAGACAGGGCCTTCAAAATAAGACACAAAACAAGAGACAGGGCCTTCAAAATAAGACACAAAACTAGAGACAGGGCCTTCAAAATAAGACACAAAACTAGAGACAGTGCCTTCAAAATAAGACACAAAATAAGAGACAGGGCCTTCAAAATAAGACACAAAATAAGACACAGGAACTCATTATTACGACACAAAGTGATTGTTATTCAAGGTTCTGTTGATTATTTAATTGACGCCTGAGTCACACACACACACTTCGTGAGGCTGCTCGGTGTGTTTCATGGAAACCTGGAGCCGTGCCGCCTGTTTGTGAGCAACATGTTGTTGTGAGCGCTCCCTGAACCGGCTGCTGTCGCCGAGTGTACGTTCACAGTTTAAAAACCCTCGTTCCTGGATAGACCGACGGAAAATTAAAAAGAATATGAAATGGCGTAAATGGGAGACGCCAAGTCAACAAGCAGAGAATTAATGGGTTTCACCTCAGAGACACTGGAACCAGCAGAACTGTATGTGTGTGTGTGTGTGTCTTTCAGCTGTCATCAATAAATCCCTTGCAGCTCTATTAAAAACATATTGATTGTTCACTTAATTTCTTGAACTGTTAGTTATGTAATGTTGATGTAATGCCCTGCAAGTAAAACAACTTGCAACACATCATTTTGTTTCCCACATATTAAAGATTTAAGCCGTACATGAGATATTTAATGACCGTTCCTGTCATGATGGCCGTGATGTGTTCAGGGGCTGCAGGAAGTCTGAGCTGCAGGCTGCAGCTGGGTTCTCTCTGTCGGTGATCGTCATATTGACCTCGACATGATCTCATTTTAGAAGGAGCTGGAGAAAAATGAATTACAGTCAGCAACCTTTTTGAAATGTTTTGGTAAAATCATTGAGTCTCTCTCCCTCTCTCTCTCCCTCTCTCTCTCTCTTCAATATTGGCTTTATTGAATGTTGCAACAACAATATTCCCAAAGCATCAAGTTCCAGCAACACAAACAATATACAATTCATATGGATAATAAACACAAGAAACACATAGTTACACAAAACAACAACATATAAACCTTCTTCTATATGTAATCTTATGTTGTTGTTTTTTTCTTTCATTTACATAAATGTATTTATGAATGTGCTCGTTCCCTTTGTCAAATAAAAGAGTAAAACTAAACATGAGTGGAGCCTCGTACAGTCGAGGTTCAGGGCTGGAGCTTTCCTCCTCTCCTATTGGCCGAGGCTTTACTCCTAAAACAACAAATCAAACACAAGTAGAGAGAAAACAGGAAGTTGCTCTCTGACCCCGAAGCTGTGACACGAGCCGTGTGTGTCGGGGTCAAAGGTCGCGGCTATGCCATGGTGACCGGCCTACAAGGGGGGGAGGGGGAGGAGGAGGAGGAGGAGGGGGGAAAGAAAGAAGAAGAAGAGGGAGAGGAAGGAGAATGAGACGAAAAAGAAGGAGAAGAGGAAGAGAAAGAAAAGGAGGAACAAGGAGAAGAAGAGGGAGAAGACGAGGAAGAAGAAGGGGAAGGAAAAGAGGATGAGGAAGGAGGAGGAAGAAGGAGAAGAAGAAGAGGGAGAGGAAGGAGAATGAGATGAAAAAGAAGGAGAAGAGAAAGAAAAGGAGGAAGAAGGAGAAGAAGAGGGAGAAGACGAGGACTTACTTACCTACTTACTTACTTACTTACTTACTTTTTTCTTACAAACTTACATACTTACATACTACCGTATTTTTCAAAGTAAAGCACTGTGTTTTTTTCAATGAAGATAACATTAAATTAATCATGAATACTCTCTCTACATAGTTAATGTGTTAATGACTATTCTCTGGTGTTTAATGAAGTCTCTACAGAGGTGTGTAGAGGCCCATCTCCAGTGTTCTAATGGTACATTGTGTTATCGCCTTAGAAGACTAGCGGAGGGGTAGAAAACCCGCGAAAACCCTTATTATGTGAGCGCAGCTGAAAACAGTTATGCTGGTGAGAGAAGCTATAAAACTGGCCTTCCTTTGAGACACAAACTTAAAGAACAACATTAATATTTACAATAAAAATCATTATTTATAACCTTGTCAATGTCTTGCCTACATTTTATAAATATTTTGAAATTCACTTGATATATAAAAGTGAGTTTCCATGTAAAACACCAGATTCTCCGCGTGACTCTGGTCTAGAACATGTTGCTCAAAACACTTTTTCAGTCGTCCACAAACATGAAGACGAAGGTCGAGGTCTTCAAACACCCGACCCTTTAGACGACCCCGTGACCTTGTTCAGTTAAAGATTAAGATAAAACCTCCAGCTAACTCACCTTATCTAATCTGCTCCTAAAGTTCACGTTTTAGTCCCCCTCCATCAATATTATATTAATTATCTGATCTATTTTATTATAATAATTTAGGATAGGAATATCTAATTATTTTTTGTCTTTCTGTTTTGTATATTATATATATATATATACATATATATATATTAATATATATATATATATATGAATATGTATATGTGCCAAGAAGTAATTTTTCATCTGTCGTCACCGAGAGGCGCAAAACAAACCTAAAAACATAAGATTACATAGAAGATTTATTGATTCAATGATGTCATCACACTGTGGCGGTGTTTGGTTCTCGGGGTCGACTCCATGTTTCTCAACAGTCCCCCATCTGTCAGCTTCAACTTCACGAGTTCCATTAAATGTTATTTTAATCAAGCCTAAATATTATTTTAACGTTGTTGTTGTTGTTGTTGTTTTCTTAGGGAACCGATGGACATTTGCATCGGACACCCTGAAGTCAACACGCGGGTTGCTATGGTGATCCCCAAGTGGAGCATTGTGTTATTATATTATATTATATTATATCATATTGTATTATATTATATTATATTGTATTGTATTATATTATATCATATTATATTATATTATTCATATATTATATTATTTATATATTATATTATATTATATCATATTATATTATATCATATCATATTATATTATATTGTATTATATTATATTATATCATATTATTTATATATTATATCATATTATATTATATTATATTTAGTGCTGTGAAAAATAACGCGTTAACTCAATTAATTAAATTACAGGATTAATTAGTTTTGTTTTTTTAACGCATTTAACGCATGCACAAAGAACCTTTCAACCAGAGTTCTTCAAAGAACCATGAATGGTTCTCCAGTAGGTGATGGTTCTTAGTAGAACCACAAAGCTTTTTAAAGAACCATTTAAGAACCTTTATTGTTCTGTGTGCAGGATGACTTCTGTGATAATAAACAAAGGGAGAACAATGTTCATTAAATCTTTTCTTCGCTGTAACATAAGCAACTAGAATGGGCAAAAAGTAGAAAAGATGAACAAATGAAAACAATCTAAATAAAATAGCAACTAGAACGGGCACTCGGTAGAGGGCATACCTTCGCATATCACAAGATTGGGCATTGAATTATGAACATTTTGGCATTAGTTGCATGCCAATTGGATATTTGACCGAGCTATGGTAAAAAGAAGATGTTGACCTTTCCATGACCTTGACCTTGACCTTTGACCCGATCGATCCCAAAATCTAATCAAATGGTCCCCGGATAATAACCAATCATCCCACCAAATTTCATGCGATTCGGTTTAAAACTTTTTGAGTTATGCGAGGAACACGCATACAAATAAATAAATAAATAAATAAATAAATACACGGCGATCAAAACATAACCTTCTGCATTTTCAATGCGAAGGTAATAAACAAGATGGACGCCGCGTCCGGCACACGGAGCGTTCCTGTTCCGTCTCATCCGATCACAGCCGAGTCCAAAGAGGTTTTGTTTGTCTCTGTCACGGCGGAGCGTGTTCCCTTTGAGGTGCTGTTTACGTGTGTGTGTGTGTGTGTGTGTGTGTGTTCTGTGCCTGTGCTGAATGTACAGTAAACAGAACTGGAGCCCTTGACGACGGCGTGACGATGAGATGAAAACGGTTTCATGCGGGTACCAGCAACTCGGATAAAGGTCGCCGAAAATCTTCCGACACGTCGTTAACCACGGGACTCGAGGATCCATCGATAACATTATGAGTTCATCTCATTTAGAGGAATCTGCAAGTGAAAAAAAACATTATTTCTCACTATTTATATATTTTCTCTTCTCTTTCATTTTGCCTTTCATACGTTTTGAATTGATCTGTTTGTTGTTGTAAATTAAGCATTTCTATACGCTTAAAATGTAACTTTCAATTTTAACACCTCGATTACAGCTTTTCAACTTTTAACTCACGATTACAGCCCTCAGATTATCTAATTTAGAGGAATTTGCAAGTAAAATTTTTTTTATTTCTCACTATATTTATATATATGTTTACATTTTTCTCTTCTTCTCTTTCATTTTGCTTTTCATACGTTTTGAATAATTTGGCTTTTGTTGGAAAGTAAGCATTTCTGTACGCTTAATATTTAGCTTTTCAACTTTTACCTCACGATTACAGCCCTCAGATTATCTATTTTAGAGGAATTTGCAAGTAAAACATTCTGTATTTCTCATTATTATCTAATATAGAGGAATTTGCAAGTAAATTGTTTTATTATTTCTCATTATATATATATATATATATATATATGTTTAAATTTGTCCCTTCTTCGCTTTCATTTTGCTTTTCATACTTTTTTAATTGATAGAAGGCAATAAACAACAACAACATCAAAGGCAACAACAACAACAACAACAACGAAAGCTTGTACTCAACACCCAGCAGTGAAAAGAAAGGAGGATAAATACATCAGATGGGACAACATGGGGGTGGGCTGAAAGCTGATTGGTGGTAGAAACACATGGGAGGGGCTTATTAAACTCTGGGGAAAAAAACTAAAAAAACAAGACAGGAAGGTCAAACACATGAAGCAACAATTAAAGAATAAAACAGTATTTACACATATTAAAAACCTCCGAAGGAGCATCAAAGATAGTTTTTTAGCAGTCATTTGAATATTTGATATTTAATATTCGAGCCCGGATAACAGCGTGACTAAACAATGCGGCGCTTACCAACAACCTCACAGGGGATTTGACCCAAGACCACATGTGTCCATCCGTTGGAATATAGACCAAAGAAGCTCAGAGATGTTTTGTGTTCAGTTCCCTCAGAAAGAGAATAGAACCTTTGTTCCCGTCTTCAGCGAGGAGTTCAAGAGCGCTCTGGAGACGTCAGTGAGGACCGACGGTGAAAGGCAGGAAGGAAGTTCTTAAACTGAAGGGACAACTGGAAAAGAACATGACCGTGAGGAGTTCAGACAAAAATAGAACCCAATCGTGTCCCAACAATGACGCCATAAAAACAAATAACAATAAAAGCCCAGGCGTGGGAGAGCAAACCTTCAGAATAAAAGCTTTTCTGTGTTGGGGGAAACTTCTCGAAGGTCTTATTCTGTTCTCTTGGTGGTCGCAGTTCATCTCTAGTGCACAGGGCTAAAGTAATAATGAAGAAAAACAATAATCCACACTGACGTAAGCTCTTTTTAGAGTGTGAGAGCATGGTAAATAAATAAACTGTAGCGTCGCTGACTTTCCCTGTATCTTTTGTTCTTGTTTCTTTTAAGATAAGATAAAAACCTCTAACCCTTTGGCCATTACCTCATAACTGGCATGGGAACTTTTGTAAAAAAAAATATTTGCAATTTATATATTTGTCCATCAGAAAAGAAAAAGTAATAATTCTACAAAACTTTTTTTAAAGAAAGAAAATTAATAATTCAGTAATAATATAGTAATAATTCATGATTATTCAGAATAATTCTTCAAAACTTTAAAAAGGAAAGAAAAGAAAAGTGTTGATTCAGGATTTTTCAGTAATAATTCTACACTTTAAAAAATAAAATAAAATAGAAATAATAATTCAGTAATAAATCAGTAATAATTCAAGATACTTAATAATAATAATAATTGTACAAAACTATAAAAAAAAGAAAAGTAATAGTTCAGTGATCATTTAGTAATAATTTAGGATTTTTCAGGATAATTCTACAAAACTTTAAAAAAGTAATAATTCAGTAATAATTCAGGATAATTCATCATGTAATAATTCATCAGCGCAATTCATGTTGATCGTCATAATTTTCTCATTGGTGGGAGAAATATTTCGACATTTCACTTAATAAACGTTAAGTAACATACTCCATTACGAATAAAAGAAGAAGTATCAGCAATGTTTATTTATCTATTGCATCCGTCATGGAGTTCTATTTGTCTTTCTCCGTGGTTTCACATCTCATCGGGTTGCTGTGGACTCGAGGGTCGACGCTATCTGGCATCAGGCCTCAATAAACAATATCGTCTGAGACCTCTACAATGCAAATTGTGTCACTCCCTTCTTCTTTTTTTACACACACACACACACACACACACACATACCCGTTTGTATCACACCGTGGGGACGACTGACTGGAAGCAGCCTTGTGGGATCCACCCTTTCTCGAGGGTCTAGAGACGCACGCACGCACGCACACACACACACACACACACACACACACATCCTGCCTCTCAACGGGCTGTTTGTATCACTTAGCACCCGTTCAAACGTTAGCGTGAACACACTCGGGTCACAACAAATCAGAGCGGGTCAGAGCGGGAATGAAGAGCTTGTTATGATAATGAAATGGTTTATTATAGGAATAAATATAAAGAGATGGAGACATGAACAACAGACCGCATGCCCAAATAAACGGAGAAGATAATCCTGGCATGTGTGTATGATAGGAGATGGATGGACGCACACGTTGTACGACATGGTGACGGCCGTAAGACACATTTACACGGTTAACTCCCCTGAGACGAAGAAAAGCCTTATTTGGACTTCTACATCTACAAGGAGACGGCGCCAGATAGTCACAATGTTTATGACCTTTTACTATGTGCAGGGAAGCCGGTCGGGGCTTAAGTTCTGAGTGTAACCCCCACAAATGCATTATTATTAAAACCAAAAGTAAGTTTGGCGCCCAGGCAAAATCACGCTGAATAATATTTCTCCTGTTGAACGAAACAATCTTAAAGCAAAGATAAGCCGGTCGACATAAAGGAGCTGGTCCATGTTGGCGGGAGCTCGATGTTACGACATCGTTCTTATCGTTCCAGGAAGAGTAAACACTCGCCGACTGTACGCAGGTACGAGCTCGTGAGGTGAGTTTTTATTCCGAGAACCTTATTAAATGGGTAATATGGGAACAGTGATGATGTAGCATGACATCATTACTGTCATGCTCCACACATAGCATGACATCATCACTGCCATGCTCCACACGTAGCATGACATCATCACTGCCATGCTCCACACATAGCATGACATCATCACTGCCATGCTCCACACATAGCATGACATCATCACTGCCATGCTCCACATGTAGCATGACATCATTACTGCCATGCTCCACATGTAGCATGACATCATCACTGCCATGCTCCACACATAGCATGACATCATCACTGCCATGCTCCACATGTAGCATGACATAATCACTGTCATGCTCCACACATATAGCATGACATCATTACTGCCATGCTCCACATGTAGCATGACATCATCACTGCCATGCTCCACACATAGCATGACATCATCACTGCCATGCTCCACATGTAGCATGACATCATCACTGTCATGCTCCACATGTAGCATGACATCATCACTGCCATGCTCCACATGTAGCATGACATCATTACTGCCATGCTCCACATGTAGCATGACATCATCACTGCCATGCTCCACATATAGCATGACATCATTACTGTCATGCTCCACATGTAGCATGACATCATTACTGTCATGCTCCACATGTAGCATGACATCATTACTGCCATGCTCCACATGTAGCATGACATCATCACTGTCATGCTCCACATGTAGCATGACATCATTACTGCCATGCTCCACACATAGCATGACATCATCACTGCCATGCTCCACATGTAGCATGACATCATCACTGCCATGCTCCACATGTAGCATGACATCATCACTGTCATGCTCCACATGTAGCATGACATCATCACTGCCATGCTCCACATGTAGCATGACATCATCACTGTCATGCTCCACACATAGCATGACATCATCACTGCCATGCTCCACATGTAGCATGACATCATTACTGCCATGCTCCACATGTAGCATGACATCATCACTGCCATGCTCCACATGTAGCATGACATCATCACTGTCATGCTCCACACATATAGCATGACATCATTACTGCCATGCTCCACATGTAGCATGACATCATCACTGCCATGCTCCACATGTAGCATGACATCATTACTGCCATGCTCCACATGTAGCATGACATCATCACTGTCATGCTCCACACATATAGCATGACATCATTACTGCCATGCTCCACATGTAGCATGACATCATCACTGTCATGCTCCACACATATAGCATGACATCATTACTGCCATGCTCCACATGTAGCATGACATCATCACTGTCATGCTCCACATGGAACATGACATCATCACTGCCATGCTCCACATGTAGCATGACATCATCACTGCCATGCTCCACACATAGCATGACATCATCACTGCCATGCTCCACATGTAGCATGACATCATCACTGTCATGCTCCACATATAGCATGACATCATTACTGCCATGCTCCACATGTAGCATGACATCATCACTGCCATGCTCCACATGTAGCATGACATCATCACTGCCATGCTCCACATGTAGCATGACATCATCACTGCCATGCTCCACATGTAGCATGACATCATCACTGCCATGCTCCACATGTAGCATGACATCATCACTGCCATGCTCCACATGTAGCATGACATCATCACTGTCATGCTCCACATGTAGCATGACATCATCACTGCCATGCTCCACATGTAGCATGACATCATCACTGCCATGCTCCACATGTAGCATGACATCATTACTGCCATGCTCCACATGTAGCATGACATCATCACTGCCATGCTCCACACATAGCATGACATCATTACTGTCATGCTCCACATGTAGCATGACATCATTACTGTCATGCTCCACACATAGCATGACATCATCACTGCCATGCTCCACATGTAGCATGACATCATCACTGTCATGCTCCACACATATAGCATGACATCATTACTGCCATGCTCCACATGTAGCATGACATCATTACTGTCATGCTCCACATATAGCATGACATCATTACTGCCATGCTCCACATATAGCATGACATCATTACTGTCATGCTCCACATGTAGCATGACATCATCACTGCCATGCTCCACATATAGCATGACATCATTTCTGCCATGCTCCACATGTAGCATGACATCATCACTGTCATGCTCTACATGTAGCATGACATCATTACTGTCATGCTCCACATGTAGCATGACATCATCACTGTCATGCTCCACATGTAGCATGACATCATCACTGCCATGCTCCACATGTAGCATGACATCATCACTGCCATGCTCCACATGTAGCATGACATCATCACTGCCATGCTCCACATGTAGCATGACATCATCACTGCCATGCTCCACACATAGCATGACATCATCACTGCCATGCTCCACATGTAGCATGACATCATCACTGTCATGCTCCACACATATAGCATGACATCATTACTGCCATGCTCCACATGTAGCATGACATCATCACTGTCATGCTCCACATGTAGCATGACATCATCACTGTCATGCTCCACATGTAGCATGACATCATTACTGTCATGCTCCACATGTAGCATGACATCATCACTGCCATGCTCCACATGTAGCATGACATCATCACTGCCATGCTCCACATGTAGCATGACATCATCACCGCATGTAGCATGACATCATTACTGTCATGCTCCACATGTAGCATGACATCATCACTGTCATGCTCCACATGTAGCATGACATCATTACTGCCATGCTCCACATGTAGCATGACATCATCACTGTCATGCTCCACATGTAGCATGACATCATTACTGTCATGCTCCACATGTAGCATGACATCATTACTGCCATGCTCCACATGTAGCATGACATCATTACTGCCATGCTCCACATGTAGCATGACATCATCACTGTCATGCTCCACATGTAGCATGACATCATTACTGTCATGCTCCACATGTAGCATGACATCATCACTGTCATGCTCCACATGTAGCATGACATCATTACTGCCATGCTCCACACATAGCATGACATCATTACTGTCATGCTCCACATGTAGCATGACATCATCACTGTCATGCTCCACATGGAACATGACATCATCACTGTCATGCTCCACATAGCATGACATCATCACTGCCATGCTCCACATGTAGCATGACATCATCACTGTCATGCTCCACACATATAGCATGACATCATTACTGCCATGCTCCACATGTAGCATGACATCATCACTGCCATGCTCCACACGTAGCATGACATCATTACTGCCATGCTCCACATATAGCATGACATCATCACTGCCATGCTCCACACGTAGCATGACATCATTACTGCCATGCTCCACATGTAGCATGACATCATCACTGCCATGCTCCACACATATAGCATGACATCATTACTGCCATGCTCCACATGTAGCATGACATCATCACTGCCATGCTCCACATGTAGCATGACATCATCACTGTCATGCTCCACATATAGCATGACATCATCACTGCCATGCTCCACATGTAGCATGACATCATGCTCCACATGTAGCATGACATCATTACTGCCATGCTCCACATGTAGCATGACATCATCACTGCCATGCTCCACATGTAGCATGACATCATTTCTGCCATGCTCCACATGTAGCATGACATCATCACTGCCATGCTCCACATGTAGCATGACATCATCACTGTCATGCTCCACACATATAGCATGACCTCATTACTGCCATGCTCCACATGTAGCATGACATCATCACTGCCATGCTCCACATGTAGCATGACATCATTACTGTCATGCTCCACACATATAGCATATGTAGTCCGTGCCGGGGGTTGTAAACACTAATGCGCTCACGACGCTCTGATCCATGACCACGCTGTGTGAGGCCTGAGGTCAGAGGCCTGAGGTCAGAGTCAGCTTCGACGGTGAGGAGCAACGTGGACGCTGAGACGGGTGAGAAATATCACGGAGAGTTATGTACGGAGACAACATGTTGACAGTTTGGGTTGGATGTGACTCGTTCATACAACACATCATCCGTCCATCCTGGAGAGGGATCCTCCTCTGGCGCTCTCTCTTTCTCTCCTTTTTTCCCCTAAAACCTTTGTTTTTCTATTTATATGGAGTTTTTCCTGATCCGATGTGAGAGGTCAAAGGTCATGGATGTCGTGTGTGTACAGATTGTAAAGCCCTCTGACTGGAGTTTGTAATTTGTGATATCGGGCTATATGAAATAAACTGAATTTAACTGAACTATATTGAGGCTGAATTCATTGAAACACTGAGGAAGAACTAATAATACAGTTTATTTATATACAGCGCCTTTCAAAATGATCAAAGAAACTTTGAAAAACAAGAACTAGACTTTAATAATAAAAAAGAATAGACCCAGCTGAGGCTCAGTGACAGTGAGTGCCGATCCGATGTGAGAGGTCAAAGGTCAGGGATGTCGTATGTGTACAGCATGTAAAGCGCTCTGAGGCACATTTTTCGGGCTATATAAAATAAACTGAATTTAATTGAACAATATTGAGGCTGAATTTATTGAAACAGTAAGGAATAACTAATAACACTAATAATAATACAGTTTATTTATATATATAGCGCCTTTCAAAATGATCAAAAATACTTCAAAAACATGAACTAGACTTTAATTAAAAAAACTAAAGAAAGAAAAAAGAAACATAAATCCAGATTTGTTAGAGTACACAGACCCAGCTGAGGCTCAGTAGCAGTGAGTCCTGATCCGATGTGAGGTCAAAGGTCATGGATGTCGTGTGTGTACAGACTGTAAAGCCCTCTGAGGGGAGTTTGTAATTTGTGATTTCGGGCTATATGAAATAAACTGAATTGAATGGAACTATTTTGAGGCTGAATTTATTGAAACAGTCAGAAAGAACTAATAACACTAATAATACAGTTTATTTATAAATAATATATTGCCTTTCAAAATGATCAAAGAAACTTCAAAAACACGATCTAGACTTTAATAAAAAAACGAAAGAAAGAAGAAATAAACATAAATCCAGATATGTTAGAGTCCACGGACCCCGCTGAGTGCTGATGTGATGTGAGATGTTTACAGAGAGCGACGGCGAGCACTCTGGGCGTCTGATGCCGGAGCTTTCAGGAGCCGACGAGGCGTGAAGTCACTTCATTCGTGTTCCCCGGCAGCAGCAGCGAGAGTCGAGGGTCTCCGTCCCGTCTGCAGCCGCACACGAGCCACTAGACACGCCGAGGCTCCGTGATCACCACGGCTATCTGGAGCCATCGAGCTCAGTGTGTGTGTGTGTGTGTGTGTGTGTGTGTGTGTGTGTGTGTGTGTGTGTGTCAGAGGGATTATTAATACTCTAGGAGTAGAAGACTTTCCTCTTGATGGTCTTATAGTTAGGGCTCAATTAGGTTCACCTAGAGATGCTGCTGTAGGCTGATAGGCTGCTGGGGAACGTTTAGGATACACTGAGCACCTCTCTCCTCTTCTCTCTCTCTCTCCTTATACATGAATTTACATCTCTCCATCACACATTATTAACTAGAACGGGCACTCAGTAGAGCGCATACCTTCGCATATCACAAGATTGGGCATTGAATTATGAACATGTTGGCATTAGTTGCATGCCAATTGGATAAAAATTGTATGGTAAAAAGAAGATTTGACCGTTTCGTGACCTTGACCTTGATCTTTGACCCGATCGATCCTAAAATCTAATCAAATGGTCCCCGGATAATAACCAATCATCCCACCAAATTTCATGTGATTCGGTTTAATACTTTTTGAGTTATGCGAGTAACACGCATACAAATAAATAAATAAATAAATACACGCCGATCAAAACATTACCTTAATAATAATAATAATAATACATTCTATTTGGAGGCGCCTTTCAAGTCACCCAAGGTCACCTTACAATAAAATCAAACAGGATACAGGATAAAAGTATCAAAGATAAAAACACCATTAAAACAGAAGATCAACATAAAAACAAGTGAAGTGCACAGGATCCAGTTATAGGGAGTATGCCAGTTTGAACAGGTGAGTTTTTAGTTGATGTGATGGAGTCTGATTGTCTTATGTGTGGGGGGAGGGAGTTCCAGGGCCTGGGTGCTGAGCAACTGAAGGCTCGGGCACCCATGGTGCTGAGGCGTGACGTGGGGATGGTTAGCAGTCCAGAAGAGGATGAGCGGAGGGTGCGGGAGGGAGTGTATTCCTGAAGGAGGTCGTAGAGGTAAGTGGGGGCCAGATGATGGAGAGTTTTGTAGGTGAGGAGAAGGTTTTTGAAGTCGATGCGGTATTGTACAGGGAGCCAGTGAAGTTGGATGAGTACAGGAGTGATGTGGTCCGATGATTTGGTCCAGGTGATGATCCGGGCGGCCGAGTTCTGAATGATTTGCAGTCTGTTGATGAGTTTGGTGGGGAGTCCGGTGAGGAGGGCATTGCAGTAGTCGATGCGGGATGTGACAAATGAGTGGACCAGGATTTCGGTGCTGGACTGGGTCAGTGATGGGTGGAGTCTGGAGATGTTGCGGAGGTGGAAGAATGCAGTCCGGGTGATGTTTTGAATATGGGGTGCAAATGAAAGGGTGCTGTCCAGAATGACACCGAGGCTCTTGACTTGGGGGGAGAAGGGTACAGGGACTCCGTCGATGGTGATGGGTGGAGCTGTGGTGTGTTTGGATTTGGTGATGATGGATTTGGAGCCGATGAGCAGGGCCTCAGTTTTATTGCCGTTTAGTTTTAGGAAGTTCCTGCTCATCCAGCTCCGGATGTCTTCAAGGCAGGTGATGAGGGAGGTAGGAGGGATGGCCGCAGTCGGTTTAGTGGAGATGTAGACTTGTGTGTCGTCGGCGTAGCAGTGAAAATGGACCCCATGGTGACGGAGGATTGTGCCCAGGGGGAGGAGGTAAATGGTGAAAAGAAGGGGACCCAATACTGACCCCTGGGGTACTCCCAGTAAAACACCCGAACACCCAGACTTGTGGTTCTTCCGTCTTTTCAATGCGAAGGTAATGATGCTTATATAGGGCTGAATCAGGGTCACCTGGTCCAGACTCTAGAGATGCTGCTATAGGCTGCTAGGCTGCTGGAGGACGTTTTAGGATACACTGAGCACCTCTCTCCTCTTCTCTCTCTCTCCTTATGGATGAATTTTCATCTCTCCATCACACATTACTCACTCTGCTCCCTCCCCGGAGTCCTTGAGACTCCACATCTGTCCTCTGGAACTCAGGAAGGGTGACGATGGAGAAGAGGGCGCTTAATGACGAAGAGGCCGTGAACACAGAAAGCTGTGAAATGGAGAGGAAAAAACAGCTCATTAAAAAGTGTTAATGCGTTGCTATAGCAAGTTTGATGAAGGCCGTGCCACTAAAAGCTCAGAAGTACACATTTTCATTTGTACACGAAGAAAGTACAGGAAAAAAAGTAAGAATGTACATTTTCCAGATCAAAAGTAAAGAAAGGAACAGACATTTAATTCTAGTATATTATTATAGTTTATAGTTGGTATTAAAGTGAATACAGTAGAACCTTCATTAACTATGAATCTCCATTCGTTTATCTTGCTGTTCAAGGGAAAACTTTAGCTTGTGTTGTTGTTGTTGTTGTTGTGTTTGTCGTTGTTGGTGGGTGCCATGTAGAGAGTTAACATAAGCAATAACTTGTAACTGCTCTCTCAGATTTATGACGTAATGGCAGCAGCTCAGGGAGGCTCCCCTCACGTCCTCACTGTGTTCTGCCCTGCAGCGGCACCTAGTGGACACGTAACGTAGCACAATTATTTAAAGTTTCAAAAGTTAACACAACTCTGTTCTTTATTGGGTCAAATGAGCATTTTAATAGTGAGCACAGTTTTCATGTATTTGTTCAAGTTTCAGAAACATTTTGGGACTGTTATTTGAGACATGCAGTTACAATACAGATTGATTGAGGGAGGTGCTTCACCTTCGCGGGTTTCCACTCAGCAGCCAATCAAAAGCGCACGTAAATTTCACTTTTGGGGAGACCGTCCAATGATGATGGATTGGGAACAGCAATCAGGGGAGACCGAGCCAATCTGAGGCGAGGGCGGGCCTCCCTGGGTTCTCCTCTGCCCTTCCCAGGGAGGCCCGCCCTCGCCTCAGATTGGCTCGGGGGGTTCTGCGTGACACGGAGTTTCAGAGGACTGGCTCCTCAACTCCCTGGTCACTGCGTCATTGGTGGAAATTGGTTGATACAAGTTTACTTTCGCATATTTACTTTGAGAGAAAGAAAAGATGATTGTAATTTGGTAGAAAAACGTTGTACATTTCTAGAAATGTCCACATACACACACATGGGGTGCCTGCACCACCATGACACATCAGGGAAACAGACGAGGTTTGGTGGAGGAAACAGAAAGTGTGAACATTTGAACACGGGACATAAAACGTGAGGACGATGCTCTCCAGCATAGTGATGCATTTATAAACATATATACAGTGCTTGCTGTGGACAGGAGAAGCAGAGAGCTCCAGCGGACTGTCCTCTTGACGTCACAGGCAGTCTGCTCTGCTGCCGGACCGACAGCGACCACAGCGGCATCGGTGGCGCTGTCTCACCCAAATATGAAGAAATCAACAAAAAAATATATCAAATCATAAATAAATGATAATTTTACAATAAATAAGGAACGCTTCACGAATTTGCGTGTCATCCTTGCGCAGGGGCCATGCTAATCTTCTCTGTATCGTTCCAATTTTATTATGCGTGCTATCGAGATAACACAACTATACTAAGTTCCTGAGGGGTATATGAGGCCTTCTCCCCGCAGAGGGCCTCTATCAGGGTGCTGGAGCCGGGCCCACGTGGGAACCGACAACCGGGTTTAAACGCCCCTCTCTCTGGGCAGGAAACACAGGTCTGGGAGCTGCCCTGAACTGCACTCGGGTCCAGAACCTGGTCTTACGCGGTCTGACCCACTTCAGGTTCTGCCCGCCATGCTGAGGAACCCAAGAGGCTGCTGGGAAATCTAGGCAGAGAGGCCGTCTACGTCACTGGGTCAGGATTGGTGAGCGGCCGCCGAGAGGACAGAAGGATCTCTCACAGCTCCGCCCACATTCCTGAGACGGGAGGAGGAGAGAGAGAGACAGAGGTTGAGGATCCACAACGACAGCAATGTGTTTTAAACAACCAGGACTGTTTCTATTCTCTCTTCACATTATGTGGGTTCTTCCTGCTTTACTACTTCCTGTTTTTATTTGGTGCAGTTTCACAAACTCACCAGCAGGCGGCGCACTATGACCGCTGTGTGGAGAGAGAGGCGCTGCGGAACGAGGGAAACAAAATGAAAATGTGTAAATTGTGTTGCTCTTTAGTATTTGTCATGAATAAATGTTATAAATGCTTAAAACGGTGTAAAAATAAAGTAAATAAACGTATTGTAACGTTCATCGGGTTTCTCTTCATAAACAATTGTAAATGAACATGAAGAACACTTTTGAGATTTTGAGAAACAATAATAATATTATTATTTACAAAGGAAACCCCACAGGCTGGAGGAGTTACGGGAGTTTGAATTATTCACTTTCTACGATTACATTAAGAAATCTAACAATTTGATATTTGTTTTGATTTTTCATTCAAAGTTCTCTGCACAACAAACATGAATTGGCATTTTATTAAATCAGGAGTTCATATGAACACATTGGGAACACAAGCAGCAGTATTTCAATAAAAAAACAAAAACCTCTGACTCTTCTACTACTACGAGGGTACTCATCCAACACTCATCCCCCCCCCCCTTCTCTGTGAGCCACTGCTTTTATAAATTGTTTAAAATGTATTTATTGTAAGACAGGAGACAAAACAAAGACACATCACCAAGAGGACGACAGGACAGTGAGAAATAAAGCCATCAAAACACGCTTTAGTCAGAGCACTGTGAGCCTTTAGGAGATGAAACAAACACAGTGGATGAGTAGATGTACAGGTGGGTGTTGCTGTTTGCATGAAGCAGGTTTCTACTCAACCACCTCTGATCCTCTGGAGGTCTGAGCAGCTGCTGGGAAGATGCTCTGTGACCAAAGGAGCTCCGAGTGAACACGTGTTCCCTTGTTGTGATCTTTGAGAGGCGTGAAGAGGTGATGGGGCCATCGGGCGATCAGGCTCCCCCTCCTCACTCCCCCTCCCTCAAAAATCTAATCAAATGGTCCCCTGATAATAACCAATCATCCCACCAAATTTCATGCGATTCGGTTCAATACTTTTTGAGTTCTGCGAATAACACGCATACAAATAAATAAATAAATACACGGCGATCAAAACATAACCATCCGCATTTTCAATGCGAAGGTAATAAAGAACGAGCCAGAAAACTCTTTTGTAAGGTAATAAATACCAAGCCAGCTGGACATGCAGTCAGTGGCGGTTCGTCCATAGGGGGCGCTAGGGCGCCGCCCCTCTTAAAATTTGGAGATGAAAAAAAAAGAAGAAGAAGAAAAAGAAAAAAAAAATCTGTCAAAAAACATTATATGCCAAATCATTTAAATAGTAAATATACCGTGTTGACGCGCTAAATGTGTGTGGGAGACCGTAAGCCCCTGTCAACAACCACTTAAGTTAATGTGAAAAAATATAATATATCGCCATTATCACGGAGAGAAGCCCTCCCTTTTCGGGCGCTGGTCTAACGTGTGTGTGCATTGATACAACATTTCAGTCGTTTTGGCAAAGACCGGCTTCACATTGGCGGATGAAACTGAATCTTGGGCGCACAAATGTGCGCACGATTGGATTATTCGGCAGATCAGAGACCCGTATGTTCCCTCAGCCCATAGAGCAGTGTTGCCAGGTCCGGGTTTTCCTGCGGAATCGGGCCACTTTTGAAGTGTTGCGCTGGTTGAATTTTTGTCCTTGGTTCGGTAGACCTATTTTGCATGCAAATTACATGAATATCTTTAAATAAAAATCCATATTTTAAATGAAATAATTTATTCATACCCAAATCCTACCAAACTGACTCCAGATCAGCACGTACACATTTTATTTATGATAATATACTGTATCTAATTACACAAGGCCATTTTAGGACATAGGGGAAATAACTGTTTAGGGAAAACTGCTTTTAATGCTGGCAAACTAAACATATGTTGTTACTTTGTAGATATTACAATATATTTGGCAATGATAGCAATGCTGTTGGACTTTAAAAGCAGTGTATATGGTTTGGCACGGGCATATTTTGAGTTCTGATATTGGGCTGGTTTTTGGGCTGGTTTTGATTGGCCATTGGGCTGGTTTTGTCACACAGACCTGGCAACCCTGCTCACAATGGTTTTATATTGCTGAGGGTGAGTTGAGTGAAAACGATGTTGCACTATTTTGGCTATATTCTTTTATAAAATTAACCGTTTATGTTACATACAGTAATGGTCGCAAATACGATCACGGCGTCCAGCTATCGTGTCATTTAGACCGTCAACATATACGTTTGGTGGCGGTCTCATTGAGCCACTTTGGCACCGTTTGTTTAGCTACATCCGTCGCCCGACGTATATTTTCCTTGTGTAAATTGTGTTTTGCGTGTCTAGGAAGTGGAAGTGCAGAGACAGATCAGAAGGCAAATGTGTGTTCTGTTGTCTTCTGCAGGTATGTGTTTCCTTTGTTCAAAGTTAGAATTTTTCTGTTTCTGCTGAAATGACTCTAGCTCATGTAGTTATTTATTTTGTCCATTAGGGTCTCTGTTTTCCCTTGTATGTTACATGTCATGGTTTTTGATGAGAATTGTTATTATTTAGATTTAATGTGGTCCTGTCTTCCATGGACAATGGTTTTATTTTGCTGAGGGAAGTGGAAGTGCAGAGACAGATCAGAAGGCAAATGTGTGTGTTCTGTTGTCTTCTGCAGAATAAATAAGTGCTGGGAAAATCCACCATCTGAGCCGACTTCTTCCATGCCCGCTCCACATCTGTAACATCTGCTCTGAACCTCTTTCATGTGAGGTGAAACTCTTTATTTTGCAAACCTCTAAAACCCAACCCAATGTTTCTTAAAGAATTCTGCTCTGAACCTCTCATGCCCAAAGTTACACTGTGTTGATAGTTGTTGTTGGACAGTGTTGATGAGCACGCTGTGTTCTTGAAATAAAGCTTTGGTTTTTACAATATTCTACTCAAAACCTCTTTTCTTCTCATTGTTGAGTGCTATTTAAACCGCGTCGCCCAACTGCGCCCCCCCAAAAAAAAATTTCACCAGCCGCCACTGCATGCAGTACATCTTTAGATGCAGTGCCTCCCAGTCGGTGGCCTCTGTGTCCCCAGGAACGCAAACGGACCAGCAACCCTGCAGGGCGATCTCAGTGGGGCAGTTTGTATCCACCAGCTCCGTCCTCTGGTCACTACCTGGCAGCGATGCAGCCACAGAACTTCATTCATAATTCACGTCGCAGCGCTTTTAACGGTTACTTGGCTCGGCTTACGAGGCTGAGGCTCCAAATTACTTCATGTTTCATGTGATTTGTTGTCCGGCCATGCATGAGGGCGAACGTGTGCGTAGAGTTCTTCTGAATGGCTGAACAGGAAGACAGGTGGGTAAATATGGGAGTCATTAATATAGATATATATATATATATATAAAAATATATATATACTGTACATATATATAAATATATGCTTATAAATAAATATATACATATATAAATAAATATAAATATATATATGTAAATATATGTATGTACGCAAATATATATATATATATAAATATATATACTGTATGTGAATATACGTATATATACAGATAAATATATATATATATTTATATTAATAAATATATATGTATAGACATATATATATATATAAATATATATACATACAATATATGTATATATTTATATATATTTATATTAGGGCTGTCAGCGTTAACGCGTTAATCTATGCGATTAATTTGGCCGCGTTAACGCACTAAAATATTTTAACGCAATTAACGCAACTTTGTTTACTTCCGGTGTTCGTTGAAGTTGTTACACTCAAACCGAGTGTCAAACCGCGGCAGAACGGTTTAACACTGTTTCCGTTTTTAAAACAATTATTTCTCCACGAAAATAAGGAGCAGAAATCAGTTTAACTCGTGGATGAATCAGTCGGGTTTCCTCCTGCTCCTCCTTCCTCCCGTCTCCCCCTCTGACACACAGAGGAACGGAGGGGCGACGTGTCGGGTGACGCGGCGCGGAAAGAACTCGACACACGAAACCTTCAACGTGATTGGTCAATCCGTTTGTCTGTCAACATTTTGCGAAAAAAACAACCAATGAACACTCAGTAAATCACAAAGGACCCCCCACCTCACAGGTGAGGCTCATTAGCAGCCTGTCAGTCAGAGAGCAGAGAACACGGTCGAGGACAACTGTCCTTCATTATATATAGAGCTGAGATTGTTCTGGAATTTTTGATGTATAACACATGGGTATGTGTCATATGCAAACGCCTTTAAAAGGTGAATTTACATTTTTTTGTAAAATGTATAAAATGAGCCCAGCCTCCAGAGGGTTAACGTGACATATGTGAATGTCAGTCAGTTATCAAGGCCACTGGTTCTGCTGTTCATGTTAAAGATGACAGGACCAATGGGGTCTCAAATATACTTCTTTTTTTTTTACTAATCTGGATGTTTCACTGAAGAAACAATTTATCATCCACAATATTAAATACCTTGCTGGCACTTTATGGTTAGGAGCCTCTTTGAACACACAGCTCTGTGTGAAGTTTTGTCTTTAAAAAGAAGAACACTTTTTTTTTTATCGCGATTAATGAATTTCAAAATGTACGATTAATTAGTTAATTTTTTTTAATCGATTGACAGCCCTAATTTATATATACAACAGTGCTCAATTGTTTATGTGGAAACTGACAAATAGTTGTGTGAAGAATGAAAAAGTCTAAGGAATAGTTTAAATTCTGCCAACTTATCTCATTTCACGTCAACGTTAGATTGTCAGTTTTGAAAAGTTTCTGGAAAGGTGTGTGTGTGTGTGTGTGCCTGTGTGTGTGTGTGTTGGGGGTTGCCAACGCTTTTCAAACATCCAACAACCACTTGTTCCTAAGACCTTGAAGTCCTCCGTTAACTTTTGAGTACGCATGAAATACTTTTGCAATAAAGACGACATTGTCCCCGATACGTATGATAATTATGCTTTTTTCTTTATTTCTAATAGAGGCTGTCAGAGCGTAACAAACGACTGCAATAAAGGACCGGCTGCATGATGGAATTCAGTCCTCCACACATATGCATTTCAAAGCCCTTGGTGTGTGTGTGTGTGTGTGTGGGGGGGGGGCGGTAATGTGACAAACAAATTCAATAGAGCGGAGAGGAGATGAATCGACACGGAAACAGAGAAACAGATTCGTGTTTCACATCCAGACAGATTGTACCCAGAGATTCACTCATTCACCGACACACATATTTGGCCGGTGTTGACCATTAAAAACCTGCGTACTGTTTTCATATCCGTCGTGGCCAATAGCCGTACGAGCGTTGCTCAAGGGCTGATCCTCTGTGGCAGCGTTTCCCTCTTTTGTTTGGAATTTAACCAACTTGAAAACATCCCACAGGCCCGTCACACAGCGGTGCTATTGGTGGCGTTTGTTACTTTACGTTTCTTGTGTTCTTTGTTTGTAACTTTGTGTTTCGTGTGTTTTTATGTTTGTAACTTTGTGTTTCTTGTGTTTTTATGTTTGTAACTTTGTGTTTCTTGTGTTTTTTGGTTTTTAACTTTGTGTTTTTATGTTTGTAACTTTGTGTTTCGTGTGTTTTTATGTTTGTAACTTTGTGTTTCTTGTGTTTTTTGGTTTTTAACTTTGTGTTTTTATGTTTGTAACTTTGTGTTTCGTGTGTTTTTATGTTTGTAACTTTGTGTTTCTTGTGTTTTTTGTTTTTAACTTTGTGTTTTATGTTTGTAACTTTGTGTTTCGTGTGTTTTTATGTTTGTAACTTTGTGTTTCTTGTGTTTTTTGGTTTTTAACTTTGTGTTTTTATGTTTGTAACTATGTTTTTCTTTTGTTTTTGTAACAGTTTAGCTCCACACCTTCTTTTGTTTATTAGTTGTTTTCACCCTGTCTCAGTAACTATCACATCATTCCAGATCCTGCTTCCCATCTCGTTAGTCCAACTCCCTTCACCTGTTCTCTCCCCTGCCTCTGATCACTCCCTCGTTAGTCCCTCATTACCTTCACCTGGTCCTCATGCCCGTCTCACCTGTTGCCCATTCCCTCGTTAGTCCCTGTCGACTCAGGTTCCCTCACTTGTCCTCTGCCAGATTGTCCTGTGTTTTCATGCCAAGTTCTCCAGCGTTAACACCTCTGATTATCTGCCCCGCCCCTTTTTGGACTTGTTTGCTTCTTGGACTGATCTCCTGGTTTTGACCCAGCCTGTTTTCAACTAAAGACATTCATCTTTGTTACTCTTGTCTGAGTCGTGTTTTTGGGTCCACTCTAATAGCACCGTGACAGTTTTTGTATTTGTAACTTTGTGTTTCTTGTGTTTTTTGGTTTTTAACTTTGTGTTTTTATGTTTGAGTTTGTGTTTCTTTTGTTTTTCTATTTGTAACTATGTGTTTCTTATGTTTTATTGTTTGTAACTTTGTTTCTTGTGTTTTTTTTGGTTTTTATCTGTGTTTTGTTTGTAACTTTGTGTTTCTTGTGTTTTTATGTTTGTAACCATGTTTTTCTTGTGGGTTTTTTTTCCGGGTCACCCTCGAAAAATATATTTTAAATCCCATTGTGTTTCACCTGGTTAAATAAAGGTTTAATTGGAACAGAAAGGAATATTTTATCCCAGAGCAAAGCTGCTTGGCACGTTTATTTTGGGGGCTGTTAAGCTTTTGACCATCTTGTGTGTATCCTTAAAGCTTAAAGCTGAACACAATACACGTATCACATGGAACGGTACGGTAAACCCAGTAACAACTGTTCCAGACAGCTGTGCTCTGATGCTTAGGAAGAGAGAGCCGCTCTAATCTGACTTAATGATGCAATTTGTCTTTCAGCTACTCGCATGGATCCTGCCACATATACTTTGCATCACTTTTCCACTTCTCACTGCAGTGTTAAATAACTTAGCGCCTGCTCTACTTCACTCCCTCCATCGTGTGTGTGAATGCGGGGCTGGAGTTATTTTTTGAGGCAGTAAAGCACCAGAGCTGTGTAAAGCTCTGCCTGCACCCATACAAGGTTTTCAGATGCAATAGTATCATTTAAACTCCATCTACAAAGACAAACACTTAGATCTTTTTGTTTTTTTTGTTTAATGTGCAAATTCAATTGAACAATTATATAATTAGACTTCAATCAGCTATATTTTCAATTCCCTAGTTCCCTTCAGCTCTGGAGATATCCCTGCTCTACCCCAAACACCAGCTAGAGACTATAAACATAACACAATAGATCCATGAGTAGATAAAAACCTAGATATTTCCCCTCAGGAGTAAAAAAGGATAATGAAGATTGGCTCCCTAGTGATGTTCGACGTATTAACTTAAAGGATCTAAAAAGTTGCAGGTTTAAGTAACAATATTCTTGTACCTTGTACATCATGACCTTGGAGTAAAATGAATTAATCCTTCAGATTCAAGAAATCTGCATTAACCCACCAGGAGTATTCGATAAAAATTGAACACTGATGTTTTTCTTTACTTTTTGTAAATTTCCTCAAAATAAAAATATATTTAATAGTAATACACTACCGTTCAAAAGTTTGGGGTCATCCAGACAATTTCGTGTCTTCCATGAAAACTCACTTTTATTTATCAAATGAATTGAAAATTGAATAGAAAATATAGTCAAGACATTGACAAGGTTTGAAATAATGATTAATATTTGAAGTATTAATTTTGTTCTTCAAACTTCAAGCTCAAAGGAAGGCCAGTTGTATAGCTTATATCACCAGCATAACTGTTTTCAGCTGTGCTAACATAATTGCACAAGGGTTTTCTAATCAGACATTAGTCTTCTAAGGCGATGAGCAAACACAATGTACCATTAGAACACTGGAGTGATCGTTGATGGAAATGGGCCTCTATACACCTATGGAGATATTTCATTAGAAACCAGACGTTTCCACCTAGAATAGTCATTTACCACATTAACAATGTATAATAATAATAACATTCAATTATTATTATTATTATTATAGTGTGTATTTTTGATTAATGTTATCTTTATTGAAAAAACAGTGCTTTTCTTTGAAAAATAAAGACATTTCTAAGTGACCCCAAACTTTTGAACGGTAGTGTATATTTAAATGGGAACACAACTTGTGTTTCTAAGGGCCTTGTAATATATAAAAACTGTTAAAAAAAACCCTGAGGCGTCAGTAGTCTGATGTTGTCGCTAACATATACGATATAACACACGTTATATCACACATGTTAAATATTCATAATATCAACCCTTTCTATATCATCCATTGGTATTTTCTGCAGGCTGCCACACCTCCCGTCTCTTCCTCTCACACCACTTATACTGTCACACCAGGTTCCACCGTTTATTTGTTCTGTTTAAGTGGGACTCGTAAAGCACATTGGGATGCCTGGTCCTCCTGTGTGTACATGGACAAGTGTGTGTGTGTGCGTGTGTGTGTTTTCCCAGTGGATCCCAGTGGTTTGTAGATAGCTAGACAAAAACACACATTGAAAGAGGGTCAGTCAGAGGTGGAAGAAGTGTGTAGGGGGGGGGGGGGGGGGGGCACACAAGAGAATGGAGAGGCCGTGTGCAAATAAATTGGACCGAGACCGGCGGTGAAGCACAAGGACAACGTCTGATAAAACATATTTCTTCTTCATACGCTGAGGTCACACAGATACACAAATACAGAAGTGGATGAGGACTCTGAGCCACATCTCCTGACCCTCAGTATCTCAGGAGCTCCTCGACGTTTCAATGCAGACGGCTCTCTTCTTTGGCTCTTCTTTGGCTCTTCTTTGGCTCTCTTTTTCTCTCCCTCCCCATGACCTTCCCTTCCCTGCTTGGCTTCTCTCGTCATGTTTTGTCTTGTTTTATACTTGAGAGACTCTCCTCATCGCTTCAACTAAAACCATGGACCGATCAACTGATCATCTGATCAACTGGTCTCTCAACGCACTTCTCGGCGAAGCTTGGGTTGAACCTGCCCGTCCTGCCGGGCGTTGCAGCTGGTTACCCGATGGACGTGTCGGTGTGCAGCAGCCCGCCGAGAGGGAGTAGATGACATCTACCTATTCGAACTATGATTACAGGATTTCTGCTGTTTGATTTGGCGTTGCCCTGGTTTATCGGAAAATTAAGGAAAGGGTGACCGTTAAAAGCCCCTAAGGCTGCCCGACGAAATTGGATCGATTTGAAAATGGGAGGAAAGTGGTGGAATAGCAGGTGCAAATTGGATGTAGCTGCTGGCAGACCAAACAATCCCAATCTTATCTGCTTTCGCCTCCTCAACCAGAACGGTGCCTTGGCCAAGGCGTTACTGAACAACAACTCCCTGAAGATCGCTGAAGTGAGAACCTCTCATTCCTTCCCCTATCCACAGACACCTGTGGTTGTTTTCCAGGACCTTTCAAGGCTATCTCCATGGCAACGACCATCTTGCGGACTGAGCTGTCTGTTGTGGCCTGGGGAGGACGACATACCAGAACTACGAACTTTCAATAATACTGATTGCATTCAGTACCCTCCCCATCCCACGCCGCCTGCTTTTTACCCCCAGGGACGGACGGGCTGTGGCTGGCGCTGCTGTGTTGGCGCGGACCGGCTGGCTGCTTGTCGGTGCTGGTTACCTTCTGCCCCCAATGGATGGGCTTAGATCACCCAGTTGTTGGATTACCTCCCTCCCCTTCTCGTTGCAAGTCATGTCTATAATGGATGTGCTTATCTCCTAAGGTGTTTTTCCTGCTCCCCACTGTACCCCTCTCGGGCATAGTCGGGCGTTGGTGTTTTTCTCCTTTTCTCCTCATGTTATGCTGTAATCTTTCATCCACCCTTTCTTGTAATTTCGATGCTTTTGTACCTGTACTCTGGCAAACGACAAATAAATATATCAATCAATCAATCAATCAATCAATCAATCAATCTGGTCGCATGAGCTTCGGCTTCTTTGAAACATTGCTGGCAATACAAGAACTATACGGACAATGTAAATAACTGTTTTGTATATATTTCCCTATCTTTGTAATGCAATAATATTTCAGTGTTTGTTTTCCATTATAAGCATGGTTCAAATATCAGCAGCAGAGAAGTGGCTGCCCATTGGTCAACACTGAGAACGATAGTAATCATACACACAACCGACCCCTTAACCGACCCCTCAACCGACCCTCAACCGACCCCTCAACCGACCCCTCAACCGACCCTCAACCGACCCTCAACCGACCCTCAACCGACCCTCAACCGACCCCTTAACTGACCCCTCAACCGACCCTCAACCGACCCCTCAACCGACCTTCAACCGACCTTCAACCGACCCTCAACCGACCCCTCAACCGACCCTCAACCGACCCTCAACCGACCCTCAACCGACCCCTCAACCGACCCTCAACCGACCCTCAACCGACCCCTCAACCGACCCCTCAACCGACCCTCAACCGACCCTCAACCGACCCTCAACCGACCCCACAACCGACCCTCAACCGACCCTCAACCGACCCTCAAGCGACCCTCAACCGACCCCTCAACCGACCCTCGCCTGACCCCCCTCCCTCCCCCTGTAAACGGCACAACGTCTCCATCAGGATGCAAAGAGGTGAAGAGATCCAGTTCTCTCGGAGCACTTCAACGATGACAGACGACGCCGTTGCGACGCTTCCTCGGTGCGACTGGAAGGAGTGCGTCTGGAGAACGTCTCCGGAGGGCAAAAGGTCGATGGATGTTATTATCGCGGCTGTATACCTTCGGCAAAATGTGGTTTACGTTGCGTTCGTGTGCCGAAAAGACGGGGCCCGGACCGAGACTACGCCTGAGGGTCCCCACTGCTCGGTTCTTTAACGCTACATTAATACATTTAGCTCACGCTTTTATCCAAAGCTGTAGACACGGCTACAGGGAGACATTCAGGGAAGTGTCTTGCTCAAGGACACATCGACTAGGGCGGGGGATTGAACCGCCAACCCCCTGATTGAGAGGCGGACCTGCTGACCACAGTCGTCCTTTTCTTCGAGAAGGTTTTGAGTCGGCGTACAAAACGACTTCGCACCTGTCGACATCCGAACATCTGGATTGTGACGTTTGTCACTTTGGAATCATCCGGTATTACAAAGTTAAAAGTTAAAAGTTAAAGCTCATTTGCCGTTTTTCGTCTCTCATGAACGCCCGTTTTAATTTTTTTACGTAGCTTGAATAAGAATAAACAGTTTCTTCCACTTCCTGTCGTCATGACGACTCAAACTTGAGATGACTGTAGTGACCCGCGTTGTGTTTAAAACGCCGGTCCTCTGCTTCCTCGTAACTACGACGACCAACGGGAGGAACGGAAGACTGGAAAATATTCAGTCGACAAAGTGATTGAATTTAAATAGAAAAGAGGAATTGTTGGCTAAAATTAATTTGACATACAACTGAACTGAAGACGGTTGTAATAAAGAATACAAATCAAGGGTAGCCAGATTATTAATTTAGAGCTAAATTCTGCTCTTTGTAGAACTGCATCTTATCTTAGAGAGAACGTTTTGAGTATAACCTGAAATTACCAAATCAATGTACCTTTTAATGTATTACACAGATGTGTTCCACAGATTAGCAATTTGGATATTCTGCAATATTTGTCAAGTCAATTGTATTTATACAACCCAATTTAACAAAATGTGCCTATAGGGACTTTACAGTCTGTAAAAAATACAACATCCTCAAAATGAATGGGGACAATAATGGAGGAAGAGAAACACATATAATGTGTGTGTGTGTGTGTGTGTGTGTATCAACATGGTAAAATTAGGAAGAGAAACAAATGTCCATTATAATATGGCAATGTAACATGTGTGTGTGTGTGTGTGTGTGTGCGTGTGTATCAACATGGTAAAATTAGGAAGAGAAACAAATGTCCATTATAATATGGCAATATAACGTGTGTGTGTGTGTGTGTGTGTGTGTTTTGGGAGAAAGAGAGATGAGAGGAGATGACATGATAAAGATGACTTGAGAATAATAATTAATACAAGGTGTTAAATACTGAATGAAAGCAGGTGATGGAATAAAGAGATCCGACAGGTGTAAAATGGGGCGTGGCCTCATGTAGAAAATTGAAAGTTATCAGACAATGAAGTTAAAATTGTGTCAAATATTCAACTTTTTAGTTCAAATTCTATCTTGAAATATTTATTATATATATAAGATGATTATTACTAAATTCTGCTCTTTGTAGAACTGCATCTCCTGATGGCGCCGCGGACGGTCGCCTCGGTGTGTTGGTGCGCGATGTTTTTTGTTGTTTTCGTTTTAAATACTGTTTTCTGCTGGGATTCCCAGAGCTCTTTCACCAGAGAAGAGCTCTTGAACATCAGGGGAACAACTCCAGCGGATTTACTTCCAACGTTTTTAACTTCTGTGGAGTTACTGGACATTTTTGTAAAAGGTGTGCTCACCTTCGCCCACGCGGTGAGCGCGGCGGAGAGGAAGCGTTCAGGGCGCTTATGCGGCTACGGAAACGGGATCTCGTACAGCGCTGCGGGCATATTTCTCTCCAACGTCCGCTCACTGTGCAACAAACTGGACGAACTCCAGCTGCTGGTGGGGAGAGACAGAGACTTCTCCTCATCCTCCGTTCTGTGCTTCACGGAATCATGGCTAAGTGGATCGATACCAGATTCTGCGCTCCAGCTCGCTGGCTTCCAGCTGTTCCGAGCGGACCGGGTCACGGAGCTCTCCGGAAAAAAAAAGGGTGGAGGAATCTGCTTCTACCTCAACAACGGCTGGTGCAACGACGTACGGTGATTCTACAGCACTGTTCGCGGACCTGGAATCTTTATCATTCACTGCAAACCCTTCTACTCCCACGTGAGTTCGCTTCATTCATCCTGGCGGAGTTTACATGCCGCAGGGGAACGTGAACGAGGCACAACAGACCCTCGCCGAACAGATACGGTGTGTGGGCGGACCTTCCGGACTCTTTAGTTATTGTACTCGGGATTTTAACAAAGGAAACCTCAGCCACGAACTCCTAAATATAGACAGTTAATTAAATGCCCTACCAGAGAGAAGAGCATTCTGGACCACTGCTACACAACAATCAGCAGGGCCTATCACGCCGTCCCTCGAGCTGCACTGGGAAACTCTGACCACGTCATGGTTCATCTGATTCCCTCATACAGGCAGAGACTAAAGCTCTGCAAACCTGTGGTGAGGAAGTTCAAGAAGTGGACCAGTGAGGCTCTGGAGGATCTACGGGCGTGCTTGGACTGTACTGACTGGGATGTCTTCAGGACTGCTACCAACAGCCTGGATGAGTACACAGAGGCTGTAACTTCCTACATCAGCTTCTGTGAGGACAGCTGTATTCCATCCGGCTCCAGGGTGAGTTATAACAACGACAAACCCTGGTTCACAGCGGAGCTCAGGAAGCTAAGACTGCAGAAGGACCAGGCATTCAGGAGTGGGGACAAGGACCTGTACACAGAGTCCAAATACAGGTTTAGCAAGGCGGTGAGAGATGCTAAACGACTGTACTCTGAGAAACTGCAACAGCAGCTCTCAGCAAACGACTCTGCTTCTGTCTGGAGAGGGCTCAGGCAGATCACCAACTACAAGCCCAAATCACCCCACTCCATGAACAATGTGCTTCTGGCAGACGAGCTAAATGAGTTCTACTGCCGCTTTGAAAGACAATGGAGCAGTCCTGAGACAATCCCCACAGCCCCACCAACAAGCCACAGACCATCAGCCCACCCTCCCCAGCCCATCAGGGCTCACACCTCTGGAGCACCCTCCATCAACTCAGCGACGCCCTCGTCATCCTGGAGAGAGCGTCAACAGGCTGTTTAAAAGCAGAACCCCGCAAAGCAGCGGGCCCGGACTCCGTCTCCCCTCCACCCTGAAGCACTGTGCTGACCAGCTGTCTCCGGTGTTCACCGACATCTTCAACACCTCCCTGGAGACATGCCACGTTCCAGCCTGCTTCAAGGCCTCCACCATCATCCCGTCCCAAAAACCCAAGATCACAGGACTCAATGACTACAGGCCCGTCGCCCTGACCTCTGTGGTCATGAAGTCCTTTGAACGCTTGGTCCTGTCACACCTCAAGACCATCACCGACCCACTCCTGGACCCCCTGCAGTTCGCCTACAGAGCCAACAGGTCTGCAGACGATGCAGTCAACATGGCCCTTCACTACATCCTCCAGCATCTGGAATCCCGAGGAACCTACGCCAGGATCCTGTTTGTGGACTTCAGCTCTGCTTTCAATACAATCATCCCGTCCCTGTTGCAGGACAAGCTCTCCCAGCTGCACGTGCCCGACTCCACCTGCAGGTGGATCACAGACTTCCTGACCGACAGGAAGCAGCACGTGAGGCTGGGGAAACACGTCTCAGGCTCCCGGACCATCAGCACGGGTTCCCCCCAAGGCTGTGTTCTCTCCCCTCTGCTGTTCTCCCTGTACACCAACAGCTGCACCTCCAGTCACCAGTCCGTCAAGCTCCTAAAGTTCGCGGATGACACCACCCTCATTGGACTCATCTCTGGGGGGGACGAGACCGCCTACAGGTGGGAGACTGACCACCTGGTGACCTGGTGCAGCCAGAACAACCTGGAGCTCAACGCTCTGAAGACAGTGGAGATGGTTGTGGATTTCAGGAGGAATGCAGCCCCACCCGCCCCTCTCATCCTGTGTGACTCCCCCGTCGACGCTGTGGAGTCCTACCGCTTCCTGGGCTCCATCATCTCCCAGGACCTCAAGTGGGAGCTGAACATCGGCTCCATCTCCAAGAAGGCCCAGCAGAGGATGTTCTTCCTGAGGCAGCTGAGGAAATTCAACCTGCCAGGGAAGATGATGGTACAGTTCTACACGGCCATCGTTGAGTCCATCATCTGCTCCTCCATCACCGTCTGGCACCCTGCAGCCACAGCCAAAGACAAGCGTAGGCTGCAGAGCATCATCCGCTCGGCCGAGAGGGTTATCGGCTGCAATCTGCCTTCCCTCCAGGTCCTGTTCACTTCCAGGTCACTGAAGCGGGCCAGAAAGATTGTCGCTGACCCTCCCACCCTGGACACTCCCTGTTCGAGTCCCTCCCCTCGGGGAGGAGGCTGCGGTCCATCATGACTAAGTCCTCCCGCCACAACAAAAGCTTTTTCCCGTCGGCGGTCGGGCTCATGAATGGACCCCGGGACTGACTGACTGTCACCCCCAGGACTACCACCTCTTCTTCCACCTTCCTCTCCTCCTTCTTCCCGCTCCTTCCTCTTCCTCCTCCTCCCTCTTCCTCCCACTCCTCCTCCCTCCTCCTTCTTCTTCCCTCCTCCACACACGTCACTTTAACATGCACTTTAACTAAAACACACCACTTGAAGCACACACCCAAACACTCTCACATTATTTGTTGTCTTTCCGTCGCGTTGATTGTTGTTTGTTTGTCATGTCCAAATGTTGCACCTTCCACCAAAAAAAATTCCTCGTTTGTTTGTGAAAACATTCTTTGGCAATAAACCTGTTTCTGATTCTGATTCTGATTCTGATATAGAGGAAGTTTTGAGTATAACTCGAGTGATACATTATGTATTTATCTCTTTTAGCCTCTCTTGTCATATTTATACAGTGAAGTACCTCTAAATGTATTACAGGATTATTATAGGTAGGGATGGGCATCGAGAACCGGTTCTGTTTTAGAACCGGTTCCCAGTGAACCGATTGTTTGGGATCGTTAGCCAAATTCTTTAACGGTTCTGCTAACGGTCCTCTGTGGCGTTGCGCATGCGCGAACTTTTTTAGTTTCTTCAGACTGCAGCAAACATGGCAACTAGGCAGAAGCGCTCTAAAGTTTGGCTCTATTTCACACGACAAAATGACAACTACGCCACTTGTTACGTGTGTCAAAAATCTATTTCGTCGAAGGGAGGAAATACAACAAATATGAAGAAGCATTTGAACACAGCATGGAATTAAATGACAGGAATGTCATGTGTTCGATGCAGCAGCTCAGCTAACGCCGGCGCTTCATCTCTTTCTGTCCAAGGTAAACTCCTCAAAAGTGATCACAACCACTCACTGTGTGAAGCCATTTGCCTTTATTGTGTGTAGTCGATCAAGTTATCTTCTGTCCTTCGTTTGAAGCACACATTTGAGCTCCGGCATTGGTCCCATTATCGATCACTTCACGTTTGGATTGAAAGTCCAGTTTTGAGAAATGTTTGATCGTAACGGTATTAATTATTGGAGGGCGCGTGTTATCAGCAAGCGTTCGCGTTATCGTGTTAACCCATTATTAAACTGAGCATATCGATTTTTAATCCATTATTAAACTTAGCATATAGCTACGCTAGCTTAGCTACAGAATCTTCCATTGTCACCCTACATTGAGGCAGAGGTCGTGTTTGCCTCCCCTCTTAATGTGGCTTTATGTCAGCTCAGCAAATTCAGCGATTTTGTTAGTGCCATTTGTTTCATTGTGTAAACCAGCTTTCACTATTTAAATAATCTCCATTGCCATCCAATTTAGCTGATGAGGTTCAGAGTCAGACCGGTTCAGAGGCTGGTCGTCTGTCTGGGTCACAGGCTACAGCACGTCTTGTCCACCTCCTCATATCTTTGTGTTCATCCTCCATCTGAGAGTGTTCTCCACGGCTGGAGACACAATAAGTCCTGAGAGATCGCGTATCCTCCCGGAGAAAGCAGACATGCTTATTTTTCTGCACAAGAATTGTTGATGATCCATACAATCGATGGTTGCACACTTGGTATTTGCCACTGCTAGTTTCATTTTTGGCAGCTCAGTTCATATACCCTTTAAAAAAAGGAAGGAGCACTGTAATTTCTAGGAACATGTTTAAATTAAACAGAATACATTTTATTTAAGTTATGTAAGTTTTATTTTAAGTTCAAGAGTAATATCGTATAAATGTTTTTGCTTATTTAAAAAAAGTAAATGTGTATGTATACATACTGTGTGTGTGCAGCATTATATTAAAGAAAATTAATGTGAATAAACCCGTTTGTGCTCTTTTTTTCACCCCTTGCCCAAAAGAATCGATAAGAGAATCGGTAAGGAATCGAATCGATAAGCAGGAATCGATAAGGTATCGGAATCGTTAAAATCTTATCAATTCTCATCCCTAATTATAGGACATAAATACACATTATGGGATGTCCTCTTGTCCAGAAGAAGCCTGGAGATCTTCACGTAAACATGGCGTCCGTCCTCCGTGAACCGAGTCGCATCGGAGGGAAGAAAAACACGAGGGGAACAGACACACGCACACGCACACACACACACACACACGCACACACACACACAAGCACACACACACAAGCACACACACAAAATAAGGCTATAGTGTACAGTGGGAGGGGAGAGAGAGAGAGTGAGTGAGAGACTATGGGGAGGAGTGGAATCACACACACTAACACACACACTCACACGTGCACACACAGACACACACTCACATGCACACACACACACAAACACAAAATAAGGCTAGTGTCCACGGGAGAGGAGTGAGAGAGAGAAGATGAGTGAGAGACTATGGGGAGGAGTGGAATCACACACACACACTCACACACACAGACACGCACACACACTGCAGACACAGAAACATACACAGACACACACACACACACACACACACACAAAATAAGGCTAATGTACGGTGGGAGGGGAGAGAGAGAGAGTGTGAATGAGTGAGAGACTATGGGGAGGAGTGAAATCACACACACACACTAACACACAGACACTCACACACGCACACACACAGACACACACACACACACACATACACACAAACACAAAATAAGGCTAGTGTCCACGGGAGGGGAGTGAGAGAGAGAAAGAGAGAGAGAGAGAGAGGCTTAGATGTGTGAAAAGCCAAGAGTTGTTTGTTTTGGTTCGCCGGTCCACCCAGTAGACCACGTGACAAGTTCTGCACTAAACTTAAAAGAAACGTTTCTTAACCCACTAATTTGGCAACTTTTAAAACTTCTAAACACACGTGACGTATGAGGGGCGCCTCACACACACACACACACACACACACGCACACACACAGGGTAACACTCTGTTGACTCCCCGGACGTCCCGCGTGGCGGCGATGCCTTGGAGGCGGACCGCGCTCCATCGAGGCGCGCTCATGAGAAGTATCCCTATGTGAGAATGCGCGTCGCCCCGTCGCGTCCGCACGCGGCTGAGCCTCGATGGACTCGCCGCGGAGCGTCGTCTGCGGTCTGCGTCGCCTGCGTCTGCTCCATTACTCTCGCTCTGCTGCTCAGATTGGTCGACTGGAACGCGAGCGGCAGGAGCGGCAGAAGCGGAAATAGCAGCAGCGGCATCAGCGGCTCCGGCTCTTGTCTTCATTTCGCGTCGGGCTGCGTCGCGGAGCAGCTGTGGAGCGCGCGGTGCTCCTCCTGCTGCTTCCTCACCGCTTGTACCCTCCTCGTGTGTGCCTTCTTCTTCTTCTTCTTCTTCTTCTTCTTCTTCTTCTTCTTCTTCTTCTTCTTCTTCTTCTTCTTCTTCTTCTTCTTCTCCTGGAGCGGGCTGTATTTGATTCGCCGCGGGGTGTTCGTCCGCACCGCGCTGCTGTTTCTGTTCGCCGAGTGCCACTTGGGCGAGTCCGCGGCGCAGCCTGGGCACCGGGGCTCTGCTGGTGGTCCGGCTGCGTCATCATCTTCATCGGCGTCATCAGGGCAGTGTGCCTGGTCTCTCTGGGCGGACCCCGGGCCATCTGGAGACCCGTACACCTGGCCTATACCTGCTGGGTGTTTTTTTGCTTGCGCGGCATGCGGACCGGCTCCGGCCGGCCACAGGGACCGGCGGGACGGGGTGCTGCGGCTCCGTGACCGGGGCGGAGGAGGAGGACATCCCGGTCTTCAAGAGGAGGCGGAGGTCCAGCTCCACGTCGGCCTCGGACATGATGGCTCACGGCAAGTCCCGCCGCAGGACTTCCCTGCCGTGCATTCCGCGGGACCAGGTAAGACATTGTTTGTTTGTTTGTTTGTTTTGTGACCGTTCAGTTCACTTAAACCCCACACCGCGTCGTGCTCTCTCTGGCTGACGGTGTGACACCTTTACGCGCGTTTCCGACGGGACAGATCATAATAACACACTTTATTATTATGATGCTCATGATTCATGTGTTTCATGCATGTACCGATGCACGTGCACGTTTAGTCTTGTAGTGATTTAACACCTGCAACACGCTTCCTTTTCTCTGACGCTGTTAACGCGGGCATGCGCTGTGTGTGTGTGTGTGTGTGTGTGTGTGTGTGTGTGTGTGTGTGTGTGTGTGTGTGTGTGTGTGTGTGTGTGTGTGAGAGAGAGATAATCAAATGTCACCAATAAGTGTGTTATTAGAGAGCACATGTGTGTGCGCGCGCACATGCATATGTGTGAGGTCACATGTAAATATGTAGAAAGCGTCTGTTTGTGGGTGCTGATGGTTTGATTGGATCCTCGTGTGTCCTCATAAGAACCTCCCATTGGAGATGATGACAATATGAGTGGAAATAAAAACACACATTAGTCACATTCTGATGTGATCATTCAAATTAAACTTAAGAATAGAATGTGTCAACATTATAACATTTCTGTTGGATGGGACCAAGAAGCCATGAATGAGTTTGTTACTCTCTTGTTTTCCAACTCCAGCTGATCATAGAAAAAAGGGGAAAAAAACACTGATTTCAACTTCTGGACATACAAATTTTGTTGGTTTATCTTTTATTTTAATACCTATTTTTAAGTGAGACATTGTTGTGGATAATCATCTAGCTTGTGTTTTTTAAATGTGCTTTTCTATATATATATATATATATATATATATATATATAAGATTATTATTATTATTATTATTATTATTATTTATGATCATATGTCTTTCAAGCCGTCAGGGGCCATGTACAATTAAAATTTCTCTAATATTATAACATAAATCCATTCAATTTAAAACTTTCAAAATAAAAGCACAAGATATTTTTCTTACATTTATTTCAGACAAGGTGATCGTACCTCTTTCAAGCCGTCAGGGGCCACGTAAAATGAAAATGTCTCTAATATCATAACATAAATCAATTTAACTTGAAACTTTCAAAATAAAAGCACAGGATATTTGTCTTACATGTCTTTAAGAAAAGGGGATCATGAGTCTTTCAAGCCGTCAGGGGCCACGTAAAATGAAAATGTCTCTAATATCATAACATAAATCAATTTAATTTGAAACTTTCAAAATAAAAGCACAGGATATTTTTCTTACATTTACTGTCTATTACATGACTAATATTTCGCCATTCGGCTCGTTTTCTGACAGACATTGAACACACTACTCCAGTCAGTCGCTCTCGTCTCCTTTCCTTCTTCCACAAAGTCTTCCTCTGAAACTCAAACACGCTCAGCTCGTGTGTGTGTACAGTTTCTTCTCTCCTGTAGATGACGAAGCTCTCCAGAGGGCAGTTGTACCTGAGAGGAGAGGGGGGGTGAGGGGGGAAGGGGGGGGGGGTCATCAAGCGTCGGCGGTGGTGCAGTATTTATGAAGCGTGGCAGCCGAGCCGGAGGGGACACGAGCACTCTGCTGCACGAGCAGCCGGAGTATGAAATACAGCATCGGCCGCTGCACTGCTGTGTTAGATGGTGGAGAGGGATTTATTGTGTTGTGCTGAGGCCCCGCCCCCTCCTCTCCACCTCCTTCCGTCTCATGGATTGTGGAGGTCTGGATCGTACTGCGAACTATTCATTCACTCTGCCATACTCGATGAATGTGTTGATGTAACTCTGTAACGCGTCATTCGGGTCACATGACTTTTTTTTCCTGTTTTTTTGGGGAGTTTTTCCTGATCCGATGTGAGGTCAAAGGTCAGGGATGTCGTATGTGTACAGATTGTAAAGCCCTTTGAGGCGGATTCGTAATTTGTGATATTGGGCGGTATAAAATAAACTGAATTTAATTGAAATGATCTTCTAGAAATGTACCGGGAGGTTTCTATGCTGTCGATATGGTATTGTCTTAATATTTGAGGATTTCGACATGAACTTTTCTTTTTTTACCCGGGGTCTCGCTGGAATGGGTATTTTTTGGGGGGGAAGGCCTCTGATGGTGTTTTTTTTAGGTCACATGGTATTGAAAGGCTCTCGTCTGTATGCAAGATAACAATAGCCATAAATACATAAATAGTATGTCTAAAATATTTTCTTTTCTTTTCCTTACTTTACAGTTCCTTTCCCTAACTCTGTTACAAAGTCAGTTTATTACATAACTGTTATCGTTCAGCCACTTGGTTTCATCCAAGATAAAAAAGATGATGACGTTTCTTCTTCTTTCGTGCGAGAATAACTAATTAATTAATTTCTAAGAAACTTGGGTTGGCTTAAATCTGGAGGTCAGAGCTCGAATAAGGCCACGCGTTGCGTCACACATTCATCATCTCTTCCTCATGTACAGTATGTGTGTGTGTAAGGAGGGGGAGGGGGAAGGGGGGTGGGATCTATTTGAGGAAAGGCCCTCATTCTCTCATTGACGCAAATACATTTCCAGGGAGACACGAGCAACCTGTTCTGGCTTATTATACCTTTAATGAGATAATGGAGAATATATATATATATGTATATATTGATATATATATATATCAATATATATATATCAATATATACGTATATTTATATATATATACAAATATATATATAAATATATGTATATATTTATACGTGTATATATAGATACATATATATATATATTTATACGTATATATTTATATATATATTTATAAATATATATATATATATATATATATATATACGTATATATTTATATATATATAAATATCTATATATATATTTATACGGATATATTTATATATACATATATATTTATATATATATATAAATATATATATATAAATATATATACGTATATGTTTATATACGTATATATATATATATACGTATTGTTTTATGTCAACACATAAACCTTTGAACAACCCATTTCACCAGAGACATTATTTCTATTGGACTTTTAAGACATATAAACAACACTATTCCCCATCCTCTACCTTCAGTGAAACTTTCATCCAAAAATACATGAAGATTAATTATAGATAAAAAACTTCTGGTTTTAATATATCAGGAAAAAACAAAGATGGATGAATTCTAATTCAATGATAAATGAAGTGCAAATGTCCTTGAGATTTGGAGTGAGATGTTGTGTTATGTCATAACCTGAGGGACAGTGAGTGACACACACACACATTCAGAGAGAGAGAGAGAGAGAGAGAGAGAGAGAGAGAGAGCGATGGACAAATTAGCGTGAGGGAACCTAATGAGCTTCTCTGTCAGATAGAAGGAGAGAGAGGAGGAGGGGAAAGAGAAAGAGAGAGTGTTGAAAGATTGAGGCACCTACACAAACACACACACACACCACGGAGGCGACTTTGTATTGATCGCATGTTGTTTTTAACATGTGTGAGTTTGTGTGTTTTTGGCTACACACGTGATGTGAACATGGAACTGCATGTGTGTGGTGTGTGTGTGTGTCTGTTTGTGTGTGAGTGTGTGTGTGTGTATGTGTGTGTGTCAGAGGAGAGAAACAAACATGAGTGAATGAGAGACGCCTCAATGGCCCTATAGTGATGTAACACTTGGGCCTGTAGACACTAGCTCACACACACATACACACACACACACAGAGACATATACACTCACACACACACACACACACACACACACACACACACACACACACACACACACACACACACACACACACACAGACAACACTTACTGTCAGCTGCCAGCCTCATATGGATGTTGGTTTTTTCACATATTTTACATTACAATCAGCAGCTGGCTGATATAATATATATATATATATATATATATATATATATATATTATATATATATATTATATAATATATATATATATATGTATTATAGATAATACATAATATATATATAATATATATATATATATAATATATATATATATATATATATATATATATATATATATATATATATATATATATATATATATATATATATATAAAATATATATAATATATAAATAATATTCAGATATAGAGACAAACCTTAAAATACAAATGTTTGTTTTGATGTGAACAAAATCACTGCTGCTTCACTACATCTACTACATCAAATACAGGTGTGTGTGTCTGTGTGTGTGTGTGTGTGTGCACTCGGTCAACAGTCTGCTGACAGTGTGTTTGTGTGTGTTTGCCTCCAGCCCGCCTGTAGATTACCCAATCAGATAATCAAGGGTATAATTGCATCACAGTGTTTTTCCCCCCTTCCATTATCCCTCATAATGCATGCATATACATCACACACACACACACACACACACACACACACACACACACACACACACAGACCCACATCGGTGACGTACACGCAGCATGTGATCGCCACAGACCGTGTGTGTGTGTGAGGCTCGTATACCTGCTCCTTTGAAACGGGCCTTGAAGTCATCGTAATGATGGAAGTGGACCGTGAAATGGCGGATAAGAGAATACTCAATTACTTTTCCCTCTGATGTTTAAAATAACTCTCAAAGCGGATATTTCGGGATGAAACGGCCATCTTTTTCGAAACTGGTGACACAATGGACTCATTTAGTTACCAACGAACACGGTATTTTATTCATTTTAAGACTCGTGCATCCTTCATACTCATTGAATGTGTATGTGACTCTGTAATGCTTCATTCTGGTCACATGACATATTCTCTCCATCCTGGAGAGGGATCCTCCTCTCTTGCTTTCCTGAAGGGTTCTTCACTTCTTTATTCCTGTAAAAGGGTTTTTTATTTATATTTTTTGGAGAGTTTCTCCTGATCCGATGTGAGGTCAAAGGTCAGGGATGTCCTCTGAGGGGAGTTTGTTATTTGAGATATTGGGCTTTATAAAATAAACTGAATGGAATTGAAAATCCTAAATTACCAACGCTCTGGCATTTTGTGATGTAATGTAACTTGTTAGTTTAATAAAAGTGTATTTTATAACTTTATCATCTGAATCTCATTCCCAAATCTGTCAGCAGCTCCGTTAACACTGTGAACTAGAACGGGCACTCGGTAGAGCGCATACCTTCGCCGCAGCCACATTTTGGCATTAGTTGCATGCCAAATGGATAAAAATTGGTAAATATGTGTATATATATATGGTAAAAAGAAGATGTTGACCTTTTCATGACCTTGACCTTTGACCCGATCGATCGCAAAATCTAATCAAATGGTCCCCGGATAATAACCAATCATCCCACCAAATTTCATGCGATTCGGTTTAATACTTTTTGAGTGATGCGAATAACACGCATACAAATAAATAAATACACAGCGATCAAAACATAACCTTCCGCATTTCTTATGCGAAGGTAAAAACTCTTGGCTCAGAGCCAAGTTTGAACACATAGACACACATGACAACACGATGTTGGGGCCCATGACGTCATCGGCCAATCAAAAGTCTTCGTTTTCAAACGGGAGATATTTCACTTCAAACTTCACAGATTGGAAGTAAAGAGGGGAACGACACACAGAAAAACAATGGTTCCTAAATGTTCTACGAAGAACCATCACCTACTGAAGAACCATTTTTTTCATTTGAGGTACCTTTATAGGTTATTTGAAGAACTAATTCAGGAAATGGTTCTTTAAAGAACCCTAGTTTCAATGGTGCCTTAAATAACCATTTTGTAAGGTTCTTTGAGACACCTTTATAGGTTCTTTGAACAACTCTAAGAGGAAATGGTTCTTTAGAGAACCCTGGTTTGAAAGGACCTTCAAAAATGGCTCATTAAGGAACCATTTGTGAAGGTTCTTGAAGACACCTTTATAGGTTCTTTGACGAACACTTAACGAAAATGATTCTTTAAGGAGCCCTGGATTAAAAGGTTCTTCGTGGAACCAGAAATGGTGCCTTAAGGAACCATTTTTTACGGTTCTTTGAGACACCTTTAAAGGTTCTTTGAATAACTCTTTAAAATCCTTTTCATAAAAAGTAACTTCAAAGAACCTATCAAGGTGCCTCAAATGAAACAATGGTTCTTCAGTAGGTGATGGTTCTTCGTAGCCTTTTAAGGAACCATGTGAGAACCATTATTTTCCATATGCGATGATTCATTCATTGTGTTTTGAATTTAGTTTCATTAAATGTATAATTTATGAATTATATCTGACCTCCCCTCAAAGGTCAGTTTATATTTTATTATGAACTTCCTTTAAAGCATCGAAGGGTTTTTAAATCAAGGATTAAATAGAGTCATTACCTTCGCATTGAAAATGCGGAAGGTTATGTTTTGATCGCCGTGTATTTATTTATTTATTTGTATGCGTGTTATTCGCATAAGTAAAAAAGTATTAAACCGAATCGCATGAAATTTGGTGGGATGATGGGTTATTATATGGGGACCATTTGATTCGATTTGGGGATCGATCGGGTCAAAGGTCAAGGTCAAGATCACGAAAAGGTCAACATCTTCTTTTTACCATAGCGCGGTCAATTTCTATCCAATTGGCAACTAATGCCAACATGTCCATAATTCAATGCCCAATCTTGTGATATGCGAAGGTATGCGCTCTACCGAGTGCCCATTCTAGTTAGTTATGTATCAAAGTACTGCGGTTCTTTAATTCAGAGTCTGCAGCTGCAGTGCAGAGACAAACAATAAATAATATAATATTATGATAAATAAAATGAATTAGAAAGCTGAGAAGACGAGAAAAAAACCGGACTGCGGGATTCATGAGGGTAATATTTATAATATTATTATTATTCATTATTAATATATTATATTTTATTATTAATATTATTACTCAATATTTTAGTTTGAAAAATCACTCTCTCTCTTTCTCTGTTTGTATCACTTTTATTATTTCAGCATTCCTCTGACATTCTCTCTATGTCTGTCTCTCTTTCTCACACACACACGTTCACACACACACACTCACACACACACACACACACACTCACACACACACACACACACACACACACACACACACTCACACACACACAGACACACGTCGGTTTTCTCTCCCCCGCTCACCCGATTTCCTCTCTGTCCAACTTTCACAGGACAAAAGCCAAAGGCCGTATTATTGTGTCCTCATCTGCCATCGCTCACTGTGTTATGTAAGACACTGCTGATACGCGCGCGTGTGTGTGTGTGTGTGTGTCTGTGTGTATGTCTGTGTGTGTGTGTGTGTGTGTGTGTGTGTGTCTGTGTGTGTGTGTGTCTGTGTGTGTGTGTGGGTGTGTGTCGTTGCCTGGCTTCACTCCTGATATGTCTTCTCTGAATTCACAATCATACGCTCAGTTTAAAATCTACATATATATAGATATTGATATATATGTGAGTATATATGTATATAAATGTATACGTGTATATATATATAAATATGTGTGTATATATACATATATATTTATATATATATGTATTAATGTGTATATATATGTATATATATTTGTGTATATATATATGTATATATGTGTATATAAACGTGTATATATTTGTGTATATATATGTGTGTATACATATATATATATATTATATATATATATATATTAGGGCTGTCAGCGTTAATCTATGTGATTAATTTCGCACTAAAATATTTTAACGCAACTTTGTTTACTTCCGGTGTTCGTTGAAGTTTTTACACTCAAACCGAGTGTCAAACCGCGGCAGTACGGTTTAACACTGTGTGGCAGCGTGGGGGGTTAAGGCACGGCTGCAGAGGTGGGTGTGGTTCAGGGAACGGTGTCTGATTGTCATCAGCTGGTCTGATGACAATCAGACCAGCTGATGACAATCTGTGTTTGTGTATCTGCGAGGCTGTGTCTTCAAAAGGAGCTGGATGGACTGAAGACAGGAGTGGAGTGCTGAGCAGAGACACGGGCTGTGTCTACTACCGCGCACTTGGAGCTGACTTTCAGTGTTCGAAGTGCGCCACTGAAAAATCCAGCAGAATTCAGTGCACTGAAAGTACCCGGATGGTGCACTGCAAACGGGCAAAAAATGTAGTGTAAAACGATGGACACTACTCGCCCTAAGCGGCCGCCATCTTGGCTACGTACCGGAAGAGGAGGAGCCCTTTCGCCAGCTTTTCATTTTATTTCTAAAACAATGGCAGACAGCACAAGCGGTAGACCACGAAGCTACAGACCGTAAATGTAAGTATCAGCGGTTATTACACATTGTACTGGTATTACAATGTACTACTAACATGCCATTCTCAGATTAGTGAGCATACCTAGGTAGCATTAGATGTCATTGGATCTGCATGGCAGTTATGATAAGCTAGCTGGCTAATCCACCACCCGGCCAGTCCGACGAAGGTGCACTTTTATCGGACACTTTTCGCTTGACGAGCGGGGCAGGTCGGCTCCAGGCGCTTGCTCCAGCGGCAAGTCCGACGACAGATAGCTATGTCAGTCATCGGACAGAGTTAAACAACGGATGTTCTGTTAAACAATCGAAATAGCAATTTTAATAATGGATTAACAATGGATATGCTCAGTTTAATAACGGGTTAACATGACACCATGACGTTTGCCCACACGCCGCCCGATAATTAATACCGTTACGATAGCTATCTAAGCTTGTCCTTCTAGAAATAATTGTAGCTTTCAATCATCGTTGTGTTGTTTTTTTAATGTCGTGTATGTATTAATTTAAATGTAATCGTGGTCTGGGACAGAGCACTGAATGGCTATCCTATTTCTGTTTCCTGCCCCAGAGACGTTTCCTGGAGGTGCTGGTGCTGGTCCTCTGCTGCCCTCCCGACATCTGGCTCCAATGACCTCTGGCACCTCACATCCACCTCCAGGGCCTTTAAGAAGATGGACCGCCATCGCGTCTTCAGTATCCCGAAGGACCTCTCCACAACACACCTTTGACAGGCAGCAGTTGTAGCTTGGAGGTGGACAGGCTGCCTGAAGGGGGTCATGAGGCAGATGGGTTGGGACAGGCAGGGGGAGCCACCATCCCCAAGGATACAGTATCCTGGTGGAGGGTATGACTGCTCATAGAAGATGGGGCTGTTATTCAGGACCCTGGCATCATGCACTGAGCCCGGGGCCTGTCGAAGGCCCTGGCCACCACCCGATAGGAGGTGGCGCTGGCAAGCCAAAAAATAAAAACTAGACGGGAGATCTCGGGGCCCCAACCATGGTCAGTCAGCGCCCAGCACAGCCATGAGGGCGTTGAATGACTCCCGGTGAGCCTGAAGTCCACCCTCATGTCACTGTGGCCATCACAATACAACGCCAGCAGTGGCATTGTAACATGGATACGGCAGCGCCGCCTGGGACTGGGTGGCTGCTGTAGAGTGTGGGGAGGGGAGGGGAAGGGAAGATTATATTAATATGTAAGTCATTTTATCAATAAAATGTTGTCATTCTATTTTGTAGTCTTTTATTGCGTTTTCTGATTTATATTAGAATTGATGCATGTTTGTAACAACAAATTAATATGCCTGTGTGTTCAATTGCTAATTGATTCCTGTATCAGGGTAAACTTCACTACAACAGAGATGTGTATAAAAGTACAGTCAGTCAAAATAGGCCTATTACTGTGTGAATTCAAGCAGATGATGCCTATCATTTCAGTGGATAATTCTTAAAACTAATTGGAATCTAGGGACAAACATGTACAGATTTGTCATGTTTTATTTCCATATGGTGTGTATGTGGATTGCAAAGAAGAAGGCTACTTCTGACAAAGATAATTGAGAATTTAGCATACCTAGCGAGGAGAATTTAATTACAACTACTACAAGAAGCTATGCTGTGAAGGTAAGGCAAAATCACACAATTAAATGTACATATACCATCTCGACTTCAGCCAGAAGGCGGAGGCTCCTGCCGCGATTGTGGAGGTATCGCAGTTTCCACATGGGGTGGAGAAAGGTAAACAAGGGACAACAAGAGGGCAAGAAGTGCATTCATTTGGTCACTTTAAGGGTTAGGGTATCGCAAGCAGATTTGCATACGTCACTCCCGGCTTAATTTCGCGGGTGCCGTGAACAGATTTGCGTCCGTCACTTCCGCCAAGTGGTGAACGGTTAAGTGTTCCATTTGAGACAGCACTGGCTTGATACTGATGGCGCCGCGGACGGCCGCCTCGGTGCGTTGGTGCGCGATGTTTTTTGTTGTTTTCGTCTTAAATACTGTTTTCTGCTGTGATTCCCGGAGCTCTTTCACCAGAGAAGAGCTCATGAACATCAGGGGAACAACTCCAGCGGATTTATTTCCAACGTTTTTAACTTCTGTGGAGTTACTGGACATTTTTGTAAAAGGTGTGCTCACCTTCGCCCACGCGGTGAGACGCCGCCGGAGAGGGAAACGCTCAGGGGCGCTTGTACGGCTACGGAAACGGGGATCTCGTACAGCGCTGCCGGGCATATTTCTCTCCAACGTCCGCTCACTGTGCAACAAACTGGACGAACTCCAGCTGCTGGTGGGGAGAGACAGAGACTTCTCCTCATCCTCTGTCCTGTGCTTTACGGAATCATGGCTAAGTGGATCGATACCAGATTCTGCGCTCCAGCTCGCTGGCTTCCAGCTGTTCCGAGCGGACCGGGTCACGGAGCTCTCCGGAAAAACAAAGGGTGGAGGAATCTGCTTTACCTCAACAACGGCTGGTGCAACGACGTAACGGTGATTCTACAGCACTGTTCGCCGGACCTGGAATCTTTATCATTCACTGCAAACCCTTCTACTCCCACGTGAGTTCGCTTCATTCATCCTGGTCGGAGTTTACATGCCGTCGCAGGGAAACGTGCACGAGGCACAACAGACCCTCGCTGAACAGATACGGTGTGTGGAGCGGACCTTCCCGGACTCTTTAGTTATTGTACTGGGATTTTAACAAAGGAAACCTCAGCCACGAACTCCTAAATATAGACAGTTAATTAAATGCCCTACCAGAGAGAAGAGCATTCTGGACCACTGCTACACAACAATCAGCAGGGCCTATCACGCCGTCCCTCGAGCTGCACTGGGAAACTCTGACCACGTCATGGTTCATCTGATTCCTCATACAGGCAGAGACTAAAGCTCTGCAAACCTGTGGTGAGGAAGTTCAAGAAGTGGACCAGTGAGGCTCTGGAGGATCTACGGGCGTGCTTGGACTGTACTGACTGGGATGTCTTCAGGACTGCTACCAACAGCCTGGATGAGTACACAGAGGCTGTAACTTCCTACATCAGCTTCTGTGAGGACAGCTGTATTCCATCCAGCTCCAGGGTGAGTTATAACAACGACAAACCCTGGTTCACAGCGGAGCTCAGGAAGCTAAGACTGCAGAAGGACCAGGCATTCAGGAGTGGGGACAAGGACCTGTACACAGTCAAAATACAGGTTTAGCAAGGCGGTGAGAGATGCTAAACGACTGTACTCTGAGAAACTGCAACAGCAGCTCTCAGCAAACGACTCTGCTTCTGTCTGGAGAGGGCTCAGGCAGATCACCAACTACAAGCCCAAATCACCCCACTCCATGAACAATGTGCTTCTGGCAGACGAGCTCAATGAGTTCTACTGCCGCTTTGAAAGACAATGGAGCAGTCCTGAGACAATCCCCCACAGCCCCATCAACAAGCCACAGACCATCAGCCCACCCTCCCCCAGCCCATCAGGGGCTCACACCTCTGGAGCACCCTCCATCAACTCAGCGACGACCCTCGTCATCCTGGAGAGAGCTGTCAACAGGCTGTTTAAAAAGCAGAACCCCCACAGCAGCGGGCCCGGACTCCGTCTCCCCCTCCACCCTGAAGCACTGTGCTGACCAGCTGTCTCCGGTGTTCACCGACATCTTCAACACCTCCCTGGAGACATGCCACGTTCCAGCCTGCTTCAAGGCCTCCACCATCATCCCGTCCCCAAAAACCCAAGATCACAGGACTCAATGACTACAGGCCCGTCGCCCTGACCTCTGTGGTCATGAAGTCCTTGAACGCTTGGTCCTGTCACACCTCAAGACCATCACCGACCCACTCCTGGACCCCCTGCAGTTCGCCTACAGAGCCAACAGGTCTGTAGACGATGCAGTCAACATGGCCCTTCACTACATCCTCCAGCATCTGGACTCCCCAGGAACCTACGCCAGGATCCTGTTTGTGGACTTCAGCTCTGCTTTCAACACAATCATCCCGTCCCTGCTGCAGGACAAGCTCTCCCAGCTGCACGTGCCCGACTCCACCTGCAGGTGGATCACAGACTTCCTGACCGACAGGAAGCAGCACGTGAGGCTGGGGAAACACGTCTCAGGCTCCCGGACCACCAGCACAGGTTCCCCCCAAGGCTGTGTTCTTTCCTCTGCTGTTCTCCTGTACACCAACAGCTGCACCTCCAGTCACCAGTCCGTCAAGCTCCTAAAGTTCGCGGATGACACCACCCTCATTGGGCTCATCTCTGGTGGGGACGAGACCGCCTACAGGTGGGAGACTGACCACCTGGTGACCTGGTGCAGCCAGAACAACCTGGAGCTCAACGCTCTGAAGACAGTGGAGATGGTTGTGGATTTCAGGAGGAATGCAGCCCCACCCGCCCCTCTCATCCTGTGTGACTCCCCCGTCGACGCTGTGGAGTCCGTCCGCTTCCTGGGCTCCATCATCACCCAGGACCTCAAGTGGGAGCTGAACATCGGCTCCATCACCAAGAAGGCCCAGCAGAGGATGTTCTTCCTGAGGCAGCTGAGGAAATTCAACCTGCCAGGGAGAATGATGGTACAATTCTACACGGCCATCGTTGAGTCCATCATCTGCTCCTCCATCACCGTCTGGCACCCTGCAGCCACAGCCAAAGACAAGTGCAGGCTGCAGAGCATCATCCGCTCGGCCGAGAGGGTTATCGGCTGCAATCTGCCTTCCCTCCAGGTCCTGTTCACTTCCAGGTCACTGAAGCGGGCCAGAAAGATTGTCGCTGACCCTCCCACCCTGGACACTCCTGTTCGAGTCCCTCCTCGGGAGGAGGCTGCAGTCCATCAGGACAAAGACCACCCGCCACACCAAAGTTTTCCCGTCGGCAGTCGGGCTCATCAATGGAACCCGGACTGACTGACTGTCACCCCCAGGACTACCACCTCTTCTTCCACCTTCCTCTCTCCTCCTTCTTCCCGCTCCTTCCTCTTCCTCCCACTCCTCCTCCCTCCTCCTTCTTCTTCCCTCCTCCACACACGTCACTTTAACATGCACTTTAACTTGAGGCCTCCTCCACACACATGCCACTTTATTTGCATGCACTTTAACTTAAACACACGCCACGCGTAACATACACTTTTAACTAAAACACACCACTTGAAGCACACACCCAAACACTTTCACATTACTTGTTGTCTTTCTGTCGTGTTGATTGTTGTTTGTTTGTCATGTCCAAATGTTGCACCTTCCACCAAAAAAAATTCCTCGTTTGTGTAAACATTCCTGGCAATAAAACTGTTTCTGATTCTGATTCTGATTTATCAGCGACGCAGTGTACTTCGTTAAGTGCGCGGTAGTAGACACAGCCACGGTCTGCGGTCCGGAACAATAAAATATATTAAGAATAACAATCCGACTACTCATTCCATGGTGCTTGAAGGGGGAACCTACTGGTGACGGAGAGACACGTGTCACACACTGTTTCCGTTTTTAAAACAATTATTTCTCCGCGAAAATAAGGAGCATAAATCAGTTTAACTCGTGGATGAATCAGTCGGGTTTCCTCCTGCTCCTCCTTCCTCCCGTCTCCCCCTCTGATACACAGAGGAACGGAGGGGCGACGTGTCGGGTGACGCGGCGCGGAAAGAACTCGTCACACGAAACCTTCACCGTGATTGGTCAATCCGTTTGTCTGTCAACATTTTGGGAAAGAAACAACCAATGAACACTCAGTAAATCACAAAGGACATCCCACCTCACAGGTGAGGCTCTATAGCAGCCTGTCAGTCAGAGAGCAGAGAACACGGCGCGAGGACAATGAGTCTCATTGAATAGAGCTGAGATTGTTCTGGAATGTTTGATGTATAACACGTGGGTATGTGTCACATGAAAACGCCTTTAAAAGGTGAATTTACATTATTTTGTAAAATGTATAAAATGCCCCCAGCCTCCAGAGGGTTAACGTGACATATGTGAATGTCAGTCAGTTACCAAGGCCACTGGTTCTGCTGCTGTTCAATGTTAAAGATGACAGGACCAATGTGTCTCAATATGCTTCTTTTTACTAATCTGATGTTTCACTGAAGAAACAATTCATCATCCACAATATTAAATACCTCGCTGGCACTTTATAGGTAGGAGCCTCTTTGAAAACACAGCTCTGTGTGAAGTTTGGTCTTTAAAAAGATTAATCGCGATTAATGAATTTCAATATGTGCGATTAATTAGTTAATTTGTTTTAATTGATTGACAGCCCTAATATATATTGATATGTATATATATCTGTGTGACCTGTTTGGTCCTTTAGTTCTGATGTCATCGCATTCTCTTTGTTCATTAAGCTTTATTTTCTCTCTTTCTCTCTCTTCTTGTTCCTCCTCTTCCTCCTCCTCTTCTCACTCTTTTCCTCTTCTGACCTCATTCAACGAGGAGTTCAATGAACACGACGTCCTGATTGGATGAAGCGTCTTCAGCCTGAAGCCTCTCTCTCTCTCTCTCTCTCTCAGGATTCCTCCTCTTTCATATTCTGTGTCTTTTTTTTTTTTTTACTACGTGTTATCCTCACACACAGACACACACACACAGACACACACACACAGACACACACACACAGACACACACACCGACACACAGTTTATGGACTATATTCCAGCTTCTCTTTGCATCGATGTAGATGTAGTCTACGGGATATGGCGAAGGGATATGGCTCAGATAAACTATGAAATTAAATAAAATAAGATTGTTTTACACCTTTATCGTTGTTATATGTTCATCCCGTTGTATTTATATATTTATTAGAGTCGCCAGAGAGATTTAAGTCCATTTATTTGCATTTGATTTGACTGCTAAAAGTGAGCTTGATTAGAATGTAGGACACACACATACACACAACCACACACAACCATACACACAACCTTACACACACAACCACACACAACCATACACACAACCTTACACACACAACCACACACACACATACACACAACCACACACAACCATACACACAAGCACACACAACCACACACACACACACACACAACCACACACACAACCACACACACACCCACGCACACAACACACACACACACACACACCACACACAACCACACACACACACACAACCTTACACACAACCACACACACACAACCATACACAACTATACACACAACCACACACACACAACCATACACACAACCACACACAACTATACACACAACCACACACACACAACCACACACCAAACTCTACACACACAACACACATACACACAACCACACACACACACAACCACACACACACAACACACACACACATACACACAACCACACACAACCACACACAACCACACACACCACACACACAACCACACACAACCACACACACAACCACACACAACCACACACACACACACACACACACCACACAACCACACACACACACACACACACACACACACACACACACCACACTCCACACACTCACACCCACACACACACACACACACACACACACACACACACACACACACACACACACACACACACACACACACACACACACACACACACACATGCCCGAGGATGTCGGTCGCTGCCTGAAGCACAGTTCATTCATCAGGGGAAAAGACATTTCCAAATATAATGATGTTTTACGAATATATATATATATATATATATATATACACTGTATATATATAGATATACACTGTATATCTATACATATATATAAAAATAAATAATGTAGATGAATGTATAAACATAAAAAAATATATATGTATATATTTATATATAAATGTATAAACATAAATAAAGAATATATGTATATATATATATATTCATATATATAGATATATATATATAAACATAAATAATGAATATATATATGTATATACATATATATATATGTATATACATATATATAGATATATATAAAGAGGGGAGATTTACAAATATATTGATGTTTTATGAATATACTGTATATATATATACTGTATATACATATATTTGTATATATCTATAAGTGTATATATAAAGAGGGGAGATTTACAAATATACGCTCGTGCTCCATAGCTGCTAAACATCAGTATGTTTATAAGTTATCATTTATGATTTAAAGTGCCGCCTCACGGTGACTCTCAGTCTCGTTTCGAGAAGTCAAACTTGAGTTTGTTTTTTCTCGCAGTGGATCATCCCGAGTTTTAAATGTCCGTCGCGTCAGTCGAGCTACGTCAACGGTCTCTCTCTCTCTCTCTCTCTCTCTCTCTCTCTCTCTCTCTCTCTCTCTCTCTCTCTCTCTCGCTTGATGGAGTGATGAGATCGATAAGCAATCCCCCCCCGCCCACACACACACACCATACACTGATTGGAATCAATTAGCATTGGCCGCGCTAACGTGGTGTTGAGGCACGACGACGACGATGATGGTGATGGTGATGATGATGATGATAATGATGATGAGTGCATTTTTCACGTTTTGTGAGTGTGTGGCCGGATGAGTCATCATCATCCAGCCCAGGAGGCCCATCTCTCACACACACGCACACGCACACGCACACGCACACGCACACACACACACTGGAAACAGGAGGAAACGGTTGATTTTTTTTTTTTTGGGTGCCTCCACTAAAAACTTCAAAGATGAGTTACTCAGAAGAAGAAAAAACTGATTGCCTGACCGTGAAAATGTAATTACGGTTTCCTCTCATTCAACAACATTGTTTTGACTGGTTGACGGTGTGAGAGAGAGAGAGAGAGAGAGAGAGGGATGAAGGGAGGAGGAGGAGGAAGTAAAGGGGGGAAGTTCAGTCATGCTGCATTAGTAGCTTCTTGTCTGTAGTTTCTAGCTTTCCAGATTATGTGGCAGCCAGAATGAGACTTCAAGAGAGCTCTGAGCTGATCTCAGGTCAGTGCAGCCCTAAAGGGAAAGGGGGAGGAGCAATGGTGTGTGTGTGTGTGTGTGTGTGTGTATGTTTGTGCGTGTGCGTGTTTGGCATAATTTTGTGTCGTTTTTAAAGGAACTCATTTTTGATTCGTTTGTGAGTTCATAGATATTTTCTTACATTTCAAACCTTCAAAATAAAAGCACAGGATATATTTTATTTTATGTTTTTAAGAAAAGGTGATCATATGTCTTTCAAGCCATCAGGGGCCACATCAAATGACAATTTCTTAATATCATAACATAAATCAATTTAATTTGAAACCTTCAAAATAAAAGCACAGGATATTGTTTGTTAAATTTCTTTAAGAAAAGGTGATCGTATGTCTTTCAAGCCATCAGGGGCCACATAAAATGACAATTTATCTAATATTATAACATAAATCCATTTGATTTGAAACCTTCAAAATAAAAGCACAGTCTATTTTTCGTAATTTTTTTAAAGAAAAGGTGATCATATATAGTTCAAGCCATCAGGGGCAACATAGAAGGAGCATTTCTCTAATATTATAACATAAATCCATTTCATTTGAAACCTTCAAAATAAAAGCACAGGATATCGTTTGTTACATTTCTTTAAGAAAAGGTGATTGTATGTCTCTCAAGCCATCAGGGGCCACATACAATGACGTGGCGGGCCAAATTCGACCCGCGGGCCTTGTGTTTGACACCCGTGGTTCAGATTGAGTGTTGAACTCCTCTCATCTCCAGCAACGCGACCATCTTAATAGACTTTTAATGAGTCAACAAGCAGAAAGCCCCGCGGTGATAATGCACGTTACTTGCTGCTCGGTTGTCATGCATCGTCCTCACAGGAAACACTCGGCGAGTCGTGGGCGTGACGTCACCGCGGCCAACTGAGCCCCGCGCAACTATTTTATGGTCGAGTCACTTTGATCTTTGTCCCGACGTCTCCGAGCAACCAGGTATTTGTTCTTCTTCAATACGACTGGTTTTCAATGTGCCACACGGGTCCTCTCCTCTCTCGACCAACCGGCGAGCATATGAGTGCATTGGCAGACGCAGAGGTGAGGGGGCGGAGCCGAGAGGGGGCGGGGCCGAGAGGACAGAGGAGAGAGGACAGAGGAAAGGAAGTGTTCATGGACTACCTTATTGACAATGTCAGTTGCTTTGGATCCAGATTCTTACGACATCTGAACGAATATCTTCAGGAATCGAGAGCGCAAGTTGTTTTTTTAACCCCGAAAGCGAAGGATGCAGAGACGGCACTCAGCGAGCATCATGGGACGCCAGCAGGACCCCGCACACCCCCACAGACAGGTGCAGGAGTGGCTTAACCCTTTAGTCTGGGTGTGTGTGTGCGTGTGTGTGAGTGTGTGTGTCTGTGTGTGTGTGCTCGATGTACATGAGCTCTGTCTGTGTGTGTGTGAGTGTGTGTGAGTGTGTGTGTCTGTGTGTGTGTATGTGTGTGTGCTCGATGTACATGAGCTCTGTCTGTGTGTGTGAGTGTGTGTCTGTGTGTGTGTGCTCGATGTACATGAGCTCTGTCTGTGTGTGTGTGTGAGTGTGTGTCTGTGTGTGTGTGTCTGTGCTCGAGGTACATGAGCTCTGTCTGTGTGTGTGTGTCTGTGTGTGTGTGTGTCTGTGTGTGAGTGTGTGTGTCTGTGTGTGTGTGTGTGTGCTCGATGTACATGAGCTCTGTGTGTGTGTGAGTGTGTGTGTGTGTCTGTGTGTGTATGTGTGTGTGTGGGGGGGGGTTGTGTGTGTCTGTGTGTGTGTGTAGTGTATGTGTGTGGGTGCTCGATGTACATGAGCTCTGTCTGTGTGTGTGTGTGTGTATGTGTGTGGGGGGGGGGTTGTGTGTGTCTGTGTGTGTCTGTGTGTGGGTGCTCTATGTTCATGAGCTCTGTCTGTGTGTGTGTCTGTGTGTGTGTGTGTGTGTGGCCATTTAATCAGCGATGATGAGATTGTTTTAATAGGACAACTTGAAGCGTCTAAATTAAGCTCTGGAGGTTTTTTTAGGTCAACGAGAGAGAGAGAGAGAGAGAGAGAGAGAGAGAGAGAGACACGTTGTTCAAGACAAGCAGAGAAATAACAGAGTGAAGATGAAGAGTGAAGATGAAGAGTGAAGAGTGAGATTCAGTGTCACTCTTGTTCCGTTTGTTTTTTGTACGGACATCATTTCATGATCCTCAACTCAGTCGAAGAGCATCGATTAATAAAAATAACTTTATTTAAAAAACAGAGTTTACAAAGTGATCCACGGAGAATCAAGGCCCAACAAATGGAATATTGGTATTCTAATATTGATATTATAATCTATAGCTCAGGGAGATGAGCGGCGCGGTCGATGCGTTGCTCATGGGCAGACGGCCGTGTGGCATTCAGCTCAGATGAACACACCTGAGCTCTATGGAGCCAATCAATAGAGACTGTATACCTGTGACTGATCAATAAGCCGTGCAACTGTTCCACCGTTCTGCAATCACCACACGTTGAACTTGAACAAAAGAAAAGAAATAATAGAAATAAAATAAATTAAAATAATTAAGATAAGAAAAAGAAAAAAGAATAAAGAAATATATATAAATAAAATAAATATAATTAAATAAAACTATAGAAATAAATGAATTATATATATATATATAAATTAAATAAAAAATGAATGGAATAAAATGAAATAAAAAGCTGTTTATTTAGATGTCGGACATGTCTTGACTTGGTCATTCTAAGATCTTTTTATATGTTTCCATCTAAATGTATAATTATTTCTCTGAATGGATACGTGTTTATCTTAAAACATCGATGATGTTATCAGCTTTTTACAAAGATCCTGTTTCACTTGGTTCATCATCATCATCATCACACTCCACTGTTTCGTACGGCCTTCTGTTCCACTGCACTGCGTTCGCTGAAGGATGATGACCCATATTTTCTGTGCACCGCGTGTACTAGAATACCCCGGAAGCCTTGACAGAGTCCCAAGGGGCAATTCTTGTCCACGCATGCCTGTGAGTGTGTGTGTGTGTGTGTGTGTCGTTGATTTACCCATTGACCATGTGCTCCGCCTACTGTCTCCTGTGGGCCTTTATGCTCGGAGGAATCAATAACCTTCTTCCTCTCCTCCTGAACGATGCTCTGCAACTCTCCATCCGCTCAAATGCTGATGCACGTGAGCTCGCAACTGTACACACACACACACACACCGACAGGCTTGTTCTTTTTCCTTTTTTTTTTACGCTCAAATATCAGAAATCTAACGGATGAAAGGCTCTTAAAAAAAAAAAATGCAACACACACACACACACACATGCTCCCTCTATCGCCCTCTCGGCCTGACATTCGCGGAACAGAGAACCATTACTGTGCCGCAGGTAATAGGTAAATGTCACAATAGCAGGATGTCATAAAGCTCTGGAGTGGTCTAATGGGTTTTGTTCAGGTTGAGGTGACACATGCACACACACACACACACGCACGCACACACACACACACACACACACACACACACACACACACACACACACACACACACACACACACACACACACACACACACACACACACACACACACACACACACACGTGCTCTTTTCCTGGAAACTCTCTTCCCGGCTGCTCGCTGCTGTTACTCATCGCTCCGCGTCTCTGGACGCATGAGACACGTTTGAAGAGCTCGTGCATTTCTGTGGGGGGAGGAAACATTCTGGAGTCACCTGCCACCCAAAAACAAGAGGGGGGGGGTGGGGGGGGGGGTTCTGCTGTTAGATTTGACGTGTCCTCCGCCGGCTTTTTCGGTTTTGCACAGAGTGAGTAACGATGTAGGAAAGAGTGAAACAAGACAACGATGTACGAGAGAGAGCCGGACGGCCTCGGGAGGCGGGCAGATGGGAGGATGAAGGCTTATGTGGAGGGAGAGATCACGTGTTGGCACAGTGGGGGAGAGGAGGAGAAGGCAGGAGGAGAGGAGGAGGCAGGAGGAGAGAAGGAGAGAAGGATGCAGGAGGAGAGAAGGGTGCAGGAGGAGAGAAGGATGCAGGAGGAGAGAAGGATGCAGGAGGAGAGAAGGAGAGAAGGGTGCAGGAGGAGAGAAGGATGCAGGAGGAGAGAAGGAGAGAAGGATGCAGGAGGAGAGAAGGGTGCAGGAGGAGAGAAGGATGCAGGAGTAGAGAAGGAGAGAAGGATGCAGGAGGAGAGGAGGAGAGAAGGATGCAGGAGGAGAGAAGGAGAGAAGGATGCAGGAGGAGAGATGGAGAGAAGGATGCAGGAGGAGAGAAGGATGCAGGAGGAGAGAAGGATGCAGGAGGAGAGAAGGATGCAGGAGGAGAGAAGGATGCAGGAGAAGAGAAGGATACAGGAGGAGAGAAGGAGAGAAGGATGCAGGAGGAGAGAAGGATGCAGGAGAAGAGAAGGATACAGGAGGAGAGAAGGAGAGAAGGATGCAGGAGGAGAGAAGGATGCAGGAGGAGAGGAGGAGGCAGGATAAAGGAGGAGAGAAGGATGCAGGAGGAGAGGAGGAGAGAAGGATGCAGGAGGAAAGAATGAGAGAAGGATGCAGGAGGAGAGAAGGAGAGAAGAATGCAGGAGAAGGAGAGAAGGATACAGGAGGAGAGAAGGACGGAAGATGATTGTATCCATAATCCTATCATAACAATCAAATTGAGCTTTTCATATTATTCCATTTAAAAACATTTGTTTCCTTTTACATGTCGAGTATTTATATTTATTTACTTGTTGTCTCGTTGTTGTTGTTCTTTTGGAGCAGTGAGGAGAGGAGGAGGAACGTGTTTCTGTTCTTTCTCTGCTTGTCTCTCTCTATGTCTCTCTCTCTCTCTCTCTCTATGTCTCTCTCTCTCTCTCTCTCTCTCTCTCTCTCTATGTCTCCTGAGAAGTTTATGTATTTATTCTCTTAATATGTCTCAGTGAGAATTATGAAGAAAAAGTGACTGTATTGGTAAAAAAATAAATAATTATTTGACGAGTTTCACATCACATGACCAAGCAGAAGACAGGAGGTACAGGTGTGTTCCTCCTGGGACCGTAACATTATTTATTTAGTATAAACACACGCACACACACACATCCTCTTCCTCTCTCAGGTATGAAGATAGAGTCGTGTGTGTGGCGTGACGTTCGCTCACCGCGTCATCGATGCGTTGCACAAAGAATGATGATCTCATTTATCTATCCCCTCCTCCTCCTTCTCTTCCTCCTCTTCCTCCAGTCGTCGAGCAGCAGCGTGGTGGTGGACGTGGCGGCGATGGGCGAGGCCCGCGGGCTGATCTCAGACCTGCTGGCGGACCCGTCGCTGCCCCCCGACACCTGCAGCTCCCTGAAGGCCGTCAGCTGCCTCCTCAGCGCCACCGTCAGCCTCCAGCCGCTCCACCGGCTCCGCGGGGCCGCAGACACACACACCTGCTCGGAGGAGGAGGAGGAGGAGGAAGAGGAGGGGGAGAGGGGGGCGGGAAAAATGGAGAGGCTGGCCATTCCAAAGGTAGATGTTTGACTTCCGTAAAAAAAAAAAATTTCATTCTTGTGTCTTTTGTGTCATTTCCTTTCTTTAAAATCATTTTATTTTGAAGTTTTCACAGGTGACAAAAAAACAACAACAAATAAATAACAATTACATAAAAGCATAACAAGCAACTATACGAACAGTAAGACACATAAATCACCATTCTCCATATATTGAACCGACTATAACAAATGGATTTATATTTTTCTTACCACCATTTTATTTTCAATGCATCCGGGCTACTTGTGGAAACAATTAAAAATCATTTCCAATGGCTCATTTCCGATGTCAAATATTTAAATTAGAAGTCACCAATTAATCGGAAGCGATCATTGGCCGCCTATAATTACTAATCGCCCCAATTGAATGATAGTATTTGATTTACAGTAATTGTGCTCAATCACAACTGGTGTATATAATTGTATGAAGCGGATTATTACAGATTCTTTAAAAAAATAAATAAACCTGAGGGTCCGGGGGCCACAAGGTGATTCAAAAGATAAAAAATAAACAATAACATATTTTTGTAGCTTTTCTTTCTTATTGCGCAATAACAAATATCAACTCACCTCCCCAAAAATTCATCGCTCATATTATATGAGTATGAATTCAATATCACTTCATTTAAAAACTAGAATGGGCACTCGGTAGAGCGCATACCTTCGCATATCACAAGATTGGGCATTGACTTATGAACATGTTGGCATTAGTTGCATGCCAATTGAATAGAAATTGGTAAAATTGGTAAAAAAGAAGACGTTGACCTTTTCATGACCTTGACCTTGACCTTTGACCCGATCGATCCCAAAATATAATCAAATGGTCCCGAATAATAACCAATCATCCCACCAAATTTTATGCGATTCTGTTTAACACTTTTTGAGTTATGCGAGTAACGGCGATCAAAACATAACCTTCCGCATTTTCAATGCGAAGGTAAAGAGTGTTCCGCAGCTTTGACATTGACTTTATAGGTTCTTTGAAGAACTCTTTCAGGAAATGGTTCTCTAAAGAACCCTGGTTTGAAAGGTTCTCTAAAGAACCATAAATGGTGCCTCAAAGGAGATGTGTATTGCATCTCCTAAACATTTTATCTCGTGCTCAGATGTGTCGTCATAATATCTCATCTTACAGCCTCGCATTCCCCCAATGCAGTGATTCATATGTATTTAGCTCTTGTATGAAAAATAAAGAGACTGTAAGTAGAAAACATCCACGATGAAATGCAGCGATCCATCGAGTATTTTCAATATTATCGTCAGCTTACAGATATTTCAGATCTGCACTTAAAGCTGAATTCACTCAGTTATGAATTCACAGTCATTGATCTCCACCAAAAGCCCTTTCACTCTTTCTTCCTCCGTTCTTTCTTTAAATAATAGATTACTTTGATGAGCTTTTCTCGACAACAGGAGGAACGTGTACCGCAGAGCACTATGAGGTTGTGTGTGTGTGTGTGTGTGTGTGTGTGTGTGCGTGTGTGTGTGTGTGTGTGTTTATCTGCTTCAGAAGTGAACAGACGAAGAGGGATGATATGCTTTTCTACAGTAGAAGTTACATCCTCTGCTGCCCTCTATAGTCCTGTGTGTGTGAGATTACTCTATGTACATGAGCTCTGAGTGTGTGTGTGTGTGTGTGTGTGAGAGAGAGAGAGAGAGATATGTATTTATTTATGTATTTATGACATTATTATTACTATCCATATGAATTGTATATTTTTGTATTGATACTTTGGCAATATTATATATATAAAATATATTTTATAATATATATATATATAATATTTTATATATATATAATATATATATAGATATATAATATATTTTAGAATATATATATCATATATATATAATAAATATATATAATATATATATATATAATAAATATATATATATAATATATATAATAAATATATATAATAAATATATATAAAAAAGATTTATAACAGCTGAGTGTTTGTCGATATTTGAGTTTTCTTAAGCTGTAGCAATAATCAGCAAATAATCAGAAGAAAAAAGCTGCAATATTTCAGTTGATTTGTAATAATCCATAATGAATGACATTTTTGTTTTTTTTTTTGCATTACAGAAAATAAATAACTTTCATCACATATTTATTATATATAAATATATATATATATGCAGAGAGAGAGAGAGAGAGAGAGAGAGAAAGATTGACATCTAAGTACTTTTAAAATAAACAGGATTGGGCTGGAAAAACCAACATGGCCGCCCTCTAGTTTGATGTCTTTATGTTTCATGAAGTAAATTAATGTCTCGGAGCTATTCGAGCGGACCCAGAAGCACGACTCCAGAGACAGCACTGCAAATAATGACCTTTACTTAGAAAGTAATTCAGAACAGAACACTACGAAATATCTTGACTCAAGTAACGCGTGAGGGTTGGGCTGGAAACACGGGACAATCTGGCAGAGGACAAGTGAGGGAACCTGAGTAGACGGGGACTAACGAGGGAATGGGCAACAGGTGAGACGGGCATGAAGACCAGGTGAAGGTAATGAGGGACTAACGAGGGAGTGATCAGAGGCAGGGGAGAGAACAGGTGAAGGGAGTTGGACTGACGAGATGGGAAGCAGGATCTGGAATGACGTGATAGTTAGTGAGACAGGGTGAAAACAAAAAAAACTGTTACAATCAAAGCTTATTTGTTGAATAGTTTTTTGTTAAAACATGAAAATGTCCCTGAGGCTGATGTTTATTTTCCAGTCCGAAGTATAACACTATTTGTACCTGCTTTTCTTTTTTTAGGTTCTATTTAGTCTCTCGATGCACAAACTGTGTGTTACTTTTAGGGTGTTTTTGACTGTTTTTATGGTCGAATAGAGTAAATGTTACCTGAGCTCAGAAGCAATATAGGTCATGTGACCAGAATGAAGCATTACCGAGTTACATCTATGTTGTTTCCCAAAAAAAGATGCAATTTATTCCTCATCATTTATTGATGGCAGACCTGTTTGTGTCGCAGCGTCTGAGGCGGAGTCTTCCTCCAGGGCTGCTGAGGAGAATCTCGTCCACCTGGACCACGACCACCTCGGCCACCGGGCTGCCGACCTTAGAGCCGGGCCCCGTGCGGCGGGACCGCTCAGCGAGCATCAGACACGCCGCGGACAGGTGACGCTCACTGGCTCACGAATCAGCAGGACGACGACAGTGTTTCAACAGTTTAGTTTCAACAGTTTGACGGTTTTCTTAAATCAGTGACTCGTGGAACAACTCGGTGATGATGACCATCTCCAAGAATCGCTCCATGTCGGCCTCCGTCATCACCTCCAACCACCTGTACAGCAAACCACTGGGACAACCAGGTGTGTGTGTGTGTGTGTGTGTGTGTGTGTATACTCATTGAGCAATTTTTTTTGGCTTGTATTACTTTTTAATGCTTTTTATTACTTACTATTAATAGTGTGCATTAATTACTTTTAATACTTTTGAATTACTTACTTTTAATAGTTTGTATTACTTACTTTTAATAGTTTGTATTACTAACTTTTAATGTGTTTTATTACTTACTATTAATAGTATGTATTACTTACTTTTAATGTTTTTATTACTTACTATTAATACTATGTATTACTTAGTTTTAATGGGTTTTATTACTTACTATTAATAGAATGTATTACTTACTATTAATAGAATGTATTACTTACTTTTAATGGGTTTTATTACTTACATTTAATAGTTTGTATTACTTACTTTTAATGTTTTTATTACTTACTATTAATACTATGTATTACTTACTTTTAATGGGTTTTATTACTTACATTTAATAGTTTGTATTACTTCCTTTAATAATGTGTATTACTTATTTTTAATGTTTTTTATTACTTGTAATAGTAGTATTAGTTACTTTTCATGTTTTGTATTACTTACTTTTAATATTATGTATTACTTACTTGTAATGTTTTGTATTACTTACTTTTAATAGAATGTATTACTTACTTTTAGTGGTTTTTATGACTTACTTTTAATAATGTGTATTACTTACTTTTAGTGGTTTTTATTACTTAATTTTAATAATGTGTATTACTTATTTTTCATGTTTGTTATTACTTACTTTTAACGCAACGACAGAACCATGACGTCAGCATCGCTCTCTCTTTTTCCAGCAGCCCCGCCCCCCTCCGGCGCGTCACCTCTGGGCTCTCCGTGCCGGTCTCCTCCCGCTCAGGCCACGCCCCTCTTAAGCCCCGCCCTCAAAACATGTCCGACGCAGCAGCAGCAGCTCCTCCCTGAGCCGTCCGGGCCCCCGACGGAGCGAACCCCCGCGGTGGCCCGCAGGAGCCGCCACAGAGCCTTAACGCACAGCCAGAGCGCCCCCAGCTCCACCGCCCCTTACTGGAGGCCTCCGTCACTCTGCGGCAGGTAAACACACCGGAGTCATTCGCCTTTGTTTGTATGTGTTGGACCTCCCACCACTAGGGGGCGGAAGGCCACTGTCAATTAAGACACATGCCAATATAAATTGGAGAGGCACGAGGACCCAGGGGTTGCTAGATTGACCGTTGGAGTACAGGTGAGAATGTGGGTTTGATTACTTTCATTTTTTGGGAATAGAAAAACGGGTTTTGGACAAGGAACCTATATTTTTGGTTTGTGTTGGAAGCCGTAAAACTTTATCGAAATGTTTGATATAGGCTACATAAAATAAACTGAATTGAATATACCGGTTGGTGTTGCTCTCTCTCCATCAGCTGCGGCCGGCCGTTCAACAGTCGACTGAACCACCTCGACAAAGAGGACCGAACCCCCCATCCAGGTAAACGGGGAGCACGCGCTGTGATGGCAGCCCACACACAGGGAACCTAAGGTGCCAAATGGTTCTTCAAAGAACCTATAAAGGTGTCTCAAAAAACCTTCAAGAAATGGTTCTTTAAGGCACCATTTCTGGTTCCACAAAGAACCTTTCAAACCAGGGTTCTTTCAAGAACCATTTCCTTAAATATTTCCTCAACGAACCTATAAAGGTGTCTTAAAGAACCTTCACAAAATGGTTCTTTAAGGAACCATTTCTGATTCCACAGAACCTTTCAAACCAGGGTTCTTTAACCCTCCTGGTACCTTTACATTTTCTAACATATTTTACCCTCGGGGTCAATTTGACCCCAGCAATTAAAACCTCCAGAAAATTATTAGAATTAATATTGTTTCCCAAGTTTAAGTGTGAGGTACTTTATGTTTGTTTGTTGACGACCTAAATAGCCCTTTACATATATAAAAATTTCTATTTCTTAAATGTTTGACACAGTGAAAAACAGCCTGGGGTCAAATTGACCCCAAGGAACACCGACATTAAACATTGAATGGGGTCAAATTGACCCGAAAGGTAACAGGAGGGTTAAAGAACCATTTCCTTAAAGAGTTCTTCAAAGAACCTATAATAGTGCCTCAACGAAACTTCAAAACATGGTTCTTCAGTAGGTGATGGTTCTTCGTGGAACCACAAAGTCTTTTAAAGAACCAGTATTTGTCCGTGTCTGTGAGTGTGATATACAAGGAAATGCTTCTAGAATTTAACATGGTTCATGAATATCGAACATTCTTCCCTCTATGTTCTAAGTTGACAGTTTTGTGGACATTGAAGAGCACGTCTGAGGTCGCCGGTTCGATCCCCGCTCTCCCCATTAGTTGCATGTTGAAGTGTCCTTGAGCGAGACGCTGAACCGCCGGTTGCTCCCCCACCGCTCCTTAAGAACGAAGGATGGGTCAAGTGCAGAGAATACATGTCATGTAACTAAATGTAAATATGACAATAAGATATGTTTTTTGTGTCCCGTCTCCACAGACGAGCGCGCCGTAGCGTCCTCGGACTACGACAGCACCTACGACAGCACCTACGAGACCAACCACAGCGACAGCAGCGACTTTGCACAGAATGAAGAAGAGGGCGATGGAGGAGGAGGCAAGAAGCCGACCGGAGCGAGGGAAGGATGCAGGGAGTATCCGGCGGAGGACGTCGTTCTTCGCCCACTGCTGCCGTCACCAGAGGTAGGAGGCTTAACTTAAGGTCTTTTTTAAGGTCTGTTAAAATACATATATATTGAGAGATTTTTTAAATAGATTTTTTAAAATAGAATTTTGATATATAGATTTTTTAAATATTATTATTTTATATATATATTTCTATATTTATTATTTTTATATATATAATTGTTTTTTTATATTGTAAATTTATATATATATCAAATATATTTATTTTTAATTCATATATTATTTGTATATATATTATTTTTTTCAATACATTTTTTTTATATATATATAGAACTTTTTTAGAATATTTTGTTTAGAATACATATTTTTTGATTTTATATATATATATATATATATTGATGATAATGCACAATATGACATACAGGAATCAAAGAACAAGTATTTTAATGTTTTGTATGTGTTAGTCAGTTTACAATAGTAAAGAAGAAAGCAGGAAAATAAAACATAAATAACAAAAGTAAAGAAATAAATCAAAGATTAAAAATATTATAATAGAGGAAAAACAAAATATAAAGGAAAAAGGTCTTTTATGTGCTTTAATGTGCATTCAATTCCCTAAATGTCGTAGGAATACTACTGAATTAACGTATTTTATGTGCTTTTCAATCCCTCCCAAGAGGGGGTTCGAAATAACGAACATGGGAATATATATATTTATTATTAAAATTATATATTCAATGTCGTAGAAATACTACTCAATTAAATACAATTTCTCATCATTCTTTCGCAAAATGCTGTCAAACCAAGCCGCGGTGCAGTCTAATAATCTATATATCTCCATATTGATCCAAGCCGGTTGTCGAGCATCAAACTGTGGTGACGTAAAAGTTATTTTACTGTACTTGCATGTGTGTTTCTGACCTGACCTCTGGCCTCTTCCCCGATAGGACAAACGCATCTCGTCCGCGGCGACGACGACGACGCTGGAGCCGCTGACGAGTCAACTTGACAACTGGAACTTTCCCATCTTCAGTCTGGTGGAGAAGACTCACGGCAAGACGGGCTGCATCCTCAGTCAGGTGACCACAGCCATAGTGTTGCTATGAGAACGGTCTCATAATGATGGACATTGTTCTTCTATGTATGTAGTTAGCGGAGAGTCTGTGCAGCCAATGGGAAGACTGGATTTACATTTTTAAGCTTGCAGCCACAGAAATTGACAATAGCACGACACACTTTCACTTTTGAGCCATTGATGCCTGTGTTTTATTTATATTTATTTATTTATCCTTATTTAAATTTTATTTAAATTTATTCTTTTTTAAATATAGATATTATTTATTTGTGTTGATTATTTAAAATTATTTTGTCATTTATTTTTAAATATCTTGTTTTACATTTTAATGTTTTTATACATATTCTTACGTCTTGCTGCTGTACTGACTGATGAGTCGCCAACTTAATTTAGTTTAATTCTCGTACCTTAATACCTTAATAAATCTCGTGTTACCAGATGCTCGATCTTTCTTTAAGATTATATGACTGTGTTTTTCTCATGTTCCCTCCCAGGTTTCCTACAAGCTCTTTGAGGACACGGGTCTTTTTGAGACCTTCAGAATTCCTGTAAAAGAGTTCATGAACTACTTCCACGCGTTGGAGAACGGATACAGAGTCATTCCTTGTGAGTAGAAGATCTCCGTTTGTATTTATTTATCTTTATTCATATATTATTTATTTTTAGGTTTTTAAAAAAAACATTTTTATATATATATATACTTTTTTTTGTTAGAATATATATCTTTTTATATATTTTTTATATACATATTCTTTTGAATATATATATATATTTGATCTCCGTTTGTATCGAGTAAAATATTGATATCCAGAATTACCATCGTCTGCCACTAGGGGGTGTAATGCATTGTCATAGTACTACATCCCCAGGCCTACTTTCTGCCTGTCGTCCTCTATTACTGTCAATAACATGTATTACCTAATCCTGAGCTACCTGCCAAATAGCATAGGAGCATTGTCATTTTTAAATATGGGTCAACATGAAACCTTTCCAATACAATAAATCTATATTTATACACCTCCACTGGTGTGACTAATAAGCATTTTATTTGACTCTTTCTCCCAGATCACAACCGGATCCACGCCACCGACGTGCTCCATGCGGTCTGGTACCTCACCACTCAGCCGGTACCGGGCCTCCCTGTTGTGCTCACTGAGAACGGCTTACACACCGGTGAGGATGTTTGATGCATACAGGTTAAGAACAAGAGAAAAGTATTGTTTTATGACTCATTTTATAGTCAACGACATCCTGTTGATGGATAATGCCGATGTAATAAGTCAATATTCTGAAAGTTTTTTGTCCAACAAAACGAGGTTATACGGCAGCCAATGAGGTGGCAGTATCTGTTTCCGCCGGTAGACTCTGAGAACGGCGGCGGTCCCGGTGCGGCGGGCTTCCTGGTGTCCAAGATGAACTCTGTGCTGGACGACGGCTACGGCTCCCTGGCCGGCCTCATCCCGGGCCTGGAGCTCATGGCGCTGTACGTAGCGGCCGCCATGCACGACTACGACCACCCCGGAAGAACCAACGCCTTTCTAGTAGCTACTAGTGCACCACAGGTACAAGTCTTTACCACCGGAGGAGAGAGGAGAGAGGAGAGAGGAGAGAGGAGAGAGGAGAGAGGAGAGAGAGAGAGAGAGAGAGAGAGATTTAAGCTGCGTTCACACCACAAGGCGTAGATCCTATGAGCAAATTCAACGTACAGACGCTTGTTGTTGCGATAGACGCAAATTTTCGCCGGCTGTTTGACGCGAATTGCGCGGCGCGAAAAGTCGTCCTCTTTCGCCTCACGTTTAAATATTTCAAATCCGCCCGACGACGAGCCGCGAGAGCCAATCGGCGTTGAGCTGCTCCTCCGTTGGTGAATCTAACGGCTGCTCGAGTGGAGCTGAAGAGACGTTCAGACGAGAGGGGAAAGTCACCGAGCTGCGTCGGCCTACGGGTGATGTCATGAATAAATATATTTATATTTATATATATATATATGAATGATATTAATGTTCTGAACCAGAACACGAGGGCGTTTGTGGGATGTCCTCGACACGTATGAAGCAGATCTAGTGGTTATTTCTTCATGCTGGATGAAGGAGATGATGACTGTTTCCACGGAGATAAGCCCCGCCCCCTCTAAGGCTCGAATGACGCGAAAAGCCACAAGTAGTCGAGCGAGTAAACTCGAGCGATATTCTCAACGCTTCTGGTGTGAACGCAGCATCGCGGTATCAGCTTTCATCTCGAATGCCAAGACTAGAACTTTCCGTCTGACTTCCTGTCCCCTGACGTTCCGTCGTAGGCTCTTCTGTACAACGACCGCTCGGTGTTGGAGAACCACCACGCGGCGGCGGCGTGGAACCTCTTCATGTCTCGGCCCGAGTACAACTTCCTGGCCAACCTCGACCACGTGGAGTTCAAGCGCTTCCGCTTCTTGGTCATCGAAGCCATTCTGGCCACCGACCTCAAAAAGCACTTTGACTTCCTCGCAGAGTTTAACGCAAAGGTAAGAAAAATAAATCTGTAAAATGCAACGCGTCAAACTCGTGTTCACCGTGGGCCACATCGGCATCATGGCCGCCCTCTTAAAGGGCCGGAAACACTTAATAAACTCCTCGAACATATTGGTAAATAACTCTTTGCATTTGATTATTGTTTATTTCAGTGGAGAAATATTGTACATCAGAAAATGTCTCTAATATTACAACGTGAATCCATTTAATTTGAAACCTTCAAAATAAAAGCACGGGAAATGTTTCTTCAATTTCTGCATTTGATTATTGTTTATTTGAGTGTAAAAATATTGTACATAAGAAAATGTTTCCAATGTTACAACGTGAATCCATTTAATTTGAAACTTTCAAAATAAAAGCACAGGAAATGTTTCTTCAATTTCTTTAAGAAAAGTGGATCGCATGTCTTTTAAGCCGTCAGGGGCCACATAAGATGATGCGGCGGGCCGGATTTGGCCCGCGGGCCTCGTGTTTGACACCTGTGATGTAGGGGAAAGAAAAGGCGATCCGTCCATCGTCTTTCTGCCACGATCGTCTGTTCTCGCCCGAAAACCAATCGGTGGGGAATCCCGAGCAATGTCTATACTCCACAAACCTCCCTGTCCACATCTCCCCAGGTGGGCGACGAAGGCGTGTCCGGTATCGATTGGACCAATGAAAACGACCGGCTGCTGGTGTGCCAGATGTGCATCAAGCTGGCCGACGTCAACGGGCCGCTGAAGTGCAAGGAGCTGCACCTGCAGTGGACGGAGGGCATCGTCAACGAGTTCTACGAGCAGGTACGGCCACAAATCTCTCTCTGAGAAAATCTGACTTTTCGATTTATTTGCGTTCAGACGCGACGAATGCGAAACGCCGCGTTCAACCCAAGACGGCAACGAGCGCTCGCCGCAGGGTTCGTACGGTCGTGGTTAACCTGGTAAAGTCGTGGGATTTTAAAAGTGTTATTTCCAGACGTGGAAAAAGTCCTGGGAAGAAGAACAAAATCCCTAAAATTTTGGAAAAGTCCTGGAAATGTTGTTCTATTCATACGTGAGTTTTAAATAACGAATATGAACGGGAATAGAAGAGTCGAAAGACGTGCCTACCGGACTATGACGTATCGCACGGGGATCGTACGGTCATGGAAAACCTGGAAGAGTCATGGATGTTTAAAATGGTCATTTCAAGGCCTGGAAAAGTCATGGAAAAAAAACTTAAATCATAACATTTTTGGAAAAGTCCTGGGAATTTGTTATAAAAATAAATAATAAAAATCATAAATAAATATATTAAATAAATAAATTAAATAAATATAATATAAAATAATAAATAAAATAAATAAATGAATTTATAACATTAAAAAAATCATAAACAATGAAAACATTCATTTCAAACTCGGCGTAAATAAACATGTGTTCATTTATGCCGAGTTTGAAATAATTAATGTTTTTTAAAGAAAGACGCTCAAAATACAAGCCGACGTACGCTCTCAATATGTCAGTCCCGAGATTACAGTTTGGTCATGGAAATTTGGTTTAAAGTCCTGGAAATCCATCGGTCAAAATGTGTAAGAACCCTGATCGTAATATTATTTGAATAATGAATAATATAATGTTAGTTACGACTGTTATTTGTGTAAACGCCAATTTGAATATGCATCTCACTAACGCCGCAGAAAGCTATTTAGCACTATTTATTTTACAATAGTTGTAACGCTCTGCGACGGGTCTTGAAACCTCATCGTTATAAAAATACAATAAGTGTGTTCTGTTATTCTCGAGCTCTTCTGTCCCCCAGGGTGACGAAGAGGCGGGCCTGGGCCTCCCCGTCAGCCCCTTCATGGACCGCTCGGCGCCGCAGCTCGCCAAGCTGCAGGAGTCGTTCATCGCCCACATCGTGGCGCCGCTGTGCTCGTCCTACGACGCCGCCGCGCTCATGCCGGGACGCTGGGTGGAGCCGGCCGACGGGGAGGCGGAGCCAGAGGAGGATACGGCGGATGAAGACGCCTCCCGTATGACAACCTCCTGATACTTGTTTTTAAATCTAAATGCATGTTTACATTCATTGAGAGGGAATTGAACCTCTTGACCACTTCACAAATAATAATACGGAGATTCCAACGTATCATTTGACCCGTTTGAATTAATAGTTTGACATTTCGAGGAATAAACTCATCCACGTACTTTCTGAGATGTTAGGTTCAAAGATTAATACGCCTCGTATCTTTCTGTGATCACATGATGCTTAGTTTAGCTTAGCATAAAGGTTTTAAGGTGCGTTCACAGCAAAATCGTTGCGACTTGTTCGTGCGAGTGGATCCCAAAAGCAAAGTCACCGTACAGACGCGAGTGGTTGCTATGGACAACGTTTTTTACGGAGATAAGCCCCGCCCCTCGCGAAGATTCCCAACGCTTTTGTGTGAAAGCGGCCGAAGGGTAAAAAAAAAAAGTTTAAGAATTCATCTTACCAGCTCTGCTCAAACTCAACAATAAAAATGAAATATTTTGTTCATTAATCTTTAAGGAACATAAACTTCTTGTCGTCTTGTGAGCCAATCAGATGTGTCGGACTAACGATGTTGATTCGAGGGTCTCTTGGGGCCAATTTTCTAAACTATGGACGGTGACTCCAGCCGCTTCACCTCGTTTACACTCTTGTTCATATTTAAAGTTCACACGTCCAGGTAAAGCGGCGCCGCGGCCGCCCCGTTCCCACGACGTCTTCTCTAAACCGTCGACTTTGTGCCCGACAGAGCGGAGAGGAACCGGGAAGCGGAGCGGGAGGAAAGTGTTCTGCCAGATAACACGTCACATTGTGGAAAACCACGACATGTGGAAACGGGCCATCGCGGCGGAGGAAGAGGCCGAGAGAGGCGACGCCATTCGTGAGGAAGAGGCGGAGCCAGCAAGCAAAGGGGAGGAGTCTATCGACGGCCGCCTCGACGACAGGGAAGAGGTGCCGACTGTAGAGGAAGAAGAACACCTTCAGTCTGGGGGGAAAGAGGAGGAGCCAGAGTCATACGATGACCTTTGACCTCTTTATAACCGGGATTCTTGAACGTTACCTACATTTTTTTCTTTTTCCTCACTAAGCTCTTGATATTTGGTAGCAGCACAACACTGTAGAAGAGACTGTTTGGGGTGTAATATGTGCCTCACAACAACACTGAGGATGGGGATGACGCATGCCCAGGAGAGAGAGAGAGAGAGCGATAGTCAGAGAGAGAGAGAGCGAGAGATGCCCTTACCCATCATGCACTGCAGGCCATCCATGCCGATTCACCAGATTCTCTCCACCAGTGAGTAATACACTGCCCCCCCCCCCCCCCCCCCCCTGTGTAACGAGTCCGTTCTCCTGAAGACAATGGGATGAAAGTCCGTTGTGTATACACACACACACACGCACATGCAACGTTAACATACAAAAACATGTCACAACATGTCGTTTTGTAATCTTATTCCAGCTTCTCCAGAACTCAGGAAGCCAGACGAGATAAAATGAAACCAAACAATCAAGGAAATCGTTTGTTTTCCGTCTCTTTGTTCTTGCCGACCTCTTCAGGGTTTTTCTGTATCGGGCGTTTGCGGCGATATTACATTTTGTACCTATTTCTTTCCAAAATCTTCAAAGGACGCACAAGAGAAACAAGATTATTGATCACATCACACACTGCAGGACGGCGTCGGCCTCCCATGGGGCGCTCACCACGCTGGCCATCACATTCAGATTTAGGCTAATAAGGTAATAAGGTTTTAAAAAGGTATTCTTCTCAGAAAATATCATGTGTCCTCATTGTTATGACGCTCCCCAACTTGTGCGTTCTTACTTTTACAGTCGTGTTCTCGATAATTCTTTCTTCTTTGCAATATCATGTATAGTCAACCTCAAGTTCCCATCGTGGTCGACGCCTCCAAAGAGGATTTCTTTCTGTAATCAGTGTGTTTCTTCTGAGTAAAATCAAAGAAAGAGCTTTTTTATTTTTTTCAAAGCGAGAATGAGAATAATTTTGCTCGGAAACCGAGAAAAAAAAAAAGCAAACGGCATATCTTATCACGTGAATTATACATTTGGATTGATATATTTTAAATGTCTTCCACCAGCCTTGCGTTGGCTCGCCGCTGTGGGTCTCCCTGTGGAGGTGATCTGGAGACACCGGCTGACACTCGTGGGTCACGTGACTCATCGCCCGGGCTCTGTTTTCTTTTTTAAGCTTATAATAATAAAAAAGAAGCTCTGCAAGCTTCTCGCCACCTGTAAACAAACATAACTTTCACTTCCTCTATTTTATATTTGATCAGAGGATTCAAAGCCCCCCACACACACACACACCTCCCCCTGCCTCACTGCCGTCAAAAGAGACGACATCGAAAGCTGTGATAGCATTTTATTTATTTATTTTTTGCTCTTTTCTTTTTTTTTTGAAGGAGTGATCCTCTTGTTGTCTCCTTCAATCTTTGAAAAGCAGGAAATGAAATGACTATATTACTGATTTCGCCGCAAATGTATACGTAACATATTTATATTTTCTCAGTGTTTTTCCCCGGGCCGGACACTCGTTGGTTCATTTATTTCTCCTCGGTTTATAAAAACCTTCAGAGCAACGACAACGCGACTTTAAAGAAATTAACCGAAACCGATTGGATGTCTAAATAATCCCAATTTGAAGAATTCTTTTGACACAGCAGCGTTCCCATAAAGTTTAATTGATTTAGTCAAACACGATTGTGTTTTTCTGAAATTTATTTTGACTCTCCCCTCTCTTCAGTACTTGATAATATTAACGACTTTTTTGTCTTTCTTTTTTTATCTGAGTTGTCATGGCAACGTGGGACGGCGGTGTGTAGCAGACGGTCACGAGTTATTCAGAAATCTCGTTTTTTGCTATTTTTTGTGTGTAAAAAAAAGAAAAAGCACGGCAGCCAGAAAGCAACAAAACACACGCGGGCAAAAGATATTATTAGTTTAAAAAGGATATTATTTATCAAATCCTGTCGGTGGTTTATTTAGACGAAGAAGAAGAGGATTACTGCACACGAAAGAATCTAGGAAAGGGATTTTCGCTGAGCCCTCTTCGTTGAACTCTTCATCTTCTTCTTCGTTGAACAAAAAAATAAGAAGCTCGTCTGAAGAAGTTTTTATAATTAAAGCAACAGAAATATTCATCCAACTCGCTCTGTCACTTCAGTTCTCACTGAAGCCCTCGTAGCTCTCCCCCTCTTTCTCTCCCCCTTCCCTCTCTCCTTTCCCACTCTAGTTCTCTCTCCCTTACCGTCTCTCTCTCTCCCTTCCCTCTCTATCCTTTCCCCCTCCTCTCTCCCCTTCCTCCTTTCCCTCACTCTCTCCCTTACACTCTCTCCCCTTCCATCAGTCTTCCTCTTTATCCTTTTCCCTCTCCCTTAACCGCTCTCTCTCCCCTTTCCCTCTCTCTCCTTTCCCACTATAGCTCTCTCCCCTTCCTCTTTTCCCTCTCTCTCTCCTTTCCCACTCTAGCTCTCTCTCCTTCCTCCTTTCCCTTGCTCTCTCCCTTACACTCTCTCCCTCTCTCTATCCTTTCCCCCTTTCCCTCTCTCTCTCCTTCCTCCTTTCCCTCGCTCTCTCCCTTACACTCTCCCTCTCTCTATCCTTTCCCCCTTTCCCTCTCTCTCTCCTTTCCCACTCTAGCTCTCTCTCCTTCCTCCTTTCCCTCGCTCTCTCCCTTACACTCTCTCCCTCTCTCTATCCTTTCCCCCTTTCCCTCTCTCTCTCCTTTCCCACTCTAGCTCTCTCCTTCCTCCTTTCCCTCGCTCTCTCCCCTTCCTCCTTCCCTCTCTCTCTCCTTTCCCACTCTAGCTCTCTCTCCTTCCTCCTTTCCCTCGCTCTCTCTCTCTCTATCCTTTCCCCCTCTCTCTCCCTCTCCTTTTCCTTCTCTCACACCCTTATCTTTCCCCCTTCCCCCTCTCTCTCCTTTCCCCTTCTCTCTCCCTTAACTCTTCTTTCCCTCTCTTCCCCTTCTCTCTCTCCCTCCAGTTTCTTGCCCTTCACACATGTAGCACCACAGGACGGGGGATCGTGGGACGCACCAGTATTTCTTTTTAAGTGGAATATCACATTTTGTTTGACGTTGTATATAAATATATGCTGTACAGATTAAAAACAAATTATATTATGACAACAAAAACTTCTAGAAAAATATTTATTTTTACTGTTTTTTGTAATGTAGACACGACTGTAGCTCCTGTTGCCAGACTTCCTGGAAGTGCCTCTGATGTATTCAAGTGTACGATCTATATTGGGATTATTATAAACCGAGATGTGAGAATATTGTTGAATAATAAGATTTATAAATGCTGCTCACGTGTGTTTGTCTCGTTTCTTTAGCTTCACGACATGTTTAAAAACTAAATTAAAACATTTGACTTGATATAAGTTGTAATTGTTGAACATGTAGTGACACCTGCTTCACATCGGAGGAGAGGGGCGGGGCATCGGTGTGGCAGGGGGCGGGGCCACAGAGGCAGGAAGCATCGCGAAGGAGGACTGACCAGTGAGGCAGGAGGCGGGGCCAATGAGGCACAGAGAAGGGGGCGGGGCCATTTGGAAGTAGGCGGTGCAAATGAGACAGGAGGCAGAGTGAAGGAGGCGGGGCCATTGGGAAGGAGGCCAGACCAATGAGATGTCTCCAAGCTGTCAGGTGGACAACAACCAAACATGTTGCAGGAGAAAGAAGAAGAAGACAGTGTGGAGGAACGATGATATCATTTACTCGCATTAAAGATATCCGAATGTAAATAATTCTCTTTGGATTCTTTTTTTTTTAGATTTCAAAGAGAGTATCTTAAATGTAATCCTAAAAATAAAACTTTTAAATATCCAATGACATTACGTGTTGTGTTTGTTTTTCAAAACAAAGGCATGTCACAGAGGAATGCTTCTTTATTTCACACTGTAGCTTTAAAAAAAAAAGGCTCAGAAACATCAGAATATCATTTAAATAGGACTTTCTCTTTTTCTACCAGAAAGGTAAACCCAATAACACATTGATTATTAAATTAAAAAAAGTTAAACATCTGGTGATTACAATCTCATCTCCTCTTTCACAGTGACACGGGACTGCGTGGCTAACGGAAATATAACACATATGCAGAATATATATAAACGACAGTTTAGACATTCAAAAGTTTGAACTGAAGACATTTAAACCTCAAATGAAATCACAAGTGGTCGAATGCAATTTTTCAAATTCCCACAGGTATTCAGTCTTTATCCATATTCACCTTCAACGTTTACAAATTCAAGTTAAGGAGGGAAAAAATCAAAATAAAACAAACGTGTGGAAAGATCACCAACTGGCAAAAAACAACAACATGTGAAGTGTGACTGTAAATGGCGTATAAATATATGTGACGGACCAGATCAAAGAAGGTGCAGCAGGCGTCTCAAGTATCAAAATACATTCATCGCTGCTCCAGCTGCTGAAAAGTCATGCACTCCACAATATAATATTCACCTGGCTGACGACAAACCACGAAGCGACGCGCTTCCTGGCTGCATCTTTCTTTTTAAATCAATATTACTCCTTCAGATAAACCGCCTCCATGCGAAGGCGTTACAGGTCTCAGGTGAGCCGTGTGTGATGACCGGCGCGCTCTCGTGATTGGGTTAATTTTCTGTGTAAACACTTTGATCTTTTAAGCATCTTGCAATGACTAGTCGTCTTTTTTGTTTTCACCGTCTTGAAGATTCTGAAACGACAAAAAAAAGAAAAGAGAAAAACAGTGAATGTGTTAATAATAATAATACATTTCATTTCTATAGCGCTTTTCAAAATACTCAAAGAAGCTTTACAGCACATAGTTAAAATATCCTAAAAGCTATGCAATAAAAATAACTAAAATGACAATAAAAACAAACGTTATATAACAAGGAAAAAAATACATGTAATGTATCTAATTAATAATTATATATATTTGTAAACTTATTTTTATATTTGGATTTGTTCTCTAGAATAACCAAAACCGTTGTGTTCAATATCACCGCAAATAGACCAACGCCTTTGAGTTGATGGAGACGGGACAGACTTTGTAGGAGCCACGAGTATTAGTGGATAAAAAAGAATTTCAGGAAAGTTTATGATTTACTTTCTGAATTAGGGAATAATTTATGTTGCTGACAGGCGCTCCCTGGAGGGAGGCGTAATGACGTCATGGCAGCAGCAGGCGGAGAGCAACGGGCTGCGTGAGGCACGAGACCACGAAGTTTATATATCGTAACATAGCGTAACACATCGTATCATAAGGTAACACATCGTAACATACCGTATCATATCGTATTACATCGTAGCATGCCGTATCATATCGTAACACATCGTAACATACCGTATCATATCGTAACACATCGTATTACATCGTAACACATCGTAACATACCGCATCATATCGTAACACATCGTAAGACATCGTAACATACCGTACCGTATCATAATACATCGTAACATATCGTAACATACTGCATCATATCGTAACACATCGTAAGACATCGTAACATACCGTACCGTATCATAATACAGCGTAATACATCGTAACATATCGTAACATACCGCATCATATCGTAACACATCGTAAGACATCGTAACATACCGTACCGTATCATAATACATCGTAACATATCGTAACATACCGCATCATATCGTAACACATCGTAAGACATCGTAACATACCGTATCATATCATAATACATCGTAACATACCGTATCATAAAACATCGTATTACATCGTAACATATCGTAACACATCGTAACATATCGTATCATAATACATCGTAACATATCGTATCATATCATAATACATCGTATTACATTGTAACATACCGTATCATATCATAATACATCGTATTACATCGTAACATACCGTATCATATCCAGGCATGAAAACGGGTCAGGGGTGAAAAAGTTGAGGATAGGCGCACGGGGGGGGGGGGGGGGGGGGGTGCTGGTGGTGACTTCCACTAACATCGATGTTGGACGTTGTATGATAATCTATAGGTCCTCCATTCTGACACCAAGTCAGTGATCGGGCCCTATAATACTATAATAATAGTAATATTGTGTATAATATGTAGGGCTGTGAAATGATTAACATTTGTAATCAGGTTAATCACAGGTTTCTGTGGATTAATCATGATTAATCACATATTACCGATATTCTCGGTATATTTTGTGAGAACAAAGAGATTTATGACAAAAGACGGATATATACATTTATACATTCTTCTATACAATGGTGCTGCAACTCAGCAGTTATTTAGCAGTTTTCTTCCATATGGAACATTAATACATCTTCATCCTAAACAGAATGTTTAACCCTCCTGTTACCTTTCGGGTCCATTTGACCCCATTCAATGTTTAATGTCGGTGTTCTTTGGGGTCAATTTGACCCCAGGCTGTTTTTCACTGTCAAACATATCAGAAATATCAACTTTTTTATTTATTTAAAGGGCTGTTTAGGTAGTCAACAAACAAACATAAAGTACCTCACACTTAAACTTGGGAAGCAATATTAATTCTAATAATTTTCTGGAGGTTTTAATTGCTGGGGTCAAATTGACCCCGAGGGTAAAATATGTTAGTAAATGTAAAGGTAACTGGAGGTTAAACAGAACATTTTTCTCTTGTTTGTCAACCATTAACTCCACCATGATACAATCTAAAGGCCTCTAGTCTTCCTCTAGCAGCTGCTGAGGCAAACTGACTGTGTGGGTTTTCTTCATGAACTGGGCCGTGATGAAAGGGACGGACAGGTGGACAGATTGACAAGTGACTTTTTTTTTGCTCGGTCCCGATGCGCGCGCACGGAGCTCTGTGGCACGCGAGACGGAGATCGATAAGTGTTAACGCAACGCGAAGAGACAGAAATGACATGCTGCTGTGGAGATACGATCAACAGACGTTTAGTTTAATAAAAGAACAAAGACGTGCTCTAGAGAACATGTCAGGGGGCGGGCCATTCTCTTTAATGTCATGCGATCTACCGACACTACGCCGCGATCGACTGGCAGGTCGCGATCGACGTGTTGAGACCCTGATCTACAGGAAGTAAAAGTCGTAACAAGGTTTCCGGAGGTGAACCTGCGGAAGGATCATTACCGATGAACAGACCGTCTGCATGAGAGCGGACAGAGTTCAGATTGAAGTGGTGGATTGGAAGCTCATTTTGCGCATGCGTTAACACGCGTTATTTTTCACAGCACTAATAATATGGTCATTCATGAACCAACTTCCTTTTTTTGTTGTTGGCGTGAACAAGTCTTCAAGTCTTGTGCTCTGCTGAGCCATGAGTCGGTTCCTCGAGTCTGTTCCTTGAGTCTGTTCTGCCGCTACCTGGTTGTCACGATCTTCTATACCAGGGGTACTCAACAGGCGGCCCGCGGGCCGCATCCGGCCCGCGGACGCTTATTTTGTGGCCCCCGACATGCCTGGTTATTTGTTTTAATTTAAAAAAAAAAAAAATTTAATACACTTTTATTAATCCCCAAGGGAAAATTAGTTCTCTGCATTTAACCCATCCTTAGTTATTAAGGAGCAGTGGCCCTCTTACCCCACTGAGCTACAGCCGCCCCAAAATAAATGCATAATAATTATAATTAGCCAACCAAAATCGTGTGAAAATTAGGTAGTGCGCCTTTAATTTAAGTTCCCGCCTTTGTATCGCGCCAGCTCATCTGTTAAAATATTTTGCACCTTAATTAATGATGGCGACAAAGAAAAGGAAAGTGGATGACGAAAACAGGGTTTTCAACTCTGCATGGAAAAGTGAATTTGCTTTTGCGGAGATACACGGGAAACCAATGTGTCTCCTCTGTCAAAAAACAATCTCTGTCTCAAAGCGAGCGAATTTACAACGCCATCACGAACAGCTTCACCCGGAGTTTAAAGATGCCTATCCACCTGGCAGCGACCTGAGGAGAAACAAAATACAAACGTTGCTCAGTGGGTTTCAAGCCCAGCAATCCATGTTCTGCAGCGTTGTTAAAAGCAGCGACAACGTTACAGAGGCCTCGCTCAACATCGCCTGGAATATTGCGAAAGCCAAGAAGCCAGCTACAGGGAGAATTTCTTAAAAATACATTTGCGGACTGTGCGGAATCACTGTTTTCGAATTTAACAACAAGGACGACATCATCAGACAAATCTCAAAGCTGCAGTTGTCTGATTCTACCGTGACCAGGAGAGTGGAAGTCATTTCAGACGATCTTTTATCAAAGTTGCTAAAAGACATTGAAAGTGCCGAGTACTTTAGTCTAGCATTCGATGAATCCACCGACCGCACAGACATCGCGCAGCTTATAGTCTGGGTGCGCTTTCTCAAAGGGGACACATTTGCCGAGGAAATGCTGGCTTTGCTACAGCTAACAGGGCAAACACGGGGAGAGGATATGTATTCTGCAATGATGAGCTTTTTTCACGGACCAGGCAAAACATCAACTTAAAAAAGCTGGTTTCTCTGACTACTGATGGGGCTCCTTCCATGGTAGGAAAGGAGAACAGATTAATTGCTTTGCTCAGAAAAGATCCTGAAACGCCGGACTTCTTCTCATATCACTGCATTTTGCATCAAGAGCAATTGTGCAGCAAGCTGAGAGGTGGAGAGCTCAAAGTGACAATGGACTCTGTGACACGAACAGTCAATTTTATTCTTGCACACGCATTGAAACACAGACAGTTCCGTTCCTCGGTCCAAGAGTTTGAAAGTGCAGACACTGACTTGGCGATGCATGCGGAGGTCAGGTGGCTTAGTCGCGGAGAGGTCCTCGATCGCTTCATGGAGCTGCTACCAGCTGTGCGCATATTTCCTGATTTACTGGCACCCCTGGAAGATGACACATTCATGCACAACACCGCTTTTCTGACTGATATAACGCGTCACTTGAATTCACTCAATCTTAAGCTTCAAGGAAAACAAAAGGTTCTGCCGATGATGATGAATGATGTGGCTGCATTTGAAACCAAACTGAGCCTGTTTGCGCAGCAGCTTGAGGTAGGAAATTTCACACACTTTCCTGTTCTACAGGCCCAAGTGTCACAACCAGGTTCATAATAAAATCAAAGCAGCGTTCCCGTCTAACTGACAGACATTTGGCAGACTATCTCAGAGCAGCTACAACTGAGCAACAACCAGATCTGAAAGGACTTGTGAAAAGAATGCACACTCAGAGCTCTCACGAGGAATAAGTAAACAGTTGTTTGTTATATTGTTATTGTTATTAATATTTGTGAAATGCAGACTCAGAGCTCTCACTAGGAATAAGTAAACAGTTGTTTGTTATAGTTATTAATATTTGTGAAATGCAGACTCAGAGCTCTCACTAGGAATAAGTAAACAGTTTGTTATATTGTTATTGTTATTAATATTTGTGAAATGCAGACTCAGAGCTCTCACTAGGAATAAGTAAACAGTTTGTTATATTGTTATTGATATTTGTGAAATGCAGACTCAGAGCTCTCACTAGGAATAAGTAAACAGTTTGTTATATTGTTATTAATATTTGTGAAATGCAGACTCAGAGCTCTCAATAGGAAAAGTAGCAATTGCAAACTTTATCAATGTCATCAATGCAAAGCTATTCACTCCAGTGTTAATAAAACATCAGCTTGACCAACACTTGTCATCCTTGGAAACGCAGTCGCTTCACTACATTTGTTACTGAAATTGAGAATATTTGTTAAATATTCCATGATGCTTTGGAATGCATTAAAAATGACTAGCAAGACAGCATATTAAACAGCAGTAGTAAATACAGTGAATAAAATGGTACAAATATATGTTAATAATAATTTGTGGCCCTTTGCACCTGTTGTGGTTTAAATGTGGCCCTCTTGGCCTCCGAAGTTGAGTACCCCTGTTCTATACCATACCTGCCATAAATATCATGATACAATACCATAAAAACAGTATACCATAAATACGATACTGGTATATTTATCTATAATAGTAATGAATAAAATATCTGTATGGTTCACTTTTTACCAACTTTTTCAACACTTAACAAATGGCAGTAATATTAGTATTAATACAGCCAGATATGAATGAAACTACATGGAGCCATCATAGCATTGATCAATGATTATCACTATGAGGCCGTTAGTCTCTGACCAGAGGATACAGAGTTCATCAGGAAGAGCAGCTGTAGAGTTACAGAACTTTACAGACTGAACTTCAACATTTCACTTCTGGCATCTTTTTTTATTTTTATTTTTAAAGCCGAAAATTCCGCCACTTAACGCCCCTCTCTGTGAGCGCTGCGCTGCGCGTGCAAACAGCTTGACACGGAGCGCTCTGATCGCTCTTTTAATGAAGTATTGAGACTAAAAATATGCTAAATCACATCTCTCTTAACGTACGGGTACTTTGTTAGCATCGCTACACCGTGCAGCGCGACAGCAGCAGAAGTAGCGGCTAACATTCAAGCTAACCTAAACCACCAAACGCTGAAGACATCTTGACGCTGATTGGCCGAGACGCGACACGTCCCATCAAAGATGTTTTATTGCGAAGAGCACCACTCCACATTTTCTCCGTGTCCCACTCAAATCTCATAAACGCCGGCCGGCCAATTGACCCCCCCCCCCCCCCCCTACCCCAAAACAAAAACTCTTCGGATCTACACGAGTCACGTAAATCACCTATTTTGGTTTCAAAACGGCGAATTTCGCCGAAAGGTGAGGGATTCTCATGCCTGCATATCGTAATACATCGTAACATACTGTATCATATCGTAATACATCGTATCATACCGTAACATATCCTAACATACCGTATCATATCGTAATACATTGTAACATATCGTATGATCGTAAAATAGTTTATTTATTTAGCGTACGTAGTGAACGTTTTTTTGCCGCATCAAATAAAGACAAAAAGAAAAGACGGATCCGATCTCGTGTTGTTGGCGTGAGGAAAAGGAACTCGAGGTGTCCGCAGCTCTTCATCGGCTCAACGAAGAACCATGACGACGAAACTGCGACGACGGAACCGCCGCGACGACGTAACCACGACGACGACGACGTAACCACGACGACGACGACGTAACCACGACGACGACGGAATTACCACGACGACGTGACGACGACGTAACCACGACGACAACGTAACCACCACGACGGACTGGTGAGATAAACGTGAATTATTGTGCTGCGTTCAGGGCCGCGCGTCACCTGGAGCTCCTGGTGTTCCCTCAGCAGCCGGTCGTACTCCCGGGTCAGGCCGTCCAGCTGCTTCTTCATCACGTCGCCGTCGGACCGAGACTTCGTCAGTGCTGCAAAAAGGAAACACACACATGAGCACGGGGCCTCCTCATTGGCTGGAGGAGTGAAGCGCTTTAATAGGTCAGTAGGACGTCACATGACTCACCCTCTCCTGAGCTCCTCAGTTCTTCACTCAGCTTCTCCACCTCTCTTCTCAGCAGCGTCATCCCCTCTGCGACGGCCTTCTCTCCCTTCCCGTCCTTCAGAACCTGAAACGCATCAGATTAAATGAACCTCTTGAAGCCTGACCTTTGACCTTTGACCTTTGACCTGCTCGTGTGGATTGGATTTTGGAAGCCCCGAGTGATCCCAACTTTAAATGGCTAAATAAAGTGTCTCTCTAACTCTGTCTGACGGACGCTGGATAAAACAGCGGAGATGAAATTGAAAGCAACAAAAAAAACTTTACATCTAAAATCTAAACACTCCACTTTTATACGTCAGGTGTTTATAAATCCATCATTACAAAGTGAGAGGTACCGAGGGTACGGAAAGTATTCGGACCCCTTCAAAATGTTCACTCTTCGTTTTATTGCAGCCATTTGCTAAAATCTAAAAAAGTTCAGCATATTTTAAATCACTTCTTAAAACACATTTTTATTGAACAGCTTTTAAGTGATCTCGTCTTTTTATGCAGGAATTTAAATCCCCTAAATTAGTTTGTCTGTTTTTAATTTTAATATATATATATTTTTTTAATGTTATATTTGTTTTGCCATGACTCTCTGTAGAGCACTTTGTAAACTTTGTTTTTATATATAAATATAAATAAAGTTATTATTATTATATTATATTTAAGTTTTTCTTTTTTAATTAATTTGCAAACATTTCTACATTTCCGTTTTTCCCGTCCAGATGAGGCTCCGAGTAAAACATGAATGAGAAATAAAATGAACTTGTTGGATGTGAGAGTGAAGCCTCGTGACTCCTCCCCCCTCGTGGCGTCTACCTGCTCCAGCAGCTCGTTGTTCTCCTTGTACTTCCTGGCGGTCCGGGTGGCGTCGGCGGCCTGCGCCTGGAGGGCGGCCGTCGCGCCGCACGCCGACGCCAGCTGGTTGATTAAGGTGACGACGCGCTTCATGACCCTGAACCACAGTTCACAACACAAAGGGGGTTGGAGGTGGCGTGTGGCGTTGGCGTGTGGCGTTGGCGTGTTGGCGTGTGGCGTGTGGCGTGTGGCGTCCAGACGAGAGAGAAGACTCACAGCCAGAGGAAGACGGCGAAGCCGGAGATGTAGAGGTTCCTCTGCGCCCGGAACAGCTTCATGTGGAGGTGGTCGTACATGTTGGGCTGCAGCTTGGCGTCGGTGCTGAGGTCTTTAGCGGAGTATTTCCTCACCTCACGCACGGCGTCTAAAGAAGAAGAAGAAGAAGGAGAAGAATGGAAAAGGAGAAGAAGAATAGACCAGAAGGAGAAGAAGAAGCCGTTCCTCCAGGTCCCACTCACCCAGGAAGAGAACTACGAGGACGATGATCATGGTGAGGAACACTTTGTTCCAGAGCCTCGTGACGCTGCTCCAGATGTTCAGCTGGAAGACGCTCTGGAACCTGCAGCCACACGTCAACAACAACAACGTACAGACAGGTCACACGTCAACAACAACAACAACGTACGGACAGGTGGAGTTTACACGCGAGCGGCACTACTCCACCGACCTCCTGGCGGAGATGAAGGGCAGACAGAGGATGACGAGGATGCCCATCTCCCCGTAGAGGAAGAGCGCCACGACGGTCCACTGCAGCGTCATCTCAGGAGAGGAACTCTCGCGATAACCTGACACAGAGAGGACACGACACCTTTAGAGCGACACACCTGTCAGAAGCCTTCGATCGAGCTCCTTATCCAGTCTGTTCAAAGTGGACACACCTTCACCGGTGTTACGGTTTAAGAAGCGACCGTGTTAGCTGGTGACGTGTAGCGACGGATAGCTGTTGAACATAGGAAGAGAGCACGTATAGCTGCCCTCGTGAATGCCGCATTGTTTAATTGGAAGTATATAATACGGTTTGACACTATTAAACCAAGCGGCATTCACGAGGACAGCTATACGTGTTCTCTTTCGGAGCATGAAAAGTCTCTAGTTAACACGGTAGCCTGTTTAACCGGAACACCGGCACTCGCAAAAGCTGCAGCTAGCTCCGTCAAACCCACGTTATGACGTGTGATTTAAACTATAATGTCCCGATGTTCACCCTCCGTCTACATTCACAATTATAACTCCATAACGCTCCATCAACGCGAGCTAACGACATTTAACGTAAGTCTTCTGGGCGAGTTACAAAAAGCTAACGCCAAGTAATCTAGCGGTAAACATTTTAAAATGGCAATACGGTAGTATCTAAGATAATGTAAGTATTCAGGCATTACGATTGACAACTTACCGGTAAAAATGCGGACTTAAAACAGAGAACGTTAAGAGAGTTGACTTTTCTTTTTTAAATCGATCTCATAAAGTTTATGTCTGCGTCCAACTTCCGGTGTCCGTCGTCGGATCCAGTCCGTTCACGTAAAGGACCCAGCTTCCGGTTTCCATTCTTCCTTTTTCAAAATAAAATACATTGTAAGCCGATATAAAATTGTTTTTTGGCTGCGAAATACGTTGTTTGTAAATCACGTATTAACCTTTAAGCAGGCACGTGCACAGGTAGAGCCCTAGTGGTGCTCAAGCGCCAGCCCCTTTGCCCTGGATGAGAAAAGTGCCCTTTTTGCTGGAGCCAACTTTTTTCATTCAGTATTTAAGAATAAAAGTTACTCTTTCTGTCATAAACTCCCCCCAAATGTGTTTTAATATCCGACGGTCATTTATTTGAGTTCTTGTGAGAATTTCGCCCCCCCCCCCCCACCCCCACGCCGCACCCCTCCCTCCTCCTCCTCCACTTCCTCCTCCGCGCAGTGCTCCTCGCGCCACCAAACGGCTGCACCTCCTTCTCCTCTGACCCGCAGCACCAGACACACCTGACGGTGTTTGTCCCCTGACGTTGTTTTGTGATAAATCAACCACAACATTAGCGCTGCTGAAAACATGACGTCACAACTGGTCCGACGTTTCCTAAACAAATAAACAAACAAAAACTCACGAAATCCGTGATTTCAAAGCCTCGTCCAGCTGTTTACTGACGTTAGTTATGTTTAGAGAATAGAGAGAGAGAGAGAGAGAGAGAGAGAGAGAGAGAGAGAGAGAGAGAGAGAGAAGAGAGAGAAGAGAGAGAGGAGAGAGAGAGAGAGAGAGAGAGAATAGAGAGAAAAGAGAGAGGGAGAGAGAGAAGAGTTAGAGGAGAGAGAGAAGAGAGAGAGAGAGAGTTCTTATTTCGTTCTATTCAACAGGGGCTAGTCTAGGATTTGCGTGGCCAGACTGAAAAAAAAATCATAATGCCTCTCTTGTTCAGAGGGCCGGGCCAAATGTGGAGGCGGCCGTATCCGGTCCGTGGGCCTTAGTTTGAGGACCACTGCTCTTGGGTTGATGTCTATCAATATCGCTCATTTTGAAAATGACGTAAGAGGGCAATACGGATCCGTATCAGACCAGCGAGGAGGGCGATACGTGGCTGGCATGACGACCCATTAGCCAATCAGAATGCTTGTACTGTTGTTGCTCTATAATAATTCATCTTTATTCATAAAGAACATGTAAGCTAGTGGTCTGATGCTGCCAGAGGAAACGCAGGTAGAGGACAGCATCATCAGTGTATTGATGCTAATGCTTCAACTCTGTCAGAATTTTTTTTTGGCATTCGGTGCCCTTTTTTTTGGGTTTGAGCACCTGCCCCCCAAAATGTCTGTGCACGTGCCTGCCTTTAAGTATTCTGAAATTAAACCTAATATACATTAAATTATGTTATTCATGCAAATACAGTATTTATATGCATAACGGCACTAAAATATCAACACATAAAAGTAATTATTGTCAATAAAGATTATACAGACATTACATGGAAAATAATCATAAAATAAAAAAGACCTCAATTGTTGTAATATCCGAATTGATGACGACTTTAAATATTGCACTATATGCAATGCTCTTGTTAATAAAACAGATCAACATTATTGTAATCTTTGAGGGTGTGCACACATGTTCCATATTACATGTGGTACATACTACATCTCACTATGTAGCTTACATGTCATCCTTACTGTTAAAGCCAATAATTAATAATAACAAGATATAATCAGTTACATAAATTACTGTTAAGGCTTATTGGAAGAACATATAGCAATAAAAAAACAGACCATGACAGTTACACACGTTTGAATCTTTGCAGATTTATTTGGCATACAAATAAAACAAAAGTTTAATAAAAAACACAAATTAAGATCTAACATTTTAATGGCACTGGGCCATACGTGTTCTCGAGGTAATCTATTACAGCCGAGGTACTGGATAGAGAGTTGAACACTTTTCTCTCAGGCTGGGAGCTGACCCTCTCCAGCATGTACATGAGATGCTGGTGGAAGCAGGTGAACTGAGTGCCTTGCTCAATGGAGATGTCCACCCAGTCCCAGACGCACTCCAGAGGAGTGTCCTCATAGCCGGCGAACATGGTGGGGTTTGTAAGCAACCCCCGAGCAACCATCACGCCTAAAAAGGAGCAAATCCAACACAAACAAGATCATTAAAAGGGAATATTGTATATATATATATATATAGTTTTTATTTTTATTTATTTTATCCGTCAAGTGTATTTTTGTTGAAAGCAAACATACTGCAGTGGCCATTTGTCCAATGAATCAAAAACAAACATAAATAAAATTGCCCCTTGTACTAGGTAGGTACACACAAAAAATCAATAAATATAATTTTGAATTATAGAAAAATAAAGAAATAAGTTATAATTGTTAATAGTTGTTTAAAAAAATTAAATGACAACGAATAACCACAAAGAAATACGAATAAAACTAAATATGATCGTCTGATTCATGTTTGCTGTGTGTGCAATAATCTTATTTTTGCATTTTTATGACAATTGCTCATATACTGTAAGCCTAAATAAGCATATTTATTATTTTTGAACAAAGATTAAATCTTATTTCACAAGTTTCAAAAAGTGTCCCCAATATATTTTTAATTGCTCCTGGATTTCAGTCAGTGGGGCAAAAACTGCCCCCTAAAAAACATGTACCCTGACCCAGGTGCATGCTGGTCCTGTACCTGCCTCCTCCAACATATAACCACAGGTGCCCAGTGTTACCCACTTCGAGAACAATCAAAAGACTAAATCTATCTAAACAACAACAATTAATGAAACTAAACTAAAAATATCCCACGAAAAAAGCTATTCTAAGACATCAAAACATCTAAACGTAAATATTAAACGACCTGAATGATTAAACAATACTACTCGTCAATGAAATAACTAAATGCTAACGTCAAATAAATAACTCCGACACCTACCGTCGATGCCGGTGAGCCGGTGCGTGGACTCCACGTCCCGGAGGGACTTGATGTCCCCGTTGGCGACCACGGGGATGGACACGCTGTCTTTGATGGTCTTGATGGCGTCGTGATGGACCGGCTGGTGGCGCTCGTCTGCCGTGCGGCCGTGGACCGTGATCCACGCCACGCCCGCCGACTGGGCCTTCTGGCACAGGTCCACCGTCCGCCGCAGGTCCGTGTGAATCCTGTGGGGGAAGTGAATCGTTTTCTTTATTGTTGTTATTAGTATCAACATGTATTCTGACATGGTAAATGTAAAATATAATACCAATAATGAATTATTTAAATAAATCAAACCCAATATTTTTTTATATATATAATTTTATTTATATTAACTAGGGCTGTCAATCGATTAAAAAAAGTAACTAATTAATCGCACATTGTGAAATTGCGATTAATAACAAACTTTTAATCGCGATTAATCGCGATTAATCGCAATTGAAAGTTTGTTCCTTTTTTTTAAAGACAAAACTTCCCACAGAGCTGTGTTTCAAAGAGGCTCCTACATATACAGTGCCAGCGAGGTATTTAATATCGTGGATGACATATTGTTTCTTCAGTGAAACATCAGATTTGTAAAAAAAAAGAAGTATATTGAGACCCCATTGGTCCTGTCATCTTTAACATTGAACACAGCAGAACCAGTGGCCTTGGTGACTGACTGACATTCACATATGTCACGTTAACCCTCTGGAGGCTGGGGGCATTTTATACATTTTGCAAAAAAAAGTAAATTCACCTTTTAAAGTCTTTTGCATATGACACACCCCCACATGTTCTAAATCAAACATTCCAGAACAATCTCAGCTCTATTCAATGAGGCTCATTGTCCTCGCGCCGTGTTCTCTGCTCTCTGACTGACAGGCTGCTAGAATAGAATATACACTTTTATTAATCCCCAAGGGGAAATTAGTTCTCTGCATTTAACCCATCCTTGGTTATTAAGGAGCAGTGGGCTGCGGTGAAGCGCCCGGGAAGCAACTGGGGGTTCAGTGCCTTGCTCAAGGACACTTCGACTTGCAACTAATGGGGAGAGCGGGGATCGAACCCACAACCCTGCGGTTGCAGGACGGCCCTCTTACCCCACTGAGCTAAAGCCGCCCCTAAAGACCTATAGAGCTTCACCTGTGGTGGGAGGTCCTTTGTGATTTACTGAGTGATCATTGGTTGTTTTTTTCGCAAAATGTTGACAGACAAACGGATTGACAAATCACGTTGAAGGTTTCGTGTGACGAGTTCTTTCCGCGCCGCGTCACCCGACACGTCGCCCCTCCGTTCCTCTGTGTATCAGAGGGGGAGACGGGAGGAAGGAGGAGCAGGAGGAAACCCGACTGATTCATCCACGAGTTAAACTGATTTATGCTCCTTATTTTTGCGGAGAAATAATTGTTTTAAAAACGGAAACAGTGTCAAACCATACTGCCGCGGTTTGACACTCAGAGGAGTGTAACAACTTCAACGAACACCGGAAGCAAGTCGAAGTGTCCTTGAGCAAGGCACTGAACCCCCAGTTGCTTCCCGGGCGCAGCACTGCAGCCCACTGCTCCTTAATAACTAAGGATGGGTTAAATGCAGAGAACTAATTTCCCCTTGTGGATTAATAAAGTATATAAAAAATTTTAACAAAAAATCAAAAATCAAAATTAATTGCGTTAAAATATTTTAGTGCGTTAAGGCGGCCAAATTAATCGCATAGATTAACGCGTTAACGCTGACAGCCCTAATATTAACATATATATATATATATATATATGGTAAAAATAAAAAAGTGCCTGGAAAAAGATTATTTGTTTAAAAAAATGTTTTATATATATATATATATATAATTTATATATAATATATATATGGGCAAAATAAAAAAATGTAAAAGCTGTCTGTAAAAAGATTATTTGTTTAAATATATATATTAATATATAGACATATATACATCAATATATATATATATGGTCAAAATCAAAAAAAATTAAAGGTGACTGGAAAAAGATTATTTGTTTAAAAAAATTATATATATATATAAAAATATATATAAATATATATATTGGTCTATAAAATTAAATATATACAGTATATATATATATATTATACATATCATTTTTTTAAACAAATAATCTTTTTCAGACACCTTCGATTCCTTTGATTTTGACCAATTAGACGAGACATTTTAAAAGTTTAAAGTAAACTCGTCTCGTTCATTTTCTTTTCTATACCTAATTTTGATGGACGCCGTGTAGTTTGGATTGTCCACTTGATTCCTGACCAGTCGGACCATGTCCTTCACAAGCTCGGGCTTGTTGATGAGGCACGCACCGTAGCCGGCGGACATCGCCCATCTGAGAACACAACAACAACAACAATGACGAAAACAGGGAAACAAACAACACGGAAATAAAAGCATTCTGAAAGACTCCCGAGCGTGTTTCGTGGTTTTAATAGATATTTGAACCTTATTAGTATTCAAAATACTGACGATGAAAACATAAACAGGCGATTTTTGGGTCTTTTATTATAAATTCATAATAAAAACATTATTCTAAATCAAAATGCTGAACTAAGTGAGTAGTAATAAAAATAGAAAGGTGTCATAAATGTGGTGAGTGTACCTCTGGGGGCAGCCGCAGTTCAGGTCGACTCCATCAGAGAAAGGTGCGACCACACAGGCGGCATCGGCCAGAGTCTGAGCATCATGGGCAGCAAACTGCACGACCAGGGGCCGGTCACCTGAGGGGGGGGGGGGAGGAGGAGGAGGAGAAGATGAAGAAGAAGATGAAGAAGAATGGAAAAGAGTGAGAGTGAGAAGAAGATGAATGGAAAAGAAGAAGAAAAAAAGAGTGAGAAGAAGAAGAAGAAGAGCGAGAAGAAGAGTGAGAAGAAGAAGATGAAGAAGAATGGAAAAGAAGAATGGAGAAGAAGAAGAGTGAGAAGAAGAGTGAGAAGAAGAATGGAAAAGAAGAATGGAGAAGAAGAGTGAGAAGAAGAAGATAAAAAAAACATTAAGACTGGACCTTTTTAATATAAAACAATAATAAATAAAAATAAGAAGAAATAAATATAATTGAATAAAAAACAAGAAAATAATAATAATTTAAAAAAAGATTAACAATAAAAAGAAATAAGAACAAAGAAAAAAGAAAGAAAATAAGAATAAATTAAAAAAATAAAATAAAAAGAGGAATAACTCAGTAAAAAAGAATACAAAAAAATAAATAAAAATAAAATAAGAGTTTAGGGGAACTCGGTCAATGGTCATAAAAAACCAAGACTTGCAGATCCTCCAAAGCCATACGGCCGTGATGGTAAACCAACGGGTGAAGATGTTCAGGTCACAGCGACTCACTCTGATTGGTGGTGAACTCGCTGTCTCTGGCCTTCACCGACTTCATGAAGTCGGCAGCGACGATCATCGGAGTGAAGCAGAGGTCACAGCGGTACCTCCTCACCAAGGAGCGGAAGGCCAGCCTGAGGAAGAGGAGGAGGAACCTTACTGTGGGAGGACTCGTGGGATGACTCATGGTAGTACATATGGTAGTACATATGGTAATACTCATGGTATTACTTATGGTATTCATTATTGTATTATTAATGATATTACTCATGGTAGTACTTATAGTATTACTCATGGTATTACTTATGGTATTACTTAAAGTATTATTCATGGTATTACATATATTATTAGTTATGATATTACTCATGGTATTATTAATGGTATTACTTATGGTATTACTTGTGGTACTCGTGGTATTTTTGTAGTTTGGCTTTCTTGAAGAAATGTTATTTTCTTGATTCTTGTTCTCACACACACACACACACACAAACTCTCACACACACACACACACACACACACACACACACACACACACACACACACACACACACACACACACACACACACACACACACACACACACACACACACACACACACACACACACACACACACACACGCTCCAGGAATAAACAAAAACATAAAGAGCAGCACGTGCTCCACGTACTTCGAGTGTCGGACCATCGGGGCGCAGATCTTCAGGACCTTCCCCGGTTCGAACAGGTCCACCACGGACCCGGTTCCGGTTCCGCTGCTGCTTCTCATTCTTCACGAGTTAACGGCGGATTCCGTCGCCTGAGATTCACTTCCTCCTCTTAATGAAACGCCACACGGTCACACGAAGAGACATCATATATACATATATACACACATAACGTTCGCTAGCTTCACTTTGGAAGAATGGTAAACAAACGACGCTGCAGTTCGTCCACCATGCTGGAATTACATGTGGGCGTGGCTACGACCTCTGAACCCACCTACGTCACACACGTGTTTGTGCTTTTTTAAATTTATGTTTTTAAAAATGTTAAGCGTGAATATAAACTGTTAAGGCTGTGCGATGTAGTCAGTGTGTTTATTGTGAATTATTTTTATATATTGAATTAATTTTATTTGTTTCGATGTTACCGGAAACGCGACGCTGCGTTCAGGTTCTGTGGGTGAAATGTAGATCATCCGCTGTTAAAATCGAAGGAGACGCTATTTAATCTGTAAAATTAGAATAACTTGATGAAAACGGGCCTATTGGACTCGCGTAAAGGAGATAGGAACTATTCCAATGTCCTCAAAAAATAACCCTCACCCTAATCCATAAAAAATGTGAATGGAATGTATTAATTCACAAGCTACATTTTTTTTAATTATTCCAAAAGTTCAGTAACTTCAATATTATAAACCGCGATTTCAAAAGAGTAAACTAAATTCTTTTAAGGTTGTAAAACGCAGCTCCATCAGCGCAACAAACTTTATTCATTACACATACTGCAGATTGTATTAGTTAAAAACAAAACATGTAATCAAAATCAGTAGTCATTAAGATAGTTACAATGTTTTATGTAGAGTTTAACTTGTACGCTATTTTTTTTTAAATGCCTAAAAGAAGCAACGTTCTGGCTGATATCAGATTAAAAGGGCTTTAAATTTGGTCCGATAGTAAATTACAGGGGCAACATATTATTTTCCCAGCTGAATATTTTAATGCAAAAATGTAAACTTAATTATAATCATTTATTTAATTTTAGTTATTCCCGATTTAATGAATTATCCTTGTTTTGTTGTGCAGAAAATCTTTAGGACCACAGAAATAAAGGGGAAACAAAACCGCGACTTGGAATTTAAATCCATTGTTGTACTTACCCTCGATGGCCACCAGAGGGCGATAAAGCAGCAGAAAACTGAAGGTCTAAAAATGTCCATCAATCATTTGCAAACGTTTAAGTGTTAGTCAAGCATTTTATTCGTGGCATTCAGTCAATGCATTAAAAACAGTTTTCTTCCTGTAGTAGATTGTAAAAATCAAGTTGATAACCCCAAAAAAACATTTAAACTATTTATTGCATACCCTACATTCCTGTGGTCTTTTATTTTTAGCGCGTTTGAATGTGTGGGTCAAAATGACAATTTGCACTTTCTGCTGTAATCTTTAAAAAAAGAAAAGAAATACCGCCTCTTAAAAAAAACACATTTCAAACAGGCATCGCAGAAACATCCCTTCTCGTGACTGAATGGACCCGATAAACAGCCGACAACAAAAAGTCCTGAACCTCAAAGTTTAAGGAGAATAAATATAATTTAAATCCAAAAGAGAAAGTGATGGCAGTGGAATGCAGCTCGTTATTCTGTTTACCAGAGAGTGAAATATATATTTAAGTAAACTCCACTCATGATCCTGCCAGACCATTTAAATGGGTTTTTTACGGCAATACACCCAAAAAAAATTTCAAACGTCCTAATAATACATTAAGAATGCAGCCGGTGGTCAGAGAGAAGAGAAGAGAGAGAGTTTGTTGAGCAGATAAAGGAGTGAGATAAAGGAGTGAGACGTCAGCGTGAACTCTATGTACTGGAGGCAACATGGAGGGGGGGGGGGGGGGGAGAGAGAGAGAAAAGGAGGGAGAGAGGAGAGACAGGAGAGAGAGAGACAGGAGAGATAGATAGAAGATGGAGAGAGAGATGGAGAGACAGGAGAGATAGACAGAAGATGGAGAGAGAGAGAGAGAGAGAGAGAGATGGAGAGAGACAGAGACAGGAGAGAGGAGAGAGAGGAGATGGAGAGAGACAGGAGAGAGAGAGGACAGAGACAGAGACAGGAGAGAGAGAGAGACAGGAGAGAGACAGACAGAGAGACAGAGAGAGAGAGACAGGAGAGAGACAGACTCGTTGCTGGGGGGGATAAAGTATTCTCTTCATCCATTTTTCAGCGAGTAAAACCAAAACAATAAAGCTCGAGCCGCCAAGTGAAACTTTAACATGAAGAATCCATCTTATTGTTCGATGTCGGGAATAAAACGAAAAAGACGGACCGGACGTCTGAGCCGCTTGGTCCACGTTTGTCCATCTGATGACATCACAGCAACGGGGGGGGGGGGGGGGACTTGAAAGGGTCAGAAAAAGATAAAACCAGAATACACATCTGTACACAGCAGGTCAACAACAGCCAGCCTTGAGGGGGCGGAGCTACAGTATAGTCCCCTCCCCCTCAGTGAGGGGGAGGCGCCGGCCGGTCAGCCGCCGCCTCCAGCTTCACGCTGGAGAAGAAGCGGCGGGCGCGCCGCCGGCCGTCGTAGCTCAGCTCCGTGGCGTAGCGGGCGCTGGCCGCCTTGGGGAACACGATGGCGGTGCTCTGGAAGCGCTGCGGCCGCTGGCGGGGGCGGAGCTCCAGCTGCGTCTTGTAGCGGCGCCACGTGCTGTGAGGCACGGCCGTCACCGTCTGAGCGTAGCGCTCCAGGGCCCGGCCCGTCGGCCACAGGGCCACGGCCTGGATGAAGTGCCGCGCCGAGTCGTAGCGCACGGAGGAGGTGAACCTGGGGGGAGAAAATATACAAATAAATATAATGTTGCCCCTGATGTCACCAGGAGGCCCCATGAGGTCCTCTAATCATTTAGATCATTCAATATTGTTTTGTTTGAGTTATTTATTGTGTGTGTCTTATCTGTATCGCCTGTACTAGGGAGGTACACAAACAAATCTCAATAAATATAATTATTAAAAAAACAAAGAATTAAGTTAGAATTATTAATAGTTGTAAAAAAAAAAAAAATGTAGTAACAATAAATAACCACAAAGAAATAAAAATGGAATACGATTGTCTGATTTATGTTTTTTGGTCTAAGAAAACACTTAATCTGTAGACTACAGCCTAATAGTCTGATTATTGCCCTATATTCTTATTGCCATTTTATGACAATTGCTCATATCCTTTAAGCCTAATTAAGTATATTTATTATTTTTGAACAAAGGTTAAATGTTATCTCACAAGTTACAAAAAGTGACACCAATTTATTTTTAAATACCCCTGAATTTCTATTAATGGGGGAAACCCCCCCCCCCATTGTGTACTTGTTGTTGTGTACTTGTTGCCCACCTCGTCTCCGTGGACGGTAGAGGGTGGAGTGCGATGCCTTCCCCGTAGGACCGGGGCTGCAGCAGAGAGCCAGAGGGTAAAACTGGAACCTGCAATGAGAAGAAGACAAATACATCAATCAATAAATAATCAGCCCTCAGAATCAAGAGCAGCCAAAAGGTCTCCTGGGGCCAGTCGGGTCCTGAAGTGGCTCCATGAGAGAAGACTTATTGTCAAGAACATGCTCAAACATTTGGTTTAAAAATACATATTTGGCTAAAAACTTCACTAAAACTACACACTTGGTTAAAAACTACACATTCGGTTAAAAACTACACATTTGGCTAAAAACTACACATTCGGTTTAAAACTACAATTTTTAAAAACTACATTAAAAAAACATTTAAGTTTAAAAACTACAAATTTGGCTAACAACTACACTAAAACTACACGTGGTTAAAAATTACATTTTTTTAAAACTACACAATTGGTTAAAAACTACACATGTGGTTAAAACTACACATTTTATAAAACGACACTAAAAACTTCACATGTGGTTAAAAACTACACATTGCAGTTAAAACTACAAATTGAAAATGCAAAATTAATGAAATTAAAAACATGCAATATGTGGAAGAGAACCAAAAACACCACCACCTCACGTGTCCCATGACACGTGCATTGAAGTGGTCGTGAGGAGGTAGAAGTGTATTTTAAGTGTATTTTAAATGTGTCACGTGCATTGAAGTGGTGGTGATGACGTAGAAGTGTATTTTAAATGTATTTTAAATGCGTCACGTGCATTGAAGTGGTGGTGATGACGTAGAAGTGTATTTTAAATGTTTTTTAAATGAATGCGTCACGTGCATTGAAGTGGTCGTGAGGAGGTAGAAGTGTATTTTAAATGTATTTTAAATGTGTCACGTGCATTGAAGTGGTCGTGAGGAGGTAGAAGTGTATTTTAAGTGTATTTTAAATGTGTCACGTGCATTGAAGTGGTCGTGAGGAGGTAGAAGTGCATATCGAGGTAGAAGTGCAGATACCAACCATGGAGCCCCTTCCGCCCTCGTCCTCCTCGGACACCGGGCTCGCGCCCCCGGGGGTCTTGTCTGCGCATGCGGGCTGCAGCCAGGCGCCGGGGCTCGGGGGCAACCCGGAGTCCGGGCTGTCCAGTCCCCGGTCCGCCCCGCAGCTCATCCCCAGCGGGTCTCCCTCACAGCCGCTGGGGAAGTTCAACCTGCCGACCATCTCGACTTAAGTAACCCCAAAAAATAAATAAGATGCGAAGCGTCCAGCAGCAACGCAGACTTACGAAAAACTAAATATATCCAGAATGCAACTTCCTTTACGCGTCCTGCGGGTTTGTTGAAATCAACGTCCGACGGTGTTGCAGCGTAACCTCTCCCCCCCACACACACACACCCCACGGACAGGATGCACTGCGGGGTCCGCTGGGAATGTGGCACCACTCCGGCCGGTTAATTCAAAATACGACAATAGAAAACAAAAAAACGGAGTTTCGACATAAAAAAAAAATACAAAAATTACAAAAGCACAACCCACTTTTACACAAATGTGTGTAAACAAATTGGGATAATTAAAAATAAAACAAAAAAATTGCTCTGCATGAGGACGCGCGAGCTCCTGCCGCCCGCGGCTCGTCTTCAAACTACTGATTTCCCTCGAAAGGGGCCTTCACAGTCCACGGCTGCACGAGAGGAAAACGCCCTTTTTTGAGCGTTTTGCAGGCCGCCGATTGGCTTGGAGGGCGAAGTGGGCGGAGCTTATCATGGGAACTTTGTTTTACTCCAAGCCCCACCCCCCTCTCATTCAACAGTGAAACGAGGTGAACGTGTTCCTGCGACCCCGGGACCCCTCTCAGGAGATGAAGCACAAAGGTCAGGGTCATATTTTAATGGTGTTCAATAAGTAATTGCACTTGTCGCATACCATTCAGACAATATACATACAAGCGACATCTTGTACCTGAAGGCAACCTTTCTGATAAGAAGTGACACTTGTTTTTCTTCTTGTTATCAACATCAAAGTTACCATTTGAGATTTACACTTTGAGGACGCTCAATGGATCCAACGGGGCATTTTCGGTAATTGTAATTCATAAATATGATATGAAACCATCCAAGAAGGCCAAGGAAAACAACCGCATCGGAGTGGAAATCATTAATACTATCAATCTTCCACCTGTCTGGTTGATTAGCCTTACTTAATATGCTGCCCAGGCCCAAATTAGATATTTAATATGTATTAAGAATGATTTTGAATAAATAAGAGAAAACCATCCTCACATCGGACCGCTGATGCAGGAAAATCTAAATATTATTTACGTCTTGGCTTGGTCCTCGAGTTGAGATTAACCGTTGAAATTAATTAATTACGATCGGGCTTCCGGTGCTCGTGCAACGTTTAGTTAAAGCGCCGCAACGACGGTCTAATGTTACGAAAACACATCGCAAGGTGGGAAATGACAAGTAAATGACACATGACAGCGGAGCAGCCTTTTGAGGAAGTTTCTTCATAATCCAGCGTCTGTCAGTCAGAACAATAATTCAGTCGGCTTTATTATTATTTTTTTCCCGCTCTTTCCTCGGCGATGACTGAACTGAAAGTCGTTGAGATGAATTCCGGTGTGTGTGTGTGTGTGTGTTCACAGTCTCTTCTTGATGAGTTTCTCCAGCTTGCGGATGCGAGACGACTCCTGCTCCGGGGTGCTGCTGAACAGAGACGGGCCGCCGTCGGCCCCGGAGGGCGGCGTGGGGAGCCGCTGCCGGAAGAGCTCCAGCATGCTGCTCTGCTCGCTGCGCTTCAGGCCCTGAAGTACACACAAAGTACACACAAAAATCACACACAAATCACACAGAAAGTATTCGTAGAGCACGAAACAAGAGGAAAATAAAAAATTTGAAACGTGGGAAAACGTGGAGAAAAAAGTGAGAGAAAATGCAATATTATTTTTGGGAAAAATGCTAATATATGTGTTTTATTTTAGATGACAAATTCCACCCATCAGCACCTCTAAATTTCACCATTACATTTAAATAAATACACAAAACAAAAGGGACAACTTGTATTTTTATGCATAGTTATGTACAGATGTGAATTAGTGAGCTCCAGGACGTGTTGCTAGGCAGATTTGGTTCCTTTGGAAGAAACCGCGCTCACCGATAAGCCGAGCAGATCCAGGTCCATATTAACACAGAGTTCATACACATGGTGACCAATGGGCTTCCAGGACTTTAAACCAAATTTCCATGACCAATTTTGTGAAATCTCGTTGTATGCACAAGTATAAACCTTATTTTATATATATATGGTTTTTCGTGACTGTACGAACCCTGAAACATCACACACAAAAAAAACATTCGTTGAACATGAAACAAGAGGAAAATAAAAACATGAAGAGTGCGTTGGTTAGAAAACATTCTGCGAAAAAAAGACGAGATAAAAGTGACAGATGCAATATTACAACGTTAAAGTCATAGCGTGCTATTTTTAGGAAACATGCTAATATATGCTTTTTTTTTAGATGACAAATTCCACCTATCAGCACCTCTAAAGTTCACCATTACATTTAAATAAATACACAAAACAAAAGGGACAACTTGTATTTTTATGCATGGTTATGTACAGATGTTAATTAGTGAGCTCCAGGACGTGTTGCTAGGCAGATTTAGTTCCCATGGCAGAAACCGGGCACACCGATAAGCCGAGCACATCCAGGTCTTTTCATGGAAAAACAAATATCTAGATTCACCCAAAGTGTCTAGAACTCCGTCTGACCTTCATGTCCAGAATCTTCTGGAAGGTCTCCGGATTCCCGTCGGCCAGGAGCTTGATGTAGTTATCCACGAACACCACCGGGGGTTCATGCGGGGCCATCACCACCTGTTGGGGGGGGGGGGGGAGAAAAAGCAGAGTTTTTAAACGTGGGTCTTAACCCCTCCCTTCCGTCTCTGCTGCGAACCATCATGGAACGACCCGAGTGATCTTTAAATGATCCCACATGGGGCGGCCCAAATGAGCGGGGGGGGGGCTACGACTGACAGCCCAAGTAGTCCTTTTTTTACACGCCAATTACTCCACGGCATCGGTGGGCGGCGCCGGGCTGCACCGGTGATTATTTGGGGGGGTGTAATAAGAGTCTTGGCAAAAAAATAATAATCTGGGGTTTAATGTCTTTCTGTATGGGATTCTATTCCCCCCCCCCCCCCGACAATAGAGCCTGTGAGGGGGAACGTGCATCGGGCGGAGCGCTTCACCCGACACATGGCCGACAGACCTCCACCTCCCGGATCGCCTCAGAGAATGTCTTTAACTTCACTTCTCTTGAGAAAAAATAAAGACTTAATCCGTCCTTTCTGTGTTTACACCTTTGGTGAAACATAGGAGGAGGTGGAGAGAGAGAGAGAGAGAGAGAGAGAGAGAGAGGGGGGGGGGGGCTCAGGATGGTGTGGAATTCTTTCGCCTGCTTGCTGCTGACGGAGTGATTTACTTAGCAACTGTCCTGGAGCCGAGCCAGGAGGACGAGGCCCGGAGGGACCGGGGGAACAAAAAGAAAGAGAGAGAGAGAGAGAGAGAGAGAAGGGAGTTTAAGAATGAAAACAAGCTTTAATAAGGGAGAGGGAGGAAGGGGAGGAGGGTTAGTGCTGAACACGAATGGGGAAGGGGAGGTTTGACTTTTAAATATTTCCGAGAAGAAAACTAGAGAGGTTTGGAGAGAGAGAGAGAGAGAGAGAGGAGCGTGGAAAACAGCCACGTCTTACATGCAATCGTACCGGCCAGGAATCCCACGCACCTTGAACACAACTAGATCTCTCAAAACAGACAACACACACACACACACACATCTCCTCACACACACACATCATCTCCTCACACACACACACATCATCTCCTCACACACACACACCTCTATCCTCACACACACACATCTCCTCACACACACACACCTCTATCCTCACACACACACATCTCCTCACACACACACATCATCTCCTCACACACACACACCTCTATCCTCACACACACACATCTTCTCCTCACACACACACACCTCTATCCTCTCACACACACACATCTCCTCACACACACACACACACACACACACACACACACACACACACACACACACACACACACACACACACACACACACACACACACACACACACACACACACACACACACACACACACACACATCTCCTCACACACACACACACATATCATCTCCTCACACACACACACACACACACATCATCTCCTCACACACACACACACACACACATCATTACAAAGGAGTGAAGTGATGATGATCAATATTTAGTTTATTAACAATTAATGAAAAGTGAAAAGTACTAAAGCCTCGTGTTGTGTTCAAGGACCTTTCAGCTCAGTGTGTTGGTCGCCGTGAAGCTAAAGAGACAACACCCCAACTTTAAATAAACATCGATGTTGGTGTGTGTGTGTGTGTGTGTGCGTGTGTGTGTGTGCTGACGTAACACCTGAAGAGGGTCACGGCTACCACACACCTGTTGGCAACGCCGACCGGAGAGTTCTGATTGGCTCGAGAACCAGAAACATCAAACACCATGAGGACAAAAGATGTGAAAAGATATATAATATATATATCTATATTTATTTATTTATTTAAATATATTTATATATATATATAAAACATATATATATAATATAAATATGTTTACATATATAATTACAAAAATATATATGTATATATAATATATATATATCTATATTTATTTAAATATATTTATATATATATATATAACATATATATAATATAAATATATTTACATATATAATTACAAAAATATATATGTATATATAATATATATATTCTATATCCTTTTATTCCCTCTCCTTCTTCATGGTTTTTTTTCTTCTTCTTCTTCTTCTTCTTCTTCTTCTTCTTCTTCATGGTTTTGCTTCTTTTTCTTCATGGTTCTTCTCCATGGTTCAGGTCGACCAATGGATGTGAATGACCTTTCAGTGACCTTTATATGACCTTTCAGTGACTTTTCCAAGATTCTTTAATGACCTTTCAGTGACCTTTCTCTGACCTTTCTAATGACTTTTCCATAACTTTTTCAGTGGCTTTTCAATGACTTTTAAAATACTTTTAAAATACTTTTTAGTGACTTTAAATATATTTTATATATATAAAACATATATATATATAAATATAAAATAAATATATTTACAGATATAATTACAACAATATATATGAATATATAATATATATTCTATATCCTTTTATTCCCTCTCCTTCTTCATGGTTCTTCTTCTTCATGGTTTTGCTTCTACTTCTTCATGGTTTTGCTTCTTTTTCTTCTTGTTTCTTCTTCTTCATGGTTATCCTTCTTCATCTTCATCGTTCTTATCCTTCATGGTTCTTTTTCTTCTTGTTTCTTCTTCTTCATGGTTATCGTTCTTTATAGTTCTTCTTCCCCTCCTTCATGTTTTTTCTTCTTCTTCTTCATGGTTCTTCTTCTTGTTCTTCTTCTTCTTTTTCTTCTTCTTCATGGTTTTGCTTCTTTTTCTTCATGGTTCTTCTTCTTCATGGTTCTTCTTCTTCATCGTTCTTATCCTTCATGGTTCTTTTTATTCTTCTTGTTTCTTCTTCTTCATGGTTCTCCTTCTTTATAGTTCTTCTTCTCCTCCTTCATGTTTTTTCTTCTTCTTTATTGTTCTTCTTCTTCTTCATCGTTCTTATCCTTCATGGTTCTTATTCTTCTTCTTCATGGTTCTTCTTCTTCTTCATGGTTTTGCTTCTTCTTCTTCTTCTTCATCGTTCTTATCCTTCATGGTTATTTTTCTTCTTCTTGTTTCTTCTTCTTCATGGTTCTCCTTCTTTATAGTTCTTCTCCTCCTTCATGTTTTTTCTTCTTCTTCTTCATTGTTCTTCTTCTTCTTCATCGTTCTTATCCTTCTTCTTCATGTTTCTTCTTCTTCTTCTTCTTCTTCTTCATGGTTCTTCCTCTTTATGGTTCTCCTTCATGGTTCTTATCCTTCCTCATGGTTCTTCCTCTTTATGGTTCTCCTTCATGGTTCTTATCCTTCCTCATGGTTCTTCTCCTTCTTGAGGGATGCACCCCAGAGAACGTCCGTTTCCCTCCTATCAGTTAGAACTCCGTCACTCAGACTTTTATTATGAAGGAAGCCGTTTTCTCTCCTTCCATCCTCCACATGGATCATGGCGTCTGGGTCTCAGTGACGGATGTGGATCCTCCTGGAGGCCTTCGTGGTGGCTCCTCGGCTCCTCTCCTCCTCCTCTCCTCCTCTCCTCCTCTCCAGGATCCATGTAGACCGCATTCCAGCCGAAGGGGCCCGACAGCGAGCGCCGACCAATCGAAAGCATTCCATAATTCCATAATGCGAACCGCCTCTTCTAATGCGAGGCAGATGACTGGAAACTCTGTTCTGTACGGGACGTTCAGGGCATTTGTCCAGGGGGACCTTGAACGCACCGTACGGAAGAGGCTACAGAGGGGTCGTGGTCCGAGACAAAAGGACAAAGTTAATGCGTTTAAAAGAGAAGTGTGATATTATAACCACGCTGAGGGGAGCAGGATCAGAGCAGGTCACACCGACCACCACGACTCCACAGGAAGGAAATGAGGCCCCCGGGAGCCACAGGGAAATCAAGGGACGTGCGCGTGTGTGTGTGTGTCAGTTAATTAGGGTGTGGTTTATCTCCGCACGTACCATTGTCCTCTGGGGGCCTCGTGAGGTTTATTGTGAAGGCCAACGGGCAGAATCGTGTTCTCTAAATACCGTAATGTACTGGTTGCATACATCTATGTATTTACTCGCTTATTTACAAAGGTCAAAGGTCAACCACGTACTGTGTTTAACCCTTGTGTTGCCTTAGGGTCATTTTGACCCGAATCAATATTACACCCTCCCCCCGCCGTTGGGTCATTTTGACCCATTTTCACACCCTTCACCCTCCTGTTACCTATATTTACTAACATAAAAACCTGATGTCAATTGTGAAATTATTATTAGATTTAATAATATTGTTTTCCAAGTTTAAGTGTGAGGCACTTTATGTTTGTTTGTTGAAGAACACAAGAACACAAATTAAACATTGAATGGGGTGTTATTGATTCCTAAAGCGGGGGGGTGTATATTTGATTCGGGCAACAAAGGTTAAATGCACCAGGGCAAGACTGCCCCGAGGAAATATAATGTTGCCCCTGATGTCACGAGGAGAGGAGCAACAAAATGCCCCATCATTGAGATAATTGTCTATAATTTCTATAGTTTGTTGTTGTTTGTTGTTTGTGTCCCTGTGGGACAGAGTGATGTGGATCACAAAACCCTGGATGGCCTGAGGAAAGAAGTCAGTTGAGTCTCTGCACCCCTGACCACCTGTATGTCTCTCTCCTGCCTTCACAGCAGCTGAAAACAGTCTGTTGTTGGGTCCCAGCTCATTCCATGTTGTGGCCGGCTCTGGTTCTGCACCTCCTGATGTACAAGTCCTGCAGGGTGGGAGTGAAGTTCACATAGCTCCCTCTGGCTAGCACTGCTCCTCAAGGTCACCTGGTCCAGGACTGGTTGTCCTATCATCCGTCAGTGGATGATCTGTCAGGGCTCTCTCTGCAGCAGAGACTAGAGGAGGAAGGAGCTGAGGCTCAACTGAACTTTATCAGCCCCCTCTGCCAGGAGCACCTGTCCCCATTGCCTTTCTCACCTCAGTTGCCTGTTAGTGAGCATTGTCAGGTGTTAACAGATGATGGACTTCAGGGTGAAGTAGCTCCATGGATCTCCATACCAGGAGAGGAATCCCCAGTGGTAGTGGTCCCCTGTGCCTGAGTACCTCCTCTGTGAGGCCACCGGTCCGTAGTCTGGTGACAGGACCTGATCCTGTCTTTGCTTCACCTCTGCAGGAGATCTCCAGAGCCCTCACTCAGGGGGACTCCCTTCTGTTGCCGTTGTTACGTAGAACACCCGAGTTATCGGCAGCAACTAAGTTTCAGATGATCGTGTTGAGCTGAACCTGCCACACCTGCAGTGTGTACAGACCATAAAATGACGAGGGAGAGCATGCTAGGGATCGGTCACAGGAGGCTAGTGTTTTGGGTCTGAAGTGTGTGCACCTGAACTGATTCCACTGGTCCCAAGCGAAGTCAGGATTCACCGCCCTGTAGGTCAGCCTTACCGCCGCTCAGAGCACCTCATGTCCTCGTCGCCAAGACTGAGTTAGCTGAAGCATGTTTATAGTCAGCAGTTTCATGTGGAACAGCATTTAGATGAGGGAGCCATTAGATGAGAGTTATTGCTTTACCGTGAGTGGCCATCAGTCCTCTGATGCTCTTGTAGCTGGTAGCATGGGACAGCAAGTTCAGTCCGATCGAGGCTTTTTTGTATGTTGGACGTTTCCCCACCACATCTATCTGGATTTCTTGGTCTAGGTAGCTACACACAAAAATCAATACAAATGATTTTGAACTATATTTAAAAAGTTTGAATTGTTAATAGTTGTTAAAAAAATTGTAAAAATAAATAACCACAAAGAAATGAGAATAAAATTGAATATAATTGTCTGTTTTTTGTTTTAAAAAATCTAAGAAAACTAAAAAATATAAATATAATTTTGAATAAAAAAATTAATAAAAAAAGTTATAATTGTTATAAGAAATAACCGCAAAGAAATAAGAATATAATTGAATATGATTGTCTGATTTATGTTTTCTGTCAAAATAATATAAGAAAACACTTTGCATCTGTAGACTACAGCCTAATAGTCTTATTATTGCCTAATAGTCTTATTATTGCCATTTTTATGACAATTGGTCATATAACGTAAGCCTAAATAAGTATATTTATTATTTTTGAACAAAGGTTAAATGTTATTTCACACAAGTTTAAAAAAGTGCCCCAAATGTATTTTTTATACCCCTGGATTTCAGTAAATGGGGAAAAAACTTCCTCTTAAGAAATATGTACATTTCCTCCTCTGGTTTTGGTGTTTGTTTGTTTGTGTGTGTGTGTGTGTGTGTCTCTCACTCGTTAAGTGAGCTCGATTACTATTCCCGCGGCGGGTTATTTTACAGAAAGGCGTTCATAAAGTGGGATTAGAGACACAATGAAAGGACTATTCTGCCCCAAAATAAACTCCCGAGGAGAAAATCTGCACGAGCGACTCAAAACAAACACGTTAATACCGACTCGCCAATTAAAACCACGAGACGCTCAACGCACACATGTTCGTCTTGTTGTTTCTCACGATGGAGTCGGTGGAAAAAGAAACCCGCGTCTGTTCTCGGTGAAGAGGTTCAGCGTCAACACCGCAGGCTCGTGTTTAACTGAATGTCAGAGCGTCCACATGAAATCTGAAGGAGGGCGAACGAGAGATGAAGAAAACTCACTCGCTCCGAAGAGTCTCGAGCCTTTAAAAGGTCAGAAAGCGTCAAAGTGCCCGGCGTGAATTCAGCCACCCACGTTAGATGTCATGAGATGTGGAGCGTCCCGTAAAGATCAAGCGGCTCTGATTCGTGTTTGACTTGAACGACTCGTGTGTTTAGAAAAGAATTGAAGTTCTCGTTCAAATCCGTCAGTTAAAAGACACGAGGGCATCCGTGAGTTTACACGCGGCGAGGAAACGGTTTAAATCATCTCGACTGGCCGGGAGAGCAAAGGCGGAGTTCATGCACAGGTCGACCAATGGATGTGAATGACCTTTCAGTGACCTTTATATGACCTTTCAGTGACTTTTCAGTGACTTTTCCAAGATTCTTTAATGACCTTTCAGTGACCTTTCTAATGACGTTTCCAATGACTTTTCCATAACTTTTTCAGTGGCTTTTCAATGACTTTTAAAAGACTTTAAAAAGACTTTTTAAATAGACTTTATAATGACTATTAAAAGACTTTTTAATGACTTTTAAGATACTTTTCAGTTACCTTTTAGTGGCTTTTCACTGACTTTTAAGGTACTTTTCAATGACTTTTCAGTGAACTTTCCATGACCTTTACATGACGTTTGAATGACTTTACATTATTTTTCCGGGAATTATTTTGTATTACTTTTCCATGACTTTTCAATGACTTTTAAATGACCTTTCCAGGACTTTTTCATGACTTTAAACCACATTTCCATAACCAAACATTTTGTAAAATCTTGGCGTATAAAAGGTTCTTGTTTTAATCAAACTGCGTGAATGAACATATAAATACATATAAACACATTTCTATGACTTTTCCAAAACCTTTGGAAATAAAAAAAAATTTCACAGACTTTTCCAGGCCTAGAAATAACCATTTAAAAATTCCATGACTTTTCCAGGATTTCCATGACCATTCGAACCCTAAAGGGTCTCTTACCTTGAGGATCATCTCTGCGCGGGTCATGCCTTTCACCACGATCTTGGTGTAGCTGGCGGGGGCCTTGCGGAGCACCTGGGAGCCGATGGAGGGCAGATCCAGCAACACCGTCTTCAGGGAGTGAGTGTCTAGTAGGAGCTGACACACGAGACAGAAACTCAGGCACGAGAGCATGTTGTTTAGATAACACTTTTATACCATGTTTAGCATTCATTTAGGAATATCGCACATAGGTGTAAGGTGTAAGGTAAGGTTTATTGTCATTGTAAAAATATACAATCAAATTCAGTGCAGCAGTAACAGGTAAAACATGTATACAAATATCAAGACAGGACATTCTAATTTAAAAAAAGGCATTTAAAAAAAACATTAAATAAATACAATAAATAAAACAAATAAAATAAACAAAATATATAAATATATATAAATCAATAAAATATATATACAAAATAAAATATATATACAAAATAAAATAAATAAAATATATAAATATATATAAATCAATAAAATATATATACAAAATAAAATATATATACAAAATAAAATAAATAAAATAAATAAAATAAATAAAATAAATAAAATAAATAAAATAAATAAAATAAATAAAATAAATAAAATAAATAAAATAAATAAAATAAATAAAATAAAATAAATAAAATAATTGAGCTTAAGGAAAGCGTTGCAAATAAATGAAACTTACTTGCTCGGCGCCCACCATGCTGATTGGCTTACAGCGGAACAGGTGGTTGATGAATTTGGGAATGAAAGAACTAAGGAAAGAAAGATGTAGACAAATAAATCAACGATAGACAGAACAATGGCGTGCACATGAGTGTGTGTGTGTGTGTGTAGTGTACTTTGTGAACTTGATGCAGAACTGTGTGAAGTATTTGCGCGTGGAGGCCAGGTTGTCTCTGATGTTCGGCACATTTTGCTTAATGTGCATGATGATGGACGTCACGTAGGGACTCTGGTCGCCCACGTGCTCCACACTCTGCCACGGCATCTGAGGGAGAGAGAAGGAGAGAAGGAGAGAGAGAGAGAGTGAACATTGCACAAACGTTGTCTGTGTAATCTTATGTTTTGACCTCTGACCCTCAGGACTACAGATGAAAAATAAAAAATGGCCTCTTGGCAAATTTACAGAAATGTTTTTCTGAATGTTCACTAACCCTTCATAAAATAAAGAGGAACCTTTCGTCTCCCAGGCCGCGGACGCGGAGCGCTCCCAGTTTGTTCATCGTCAGGTTTTATTGAACATATTTTGTGTTTTGGAAATGTGAATTTTAAAGTTCTAGAAAGCGTGTGATCTTATTTCAGGGGAAACAATGTGAACCTTTAATGGATGAAAGGGACAACAAATGATGTTTACTTTATTACCTGAATGTGTGTCTGTGTGTGTGTGTCTGTGTGTCTGTCGGTGTTTGTGTCAGTGTGTGTGTGTCTGTGTGTCTGTGTTTGTGTCAGTGTGTGTGTGTCTCTCTGTGTTTCTCTGTGTGTGTGTCTGTCTGTGTGTAAGAGTGTGTCTGTCTGTCTGTGTGTTTGTGTCAGTGTGTGTGTGTCTCTGTGTTTCTCTGTGTGTGCATGCATGTGTGTGTCTGTGTGTGTGTGTCTCTCTCTGTGTTTCTCTGTGTGTGTGTGTGTCTGTGTGTGTCTTTGTGTGTGTGTGCCTGTTTCTGTGTGTGTGTGCATGCTTGTGTGTGTGTGTCTCTGTGTGTGTGTCTTTGTGTGTGTGTGCCTGTGTGTGTGTGTGTGTCCCACCTTGCTCATGGCCGTGAGGGCCGGGTCACAGGCAGCATCGAGGTCTTGCACCAGCAGCTGGATGCTGTTTGAAATCACACTGAGAGGAAAAACACGGAGCGTTCAAAACAAACGTCTCGCTCTCGCCGCCGCCGCCGTGACTCACCTGCTGAACGTGTCCATCTCCCCCGTCAGGTTGATTCTCTCCACCAGGAGTTTATCCACCTTTTCCTTCAGCTTCTCCTCCAACTGCAACAAAAACACACAAATAAAACTCATTAAAGAAAAGCATCTTTTTAAATACTGAATAAAAATGTCTGCATGTGTTGATGAAGGGGCGCCCTTTCATTTAGGCGTGTATTCCTAATGTGTGTGTGCGTGTGTGTGTGTGTGCGTGTGCGTGCCTGCTGTGTGGTTGCTAGGCAGTACTCGGCCGTGCTCAGGATGCTGCAGACCAGACAGAGCTCGTCCACCGTGAACTTGGCCGCCTCCGAGGTCTCCTTCTCCTTCAGCAGGCTGCTGATGGTCATCCCCACGCTGCTGCTGCTGCTGCACCTGGGGTGGGGGGGAGGGGGGGGGATGTTTTGCACATTCATCATTTAAAACCCAGCATCAATGAACATATGAATATAACAATATTTCCATGAATTTTCCAAAACTTTGGGGATTTTCTTTTTTCCAGGCCTGGAAAAAAACATTTAAATACAAAGTCAAGACTTTTCCAGGTTTTCCATGATCGAATGAACAAGAACACGGGAGAGAAAGAGCTTCTTTTTCAAAGGCCTCTCTTCAAAGAAAAATAATTCATAACACACACCCCTCTCATACACACAGACACACACATCTCTCTCTCACACACACACACACACACAGACACACCTCTCTCTCACACACGCACTTCTCTCATACACACACACACATATATATATATACACACACGCACACCCCTCTCTCACAGACACACACACCTCTCTCACACATACTCTTCTCTCACACACACACACACACCTCTCTCACACACACTCTTCTCTCACACACACACACACCTCTCTCACACACTCTTCTCTCACACACACACACACACCTCTCACACGCACACCTCTCTCACACACACTCTTCTCTCACACACACACACACACCTCTCACACACACTCTTCTCTCACACACACACACACACTCCTCTCTCACACACACACACACCTCTCACACGCACACTCTTCTCTCACACACACACACACACCTCTCACACGCACACCTCTCTCACACACACTCTTCTCTCACACACACCTCTCTCACACACACTCTTCTCTCACACACTCTTCTCTCACACACTCTTCTCTCTCACACACACACTCCTCTCTCACACACACACACACCTCTCACACGCACACCTCTCTCACACACACTCTTCTCTCACACACACTCTTCTCTCTCACACACACACACTCCTCTCTCACACACACACACTCCTCTCTCACACACTCTTCTCTCACACACACACACACACTCCCCTCTCTCACACACACGCACACCTCTCTCACACACACTTCTGTCTCACACACACTTCTGTCTCACACACACTTCTGTCTCACACACACTTCTGTCTCACACACACACACACTCCCCTCTCTCACACACATGCACACCTCTCTCACACACACTCTTCTCTCACACACTCTTCTCTCTCACACACACACTCCTCTCTCACACTCTTCTCTCACACACACACACACCCCTCTCTCTCACACACACACACACACCTCTCACACGCACACCTCTCTCACACACACTCTTCTCTCACACACACTCTTCTCTCTCACACACACACTCCTCTCTCACACACTCTTCTCTCACACACACACACACACCCCTCTCTCTCACACACATACCAGTCTCTCATACACACACTCCTCTCTCACACACTCCTCTCACACACGCCTCTCACACGCACTCTTCTCTCACACACACTCCTCTCTAACACAGACATACAGACTTTCCCCTCTCTCTCACACACACACACACACCCCTCTCTTACACACACACACACTCCTCTCTCACACACTCTTCTCTCACACACACCTCTCACACACACGCCTCTCTCACAGACATACAGACTTTCCTCTCTCTCACATACACACACACACGCATGCACACACACACAGCTCCAGAGTATGGTCTACATTAGCGTTGTGGTAATTAGCGTGCGTGCATATCTGAAGACACACACACACACACACGCCTCTGTGTGTGTTCGCCGTGATGAGTCCTCATGAGGCGGCCATGTTTTTACTGGTAGCTTCACCACAACGTAACCAGAACCAGAACCACAGCTCAGTCACCAAAAACCCCAAAAATAGAATGAACCGATACAAGGCACCATGTATACTTCTTTATGATAAATGAATCAGAAAATAAATATCTGTGTCGCTGGCCAGAAACAGTTCTGGTCAGCGCTGATGGTGTGTGTGTGTGATTCATGAACGCCGTGATTTGAATGTTTTTTTGGGAAAGTAATGGAGATCTTTGGCTCAGGCAATACTTATTAGTATGATTGATTTATTGTTGACTTTGGCTTGGTTGGAAAAGAAGAAGGAAATTGAATATTGCCAGTTATACTTTATTATGAATGTGAAATGACTGGATTTTGAGAAGGAAAAAAATTAGTTTTTTTTCACTCGATTCAAATCAATCAGACTCTTTTAGAGCCATCATTACATAATGAGCATGTTAACTCTTTATAATGGCTCCAGCTCTGGACGTGACTTCCTATTGAAGCTGGTTGCTTTAGGAACGTCAGTAAGAGGTACAGTTAAGTGTTTTAATTATAAAATATCTATATTTAAAAATTAGATATCTATATATATATAGATATCTAAATATGTATATATAAATATACATATATAGATATATTTAAATATATATATATATAAATATATGTATACATATTTATTAATTATATAACTATATATATATTCATATCAATATTTATATAACTATATATATATAAATATATATTTAAATATATGTATATATATAAATATATATATATATAAATAATCTATATTTCTATATATATATATAAATATATCTAAATCTAAATAAAAATATTTATATATATAAATATGTATATGTATATAAATAAATATATATATAAATATAGATAAATAAATATATATATATTTAATTCAACCAAACCTGATCCGTTCTTACTTGGGCAGGTTGCCAGAGAGGATCTTCCACGCGTACTCCCTCAGGAACTTCTGGAAGATGGTGGTGAGGGCGATCATCGGCTCTCCGGTGCTCAGCTGGGAGCACTGCACCATGCACTTCTTGTAGTACACAAACAGGTCGGCGCAGCTGGGCAGCACCGCGCCGCTCTCCTCCGTGCTCGCCTTGGGTGGACCTTGTGCTTTGAAGTCCGCCACGAAGCGGTCAATCAGCTCGCCCAGGTTCCTGCAGGAAGCCCAGAAATGTACAGGGTCACCAACACGGGGGTCAGGGGCACAAGAAAAAGGGAATTATACAAATTAAATATAAACATTTAAATACACACTACGGTTGAAAAGTTTGGGGTCACCCAGACAATTGTGTGTTTTCCATGAAAACTCACACTTTTATTTATCAAATTAATTGCAAAATGAATATAAAATATAGTCAAGACATTGACAAGGTTAGAAATAATGATTTATACTTGAAAAAATAATGTTTTTGTTCAAACTTGAGGCGCAAAGGAAGGCCAGTTTTATAGCTTCTCTCACTAGCATAACTGTTTTCAGCTGCGCTCACATAAAAAGGGTTTTCAAGGGTTTTCTACCCCTCCGTTAGTCTTCTAAGGCGATAACACAATGTACCATTAGAACATTGGAGATGGGCCTCTACACACCTCTGTAGAGACTTCATTAAACACCAAAGAATAGTCATTTACACATTAAATATGTAGAGAGAGTATTTAGGATTAATTTAATGGTATCTTCATTAATAAAAACTGTGCTTTTCTTTGAAGAATAAGGACATCTCTAAGTGACACCAACCTTTTGAACGGTACTGTATGATTGGTCGTTAAACCCCCGAAAAATAAATAAATAAATGATATATATTAACAAGCGGAGAGACACGTGGATACATAGGAGGAAATATTCCAAAGCATATAAAAAAGACCCGTCAGTATTACAGTCAACAGGTCCACAGTCAGTTGGTGTGGTCCGACTCTGGAACGACAGCCAAGGACAAAACAAGCCGCCACTGTTCTCCGCTGCTGCGACCCACTGGGAGCAGAACCGGCCGATCTGGCCTCGCTGCCTCGCTTAAAGGCTTTTTTGGGGGATTTTGAAAATGAGGTTGTAGCGGCGGGGATAAGACGGACGAGTATTTAACGGACCGGAGGACGCCGAGAAACCTCGGAGCTGCATGTGAGGAACGCTGACTCAGTTTCAAGGGGGTGGGGGGGGGTAGAAGAGTGTGAGGAAGGAAAAAAAAAATACATGGAGAACGGAAGAATGAAAAGACAAATTACACAGAAAGAAAAGAGGGGTACTAAAAAAGGAAATAAAACACAAGAGAGGTGGGAAGGAAAATAAGCAAGATCTGCTGCGGCAGCACTTATTCAACCTCTCTCTCTCCCTCTCTCTCCCTCCTAGCGTCTGTGGTCGTGCGGCTAATGGGAAACATTTCTGCCACAGTGGAGACAGAGGCATGTACAGGAACAAGAGATGGAAAGACAGAAGAGGCCATAAAGTAGAATGGGAGGTGTGTGTGTGTGTGTGTGTGTGTGTGGTGGGGGTCTGATTGATGAGTGGGCAATGGAAAAAAGATGCATGTGCCAGCTTTAAAACACAACCTGCTCCCGATCCTGGTTGTGTACCGTGACCGGCGTGCACACGTGTGTGTGTGTGTGTATCTCACTTGTCTTGGGATTCTATGTAGACGTAGAGATGAGGTTCAAAGCACTTGGAGACGATGCCATGGAAAGGGTTGTCTGGAGCTTTGGGCTTCCTCGGCTAAAATAATGATGGGTCGGGGGAGGAATTAGGAAAAAAACAAAAACAGGATTAAGTTATATAGCTCCTGATTTTTTAAAATTATAATTGTTAAATCTTTATTTAACCACGTGAATCCCATTGAGATAAAAAATTTGTTAAAATGACTTAAAGAAAAGGTCAAATGAACTAAAAGTTAAGAGACGGTGGAATTAGGAAAAAAAACAGAATTAAGTTATATAGCTTCAGATTTTTTAAAATTATAATTATTAAATCTTTATTTAAACACATGAATCCCATTGAGATTAACTTTTTTTTAATTAGTTAAAATTATTTCAAAGAAGGTAAAATAAACTAAAGTTAAGAGACGGTGGAATTAGGAAAAGAAAAAACAGGATTAAGTTATATAGCTACTGATTTAATTTTTTTTAGAATTATTAAATCTTTATTTAACCACGTTAATCCCATTGAGATTAAAAAATAGTTAAAATTAGTTAAAAGAAGGTAAAATAAACTAAAAATTAAGAGACGGTGGAATTAGGAAGAAAAAAAACAGGATTAAATTCTATAGCTACTGATTTTTTAAAATTATAATTTTTTTATTTTTATTTAACCACGTGAATAACATTGAGATTAAAAATGTGTTAAAATAAGTTAAAATAAACAAAAAGTTAAGAGACGGCGGCATTACAGCATTAATTTGAGAAACATTGACGTAATCTACCTCTGAAGAAAGGTTCTCACTCATACGTTTGTTTATTTTTCGTAAACGTGTGGAACAACATGGTGGAACATAAAACATGGCCGCCTCCCCACTGTTCTACGTGCCAACAGCAGATCAGCCAATGAATGGAGCCGACGGTGCAGAGCGGGCGCGGTGGGGTCATCGGGGGTCAACTCACCTTGGCCAGGTCCTCGTCTTTGTCTCCGCCCACATCCTCCCCCCCCTCGTCATTCAGGAAGGGGTTGGTGGGGGCGAGCGGGCTCTCTGGCTTCTTCTGCTATGAAAAGGTAAACAAATTATTTATTTAATTCTCTTTTCACACATAAAGGAGATTTCATCGCGGTCAGACGGATTCTCACGGGGAGTTTTGGTGAAACTTTACCTTCCAATTACAACAAATTCCACCCAAACTAAATCCCTGATTGGATTACGGAGCCACAGGCGATGGGCGTGGGCCGAGGACACAAAGGCCTCAGAGCGGCCCGAATACGATCCGCGCTGAGGGGCTCGGCCTGAGACCCGCTTTAAAGGCCGAGTCCGCAGTTTTCAATACATGTGATTTTGAATACAAGAAAAAACATAAAAACAGCTAACTTAATTAAATATTTGGCCTTAACGGGGAACAATCAGCTGTGACTAAACATCAGGGTTCACACACATGTTGACCAATGGACTCCCAGAACTTTTCAATGACTTTATGACTTTTCAATGGATTTGAATGACTTTTAAATGGATTTCAATGACTTTTTAATGGATTTGAATGACTTTATGACTTTTTAATGGATTTCAATGACTTTATGACTTTTTAATGGATTTCAATGACTTTTCAATGGATTTCAATGACTTTTCCAGGACTTTTAGTTTTTAATGACTTTTCAATGGATTTCAATGACTTTTCAATGACTTTTCCAGGACTTTTAGTTTTTAATGACTTTTCAACGGATCTTAATGACTTTTCAATGACTTTTCCAGGACTTTTAGTTTTCAATTACTTTTCCATGACTAAGTTTTCAATTACTTTTCCATGACTCTTCATTACTTTAAACCAAATTTCCATGACCATTTTGTGAACTCTCTGTGTTTACACGAGTAATTAATAAACCCTAAATGACCCAAATGAATAAGAGACAATAGTTTGACTAAAAGAATAAACATTTATATAAATGTTTATTCTTTTAATAACAGTGTAAAAGAACATAATAAAACATTTTCAGGGACTTTTCCAAAACTTTTTGGATTGAATCTTTTTTTCAAGGACTTCTCCAGGCCTGGAAATAACCATTTTAAAATGCCAGGACTTTTTCCATGTTTTCCGTGACCGTACGAACCCTGATACAATAACTGTTCCTCTGTGGTTCATAATGAACAGACCCGTATGCATTGTTTTTCCCCTCCGTGTGTGTTCGCCCACCCCGGGCGTGTCCGTCAGGGTGCAGCCCGTGAAGCGTTTGGCCAGCAGAACCTCGAAGTTGGTCGTCCTCTGAATCGCGAACAGCAGCAGCTTCACCTCGATCTCTTTGGCCCGCGTCCGCATCACTTTGGAGAGCTCCACCCTGAGGAGCCCACGAGATGACAGGGGACACGCAATCAGTGTCTCCACTGATCTTTGTGACCACATTATTGTTTCTTCTGTTTTATTTTCTAAAGACACTTCGTCCAATTTCGGCCAGATGTTGTTTTTATTGTTTTCGCCAGCCTCAGCTGGGAGGAACGCACAAACAATGGCCGCTCGTCCTTCTTCCCTCGTGCAGCGGAGGGGAAACGACTGAGAACGTGGAGAGCAGGTCACTCACTCATCTACATACTCACTTACTTACCTACTCACTTACTCACTCACTCACTCACCTACTCACTTACTCACTCACTCACTCACCTACTCACTTACTCACTCACTCACCTACCTACTCACTTACTCACTCACTCACTCACTCACCTACTCACTCACTCACCTACCTACTCACTCACTTACTCACTCACTCACCTACTCACTTACTCACTCACTCACCTACTCACTCACTCACTACCTACTCACTCACTCACCTACTCACTCACTCACCTACCTACTCACTCACCTACTCACTCACTCACTCACCCTTACTCACTCACTCACCTACCTACTCACTTACTCACTCACTCACCACCCACTCCTCACTCCACTCACCCTACTCACCACACCACTCACTCACCACCACTCCTTACTCACTCACTCCACCCTACCACTCCCACCTCCTCACCACCACCTACTCACTCACTCACTCACCACCTACTCACCACTCACTCACCTACTCACCCACTCACTCACCACCACCTCCACCTACTCACCACTACCACCACTCACTACTCCACCACCACTCACTCACTCCACTCACCACCACCACCACTCACCACCTACTCACTCACTCACTCACCCCACTCACTCCTACTCACTCCTCACCCACCTACTCACTTACTCCACTCACCACCACCTACTCACTTACTCACCACTCACCACCACTACTCACTTGCTCCCCACCACTCACTCCACCACCTTACTCACCACCACCCACTCACTTACCCACCACTCACCCTCCACCTCCTCACTCACCTACCTCCTACTCACCCACCACCACTCCCACCACTCACCTACTCACCACCACCCTACTCACTCACTCCACCACCACCCACCTACCCACCACTCACCTCCACCACCACTCACTTACTCACCACCACCACTCACTACTCACTCACTCACCACCACCACCACTCACTCACCACCACTCCTACTCACCACCACCCACTCCTACTCACTCCACTCACCACTCACTCACCACACCTACTCACTCACTACTCACTCACCTCACCCCACTCACTCACTCCACTCACTCCTACTCACCACTCACCACCCACTCTCACACTCACCACCACCACTCACTCACCACTCACCCACTCACTCACCCACTCACTCACTCACCACCACTCACTCACTCACTCACTCACCACCCACTCACCACTCACTCCACTACCACCCACTCACTCACCACCACCACTACTCACTCACCCACCCACTCACTCACTCACTCACCACCTGCTCACCTACCACCTTACTCACCCACCCACCACTCACTCACCTACTCACCACCACCCACTCACCTACTCACCACCCACTCACTCCACCACTCTACTCACCACCACCACCACCCACTCACTCTACTCACCCACCTCACCCACTCACTCACTCACTCCACTCACTCACCTCACCCACCACCTACTCACTCACTCACTCACCACTCACCTCACCCACTCACTTACCACTCACCCACCACTCCACCCTACTCACCACCACTCACCACCACTCACCACCACTCACCCACCTCACCCCCTCCACTCACTCACCACCCACCTACTCACTCCTCACCCTACTCACTTACCTACTCACTCACTCACTCACCTACTCACCCACCACCTCACCTGCTCACTCACTCTACTCACCACCACCACTCACTCACTCACCACTACTCACCACACTCACTCCACCCACTCACTCCACCACCCACCACCACCTCACTCACCACCCACCACTCACTCACCTACTCACCCACTCACCTACCTACTCACCACTCCACTCCACCACTCACTCACCTACTCACTCACTCACCTACTCACTCACTTACCTACTCACTCACTTACTTACCTACTTACTCACCTACCGACTCACTCACTCACCTACCTACTCACTCACCTACCGACTCACTCACTCATTTACTTACTTCCTCACTTACCTACTCACTCACTTCCTCCCTCCCTCCTTCCCTCCCCCTTCATACCAGAGTGTATGTGTGGGTCTCTGTGTGTGTGTGTGTGTGTGTGTGTGTGTACCTGGTGATGTGGCAGAACTCCACCGCGATGCGCTCCGTCATGCTCCACTCCTCGGGGAACATGCGTCCGTACTTCTCCTCGTAGTCCACCAGCTGACGCTTGATCCACGCGTAGCGCCGGTCGATCTTGTCCAGCCAGGCAACCTGAGGGACACCTTGACAGTCAACTCACCAGCAGGGTTCACACACACGTCGACCAATGGGCTTCCAGGACTCCAAACCACATTTACAGGTTCAAACATTATGCAAAATCTCGATGTAGACATAGAAAAGTGAGAAAACGTATCGCCTTAAATAACACAAGTGAATGCGACACGATGAGTTGATTCAAAGTTACGGTGCGTTCACTTGCCGCGCGAAAAATGTGCGCTGCGAGTATGAGAGAGCGTACGCTGTCATTCTTTTCAAAAGCATATTTCTAAATGCTCGTATGAATTACAACAAATTTCCAGGACTTTTTCCCAAACCTTGGGGAATTAAAAAAACAAACATATTCCATGACTTTTCTCCAGGTTTTCCATGAGCGTAGGAACCCCGCCTATTGTGACATTTTAAATTGGTACTCACGTCTTGGTTCTCCTGGAACAGCACCAGGTACTCCGACAGGTGTTGCCGGATGAATTTCTTAATAATCTCCTGTTTGATGCGCGGGTCGAGCACGTTGGCCACCAGACACGCGTCTCTCAGCACGTTGCTGGGCCCACCTGTTCTCTGGGGGGGGGGGGGGGGGGGGGGGCGAGAACATACTCAAATGACAACATTGAACTAATCTGAAAATCTAGATTCCCAGACAACATCTGTTTTTACCTTCGAGCCCTGAGAGGGGAACGACTCCTCAAAGTCGGCCAGGATCTGAGTCCCCAGCTCACTCTGAGCTGCTTTCACTCTGGAACGAACCAATCACACGACTCGTGTTATTATCTCTATTTAAACAACGTGTGGAACGAACCAATCACACGACTCGTGTTATTATCTCTATTTAAACAACGTGTGGAACGAACCAATCACACGACTCGTGTTATCATCTTTATTTAAGTCTCAATGAGTCAAATATCTCATTGGAATGAAGTCAATGTGGAAGCTTCAAACTCTTTGACGGCCAACATCTAGTTAGAAACCTTAAACTTTAATTACTGTCTAAAGAACTGCAGAGGAAGGCACTTTATACAAGTTAATTACTATTTATTTACTATTTATAAGTTACTTCCTATCTATTTTCGATTTATAAGTTAATTACTATTTACAAGTTATTTACTATTTATTTACTATTCACAACTTTCTTACTATTAACAAGTCATTTACTATTTACAATATTGACTATTTATTTATTATTTAAAAGTTATTTACTAAGTAATTTTTTTTAAGAGCCTACATAAAAAAGAATCATTATTCCTCTTTAGTTTTTTACATTTATTTCGTTAATTTAATCCACAAAAATATTTAAAATGATATATATAAATATATATTATATAATTAATAACATATTATATACATTATATATTGTATTAATTCATACATTTTATTAATTATAATTCATAAATAAATAATATATTAAAAGTAATAAATCCAAATATTTAAATATATACATATTTAAATTATTGTACCTTCCCACTCAAATGAGTTTCTACATATTGCTCTTATTAAATATAAAAATATGGTTTGATTATATATATATATATATATATATAAATATACATATATTCTTCTTCACAGCTGCTGCTCGGCGTGAACGCGGCCCGCCACACCTCCGTCAGAACCCAACAGATGTTCATCCTTTGTTTTGTTTTCGGGGGTCAACTCGACGTTGACCTTTTAACACGTCAGCGTGGACAAAACGTCCCGAGTTGATTTCACATGTTCTTGGAAAATATGATCAGAAAAACAACAATGTAACAGCTCTTTGTTCTGTGGAGGATGGATACACACACACACACACACACACACACACACCTACATACACATAGAGACACACAAACACAAAAACACAGCCTAACACGCATGCATACACATTCCCTGTGGTTCCTGTGTGTGTGGTTCCTGTGTGTGTGATGTTGTGCGTCATGCGTGTGAATATCTGCATAAACATGATGTAATACACTAAATACCTCCAAGCAGAGATCGAGCTTTGAAATGAGTTGCGTGTGTGTGTGTGTGTGTGTGTGTGTAGTCACCTCTCAGACAGCTGTCTGATCTGGGGGATGCTCATGAACTTGTGGAAGTGCTCCAGCACGTTGACGACCCCCTGCAGCAGGTTGGCCACCTCCCCGTACTGCCGCTTCCTGGTCATGGCTCTGGAACACGCAACATACAACATACATGTGATTCATCACATTATAAATAATATATACATCTATATTAAATTACATTTAATAAAATACATAAATAAAATAAATAACATAAACAAAATAAATAAGATAAACAAAATAAATAAAATAAATAAAATGAATAAAATGAATAAAATAAATAAAATAAATAAATAAAATAAATAAAATAAATAAAATAAAATGTAAAAAACAGTTAAAAAATACAATATATATATATTATATATACAGACGGAATGAAAGTATATACAAGGCAAAAATTAAGTGTATTAAGTTTGAGGGTACGTCGTGAAGGTACTCACTCCAAGGAGTCGACCCCCCCGGCCAACATGTGCAGGTGGTTGAGGGTGGTGATGGAGGTGGTGAGGTGGCGCTTGGCGTGGTCCAGCTGCTTGATGTCCCGTGTGATCTCCTTGACCTGCAGGAGAGCAACGGGTCAGACGGGGCAGACGGGTCGGTCAGGTCAGACGGGTCAGACGGGTCGGTCGAATCGCACAAAGGAAAAGAATGAAAAGAGATGGAAGAAGGGAAGAGGAGGAGGAGTCATGGAGGTGCAGTGGGCGATGAGAAACAGAGACACACACACGTTGGTTTGAGAGCATCAGGACTCCTGAGGGAGGCTCTGCTGGCCTCATCCTTTATCTACACACACACACACACACACAAACAGACACACACACACACATGCACAGACACAGGCAAACAGACACACACACACACACAGGCACACACGCAGACAGAGAACAAACACACTCTTTTTCTCCCACACCCACACTCTTTCTCTCTCTCTCACACACACACACACACACACACACACAGACACTTGCTTTCCTCTGAGACACACAATGCACAGACACCACAGGCACACACACAGACAGAGACACACACGCACAGTCACACTCTCTTTCTCTCACACACACACACACACACACACTCTCTCTCTCACACTCACACACACACACATGGAAGGTGCATTATCTAAACTATAAATAGTTCCCCCGCCGTCCTCCATTGTAACACACAGACACCGGATGCATCGACCCTCGTGGCTCACGTCCCCGATAAGCATCAACACAACATCTTTGTGTGTGTGTGTGTAGCCGTCTGTGTGTGTGTGAGTGTGTGTGTGTAGCCGAGTGTGTGTACGTACCATTTGTTCAGACTTCTCCGCCTTGTCCTTGATGTCTTTGATTTTGCCAAAGAGCTGCTGGATGGCGATCTGGGCTTCTTCCAGCGCCTGCACCCAAACACAAACAACACGCAACAGGAGACAAACGCAATTTCAACTGGTGTGTAAAAAAAAAGACGAAGATAATATTCTGAATTATCCATTAATCACTAATATTAAATCTATTGGTGGTTCCATGAGATTCAATATGTGCATCTTTAAGCTCACGAGTGTCTAACAGTGTGCTGCTCCTTCGTACACGTTAACACACGGTGGTATTATTGATTATCTGTGTTTTAAAAAGGGACTGTCATGGCCATTTGTCCAAATAAAACAAATAAAAGTATAAATCACTTCTTCTTTTTTTTGAGTTGACGCAGCCAAAATAAAGTAATGTCCATTTCCGTATGTCATGGTTACCTTCGCATTGAAAATGCAGAAGGTTATGTTTTGATCGCCGTGTATTTATTTATTTATTTGTATGCGTGTTACTCGCATAACTCAAAAAGTATTAAACCGAATCGCATGAAATGTGGTGGGATGATTGGTTATTATCCGGGGACCATTTGATTAGATTTTGGGATCGATCGGGTCAAAGGTCAAGGTCATGAAAAGGTAAACATCTTCTTTTTACCATAGCGCGGTCAATTTTCATCCAATTGTCATGCAACTAATGCCAACATGTTCATAATTCAATGCCCAATCTTGTGATATGCGAAGGTATGCGCTCTACTGAGTGCCCGTTCTAGTTCTGATAATGTCTAAACAAACAAAAAGAACAAACTAAATGTTGACACTGCCTCTCTCCATCGGCCACCCAGGTGCATGCTGGTCCTGAAGCCACCCACACCTACATATAACCACAGGTGCCCAGTGTTACGCAATCAGTGAACCAACCCGACAACTAAATATATTTACACAATAATCAAAATGAACTAAACTAAACTAAAACTATCATGAGAAAAAACTCTTCTAATATATCAAAATATAACCGAAATAAGCAATGATTAAACAATATTACTTTACAATAAAACTAAATACAAATGTCAAAATAAATAGTTCCAAAAGGGACCATTCGATGCTCTGTACCAGATTGTAGCTCCACAGCTAACTGGCATCTGAAGTCCCTTGACAGACCATAATAAACCCAAAACAATAACAAGCAGGAGAAAACACACTCCCGCAGCACACGTGGTACGAAGAACACACAATACACACAATGCGTGTGTTATAACTGGGAGTCAACCGAACAGAACGCTCAATAAACTGACGGGAACTTTAGAAGGAAAATGTTTCATCCGCAAACAAAAACTTCCCCTTTAAAAGTCCTGAATGACGAGAATAACGAGCTGCGCTCGTGACACGGCGTTGTGAGCGGCGAGGCGGAGAGTGGACGACATTCTGGGGTCGAGTTTCCCCCCAAAAAACATATTTCCTGATCCACAACATCTCACCACTGGGAACCGTTTCCCACTTGTGGCTGTTTCCACGTCTCCTTCCCAGACGAAGTGGCATCGACTCAGACTGGAGACGAGACGTTGACAGCCTGTCAGCGGACCGAAGAGACGCCGTCAGCGGGTCACATGAGACTGGGTCACGTGAGACTGGGTCACATGACACTAGACGGCCTCAATTTATAAGAGTTAACCTGCTACTTTAATGTTTCCTCCATCGTCGTCTGACATGACAGCTGCTCTCTGATGGTCTGGGACAGAGATTGTGTGTCTCTCTCTCTCTTTCTCTCTCTCCCTCTCTCTATCTCCCTCTCTCTCTCTCCCCCTCTTTCTCGCTCTCTCCGAATGCTTAACAGCCGGCACCAACTGTGCGAGGAATTCACCAAGTTTACAAGCATTTCTCCGCCCCCCCCCCCCCCCCCCCACACACACACATCTCTCCACTGCCCACACACACACACACACACACACACACTCACACACACACACACACGGCTCGCAGAAGACGGAGTCAAGACGACGCCACACAAACCAGGTCATGAAATCACGAAAACATTTACATTTTGACGCTAAATGTCAGTAAAAATATATTTGAGCAAATGGTTCTTTAAAGAACCCTGGTTTGAAAAGTTCTTTGTGGAACCATTTCTGGTACACGATGTACCCCTGACATGCAGCACACACAGAGGCCCCAAGAAATATAATGTTGCCCCTGAAGTCACCAGGAGGGGCAGAAAATGCCCCCATAATTTATTCTAATAATTCTGATAATTTAATAGCGCGCAAAAAAACTTAAATGGTTCTTTAAAAGGCTTTGTGGTTCTACGAAGAACCGTGACACACACACACACACACACACACACACACACACACACACACACACACACACACACACACACACACACACACACACACACACACACACACACACACACACACACACACACACACACACACACATTCTTAAACCAGTGTAGGACATGTACATATTTCTTAGGAGGAAGTTATTTGTCCAGCTGACTGAAATCCAGGGGTTTTAAAAAATAAATTGGTGTCACTTTTTGAAAACTTGTGAAATAACATTTAACTTTTGTTCACAAATAATAAATATACTTATTTGGGGTTACAGGATATGAGCAATTGTCACAAAAATGGCAATAATAAGAATATTACGCAGTAGTTTTCTGAGATTTAAAAAAAACAAAAAACAGACAATCATATTGAATTTTATACTTATTTCTTTGTGGTTATTTATTGTTTTAAAGAACTATTAACAATTATAACTTATTTCTTTTCTTTTTTTAAAATTAAAAATATGTTGTATATTTTGTATAATACAGGAAGAACAGATAGGACACACAAGTAACAACAAAAATCGAAATTATGGGGGCATTTTTGTGGGGCCAGGTGTGTGTGTGTGTGTGTGTGTGTGTGTGTACGCCTCCGTTTAGAATATAATGTGATAGACATTTTATTTAATTTTAACAAATTTAAAGTTTTATTTGTAATCATTGCTAAGCAACACAACCGTCAACAAACTAAAGATCAGCTGTGAGCCGCCAGCGTCTGAGCGGCAGCATTTAAATGTCCCTCAAGGAAAAAAGTTAAAATCTTTCCCCCCTGCTCAGACTTCCCTTACTCTCTCCTATCTCTCTCTCCATCCTGCATACACGTCTCCGTCTAGGATTACAACCTCGAGGATTGCATTGAGTTCAGCCAACAGCAGAAAACGGCCACATGTTGTGATCTCGTTGGTTTTATTCTCCCGTTGTTGTCTTTGCGTTTTCAAGTCGCCACGTCGAAGTGTAACGCACACCTCTCCGTCTTTTCCGTCTGCAGGAAAAATATTCTTTTTTTTTCTTTCCCTGTGGAAATGTCGGAATGGCCTTCGTGGGGTTGGAAAAACAAACTCGAAATTAATGTGTGCGACTGTATAATAACGTTATTGGTCTGGAGGGGATTCGGAGCGTTTCCGCTATACCAAAACAGTAGCTAACCCGTTAAAAGATGGGGGGGGCAGACAGTGCACACCTCATCATGTCAACAGGTCAGAACATACACGACCGTTTAAAACTTTGGGGTTACTTATTTTTCAAAGTAAACCACTATTGTTTTTCAATGAAGATAACATTAAATGAATCATAAATACTCTCTACATAGTTAATGTGTAGATGACTATTCTCTGGTGGTTAATGAAGTCTCTCCAGAGGTGTGTAGAGGCCCATCTCCAGTGTTCTAATGGTACATTGTGTTATCGCCTTAGAAGACTAACGGAGGGGTAGAAAACCCTTGAAACCCTTTTTATGTGAGCGCAGCTGAAAACAGTTATGCTGGTGAGAGAAGCTATAAAACTGGCCTTCCTTTGAGCCTCAAGTTTGAAGAACTACATTAATATTTACAAGAAAAATCCTTATTTCTAACCTTGTCAACGTCTTGACTAGATTTGATATTCATTCTGCAATTCATTTGATTAAAAAAAAGTGAGTTTTCATCAAAGTGAGTTTTCAAAACACTGTTTTTATTAATGAAGATAACATTAAATGAATCATAAATACTCTCACTACATAGTTAATGTGTAAATGACTATTCTCTGGTGTTTAATGAAGTCTCTACAGAGGTGTGTAGAGGCCCATCTCCAGTGTTCTAATGGTACATTGTGTTATCGCCTGAGAAGACTAACGGAGGGGTGGAAAACCGTTTTTATGTGAGCGCAGCTGAAAACAGTGATGCTGGTGAGAGACGCTATAAAACTGGCCTTCCTTTGAGCCACAAGAACAACAACATTAATATTTACAATAAAAAACATTATTTATAACCTTGTCAATGTCTTGACTAAATTTTCTATTAATTTTGACATTTGATGAATAAAAGTGTGATTTCCCATGGAAAACACTACATTGTCTGGGTGACTCCAAACTTTTGACCGTCAGGTGTCACTTTCACTTAAAGTCACAGCTCCAGAGGACCGGGCCTAAATCAGCGAGGGGCTGGTCTTTTCTGCCACGACTCTAAAAAAAAGAGCCTGGGGTTTTAAAAAGAAATGTAAGTATTTACATACGAGAATATATTTCCCATTTCTCGGGCATGCTTTTTTTCCGTGGAGAGGCGGCTAGTTTGAGCCAAAAGGGTTCTGAGTCATCGCGTCCTTTTCCATGGAAGCAATGCGGAGCGAGGGATGAGCGGCTCGGTCCAGGAGAATAATGATGTTTTTAAAAAGCACCACGAGTGATGACCCGATCTGGTGGTTTTGTAAGTACAATATGTCAAAGTAGTTGTTAATCATCCTCAAGGAGGACATTCACATATTCTTTAGGGGGTATTTCTCCCCCACTGACTGAAACACAGGGGCATTTAAAATAGATTGGGGCAATTTTTTTAACTTGTGAAATAACATTTAACTTTTTGTTTAAAAATATTAAATATACATATTTAGGCTTACATGAGATGAGCAATGGTCATAAAAATGCCAATAACAAGACTATTAGGCAATAATAAGATTATTAGGCAATAATAAGAATATTAGGCAATAATAAGAATATTCGGCAATAATAAAAATATTAGGCAATAATAAGACAATAATAAGACAATTAGGCAATGATAAGACAATTAGGCAATAATAAGATTATTAGGCAATAATAAGATTATTAGGCAATAATAAGAATATTAGGCAATAATAAAAATATTAGGCAATAATAAGACAATTAGGCAATAATAAGACTATTAGGCAATAATAAGACAATGATAAGACAATTAGGCAATGATAAGACAATTAGGCAATAATAAGACTATTCGGCAATAATAAGACTATTAGGCAGTAGTCTACAGATTCAAAGTGTTTTCTTAGATTTTTTAACAAAAGAACATAAAACAGAGAAACATATTAGATTTTATTTTTATTTCTTTGTGGTTATTTATTGTTACTACATTTTTCTTTAAACTATTAGCAATTATAACTTATTATTAGTTTTTCTTATAATTCAAAATTATATTTATTGATTTTTTGTGTGAGAGAGAAAGCAGTATTTAACCAAACAATGAGAAATCCAAAGTGTACAGTAACTAACCTTAACCCTTGTGTTGCCTTCGGGTCATTTTGACCCGATTCAATATTTAACCCTCCTGTCGCCTTCGGGTCAATTTGACCCGATTCAATGTTTAATATCGGTGTTCTTCGAGTCAACAAACAAACATAAAGTACCTCACACTTAAACTTGGAAAACAATATTAATTCTAATAATTTTCTGGAGATTTTAATAGCTGGGGTCATATTGACCTCAAGGGTAAAATATGTTAGTAAATATAAAGGTAACAGGAGGGTTAAACATTGAATCGGGTCATATTGACCCGAAGGCAACACAAGGGTTAAATGACTCAAACGAATGAGAGACAAATAGTTTGATTAAAAGAATAAAAACATATATACATGTTTATTCTTTTCATCAAACGGCGTAAATGAACATATATATATATATATATAAGAACATTTTCTATGACTTTTCCAAAACTTTTGGGATTACATTTTTTTTTTACGGACTTTTCCAGGCCTGGAAATAACCATTTTTTAAATTCCATGACTTTTCCAGGTTTTCCATGACCGTAAGAACCCTGCTGCGTCCAACCCAACCCTGCTCACATTTGATCGGCCACAACAAACAACTCTGTCGACACACGAGGAAAGCAGAACTCTTCCGATGTCAAAATCCTGTCCCTACTTACAAATATATATCAAATAAAAGAAATGTGATATTTTTATCACCGTCAGGTTTGGTTGATGAAGTTTGTCGTCGGTCCCCATCTGACTCACCTGTCGGCCATCTTGGCCCACGTTGGTCTGGCCTCTCACGACAGTTCTGATGTTGTCATCCAGGCGCCTGCCACATGTTACAAATGGCAAAAGTAAATTGAGGGTAATCTACAAAACAAAAAAGCAAAGAAACGTGTCGTTGAGTCGTCGGCGCAGACTCACCGGATCTTCAGCCGGATCTTGCTCACCACGTCGTCGATGTTCGCCAAAGACTAAAAGGTGAAACACGAAGACAAACATGAAGAAACCTGACACACAAGTTGTCTCTTCTTTCAGTAACACACTTTATATTACATCGTTCTGGGAACTCTTCCTGCTCTTAAATATTAAAACACATCAGTACAGGAACACGTACTCGGTAGATGTTCATGCATTTGGATTACTTTGCTTCCAATTATTAAAAAAGCTGTTGTATTTTATCTACACATCAAATGGAGGGCGTGTGTAACCCCTCACCTGTTGAAGAACTACACACACACACACACACACACACACAAACACACACATACATACACAATGAGGTAAAATACATGCAGACTACTAGGAGCATTTTTATGGATATGAACACAAACTACAGTGACCCCTCATGGTGATAGAGTGTAAGAACAGACATGTAGGTGGATTAGGTAGATCATATGCAGTATATATATATATACAGGACTGTCTCAGAAAATTAGAATATTGTGATGAAGTTCTTTATTTTCTGTAATGCAATTAAAAAAAAAATGTTATGGTTTCTATAAAATCAACTATCCTGTAATGCATTTAAAAAAAAAAATGTCATGCATTCTGGATTCCATAACAAATCAACTGAAAATATGCTTTTATTCTGATTTATTGCTGATTATGGCTTACAGCTTAAGAAAACTCAAATATCCTATCTCTAAATATTAGAATATCATGAAAAAGTATACTAGTAGGGTATTAAACAAATCACTTGAATTGTCTAATTAACTCGAAACACCTGCAAGGGTTTCCTGAGCCTTGACAAACACTCAGCTGTTATAAATCTTTTTTTTTACTTGGTCTGAGGAAATATTAAAATTTTATGAGATAGGATTTTAGAGTTTTCTTAAGCTGTAAGCCATAATCAGCAATATTAAATGAATAAAAGGCTTGCAATATTTCAGTTGATTTGTAATGAATCCAGAATGCATGACATTTTTGTTTTTTAAATTGCATTACAGAAAATAAAGAACTTTATCACAATATTCTAATTTTCTGAGACAGTCCTGTATATATATATATATATATATACACAGTATAGTATTATTGCCATTTGTATGACATGTATGTGGATTAGGTATATCATATACAGTATATAAATGTATATATATATATATATAATCTTTTTTATAAGGAGGTATATCATATACAGTATATGCATATATAATAAATAATAAATATATATAAAAATATATATATTGTATATATATATATGTATGTGGATTAGGTAGATCATATACAGTATATATATATATAATCCTTTTTTATAAGGAGGTATATCATAAACAGTATATGCATATATAATAAATAAAAATATTAATATTAATATAAAAAAATATATTGTACATATATATATATATGTATGTGGATTAGGTAGATCATATGCAGTATATATGTATATATACACACACACTATAAAAGTATTATTGCCATTTGTATGACATGTATGTGGATTAGGTATATCATATACAGTATATAAATGTATATAATCTTTTTTATAAGGAGGTATATCATATACAGTATATGCATATATAATAAATAATAAATATATATTGTATATATATATGTATGTGGATTAGGTAGATCATATACAGTATATATAATCCTTTTTTATAAGGAGGTATATCATAAACAGTATATGCATATAATAAATACAAATATTAATATAAATATAAAAAAATATATTGTACATATATATATATATATGTATGTGGATTAGGTAGATCATATACAGTATATATATACATACAGTATAATAGTATTATTTCCATTCGTATGACACAGTACAATTTATATATATATATATATATATATATATTTATACTGTATATAATATACGTAATTCACATACATGTATATATATAAATTCTTTTTTTTAAAGTGCAAAACGTTCTGTAGGTCATACACTAACATGCGTCAGCGTGGCAGCAGCGTGAGTCTCTTCACTGTACCTGCTCGGTGGGGAACAGCGTGTTGATGTACTCCACAGCATTGAAGTCTGACCTGTCCAGGGGGTCCTGGCTGGGGAACACCTGGTTCACAAAGGGACACACGACGGCGAGTCAGACTAACTGACCCTGAACATGTGATTAAAGTGGGAAACACACAAGAGCAAAGGGCAAAACTGCCCCCAAGAAATATAATGTTGCCCCTGATATCACTAGGAGGCAAAACATGCCCCCATAATGTAGATAATTTAATAGCGTTTTGTTTTTGTTCGTTGTTGTGTGACCTGTCTGTATTGCCTGTACTAGGTAAGTACACAAAATAAATCTTTTTTATAAATTTAATAATATTAAATATATTAAATAAATGTAATAAATGTAATAATAAATAATAAAAATCTTTTAAATAAATATGTTAGAATTGTTAATAGTTTAAAAACAAATTATAACAATAAATATCCGCAAAGAAATAAGTTATAATTGTTGTTTTTTTAAACTATAAAGAAATAAGAATCAAATTGAATATGATTTATGTCTTCTGTTCAAACAATCTAAGACAACACTTTGAATCTGTAGACTACATAATAGTCTTATTATTGCCTAATAGTGTTATTATTGCCTAATAGTCTTATTATTTCCTAATAGTCTTATTATTGCCTAATAATCGTATTAATGCCATTGTTATGACAATTGCTCATATACTGTAAGCCTAAATAAGTATATTTCTTATATTATAGAAAAGGTTACTTTTCCGCTCTACGGCAACCCCGAAGGGACATGTCACCTCCAGTACCTGTTACATTACGTCAGATTGAATACATCATTATTACAGATGCTAAGTTTTGAGTTAAATTCACAAGTAAAAACTTTACAAGAGTGACAGTAACAAGGTAAATTGAGCTTGTTAGCACTAATTATGCTATCCAACTCACGGTGACGTCACACATATATATATATAAACAACCCGACACACGCTAAACGATGTTTATATGGTGGGTAAATCCACATTGTATAGCTAGCTGTCGTGAGCTAACGTCAGCGTCACGTCCAGGGAGCCTGATAGCAGCTGGTCTCTTAGCAACACATCCGGTTACAGAGTTTTTAAAACCCCGCAGAGGTCACGAGGTCAAACGGTTACCTGTTCGATGGCGAGTTGCACCTCTGGGG